>NC_056743.1:1545888334-1546135834 GCF_019279795.1 Protopterus annectens | reverse complement strand
CATCCTTTATCTGCTTTTAGTAATATGATCCATTCTGTTTCTTTGCCCTCTGTATAGACTTTAATATCCCCACCTCTTGGATTAGGAGTAATCACCTCCAGTACCATAAATAAAAATACATGATGTGTATTGTTCATCATAACATGTTTGGCCAAAGCGTTATGTATTGTGCCCTTTCTCATATGGTAAACATGTTCCCTCATTCGATCCCTCAGTGGGCGGTTAGTCTTCCCAACGTAGAATGAGGAACATGTCTGACAGACAGCTAGATAAATAACATGTTGTGTCATACAGTTAGCCTCTGCAGATATATAAAAACTTTTCTGTAGGTCTGGATGGAAGAAATGGGGAGTACTATCTATATAGGAGCAAAAATTGCAATGTCCGCAGGGCTTAGTACATCCTTCCTTCCTATCTCTAAAACTAGGTGTGGGGTAACATAACTTCCTTTTTAAATTGTTTTTATTCTTATACAAAAACCCTGGTTGTTCACCAACTATCAGTTTAAGGTCATCATCCACATGTAGGATTTCCCAATGTTTTCTAATAATTTCTCTGATTTCTAAATGGTCTGACGAAAAATATGTAATAAATTTAACATATTGTGATCGTTCAATATGACTATATGGGACTGTTATAGATTCATGCGGTCCAAAATAAGGTTCACTCTTAGTATGTCTTAGTTCATGTATATCATTCAAGTGTGTATTTATCTCCCTAATGCCATAACCCCTAGTAGATAACCTGTCTTTAAGGCCATTTAGTTCAGTTTCAAAGCCATCATCTAGAGGATTCAGCCTTGATGCTCTGATTGCTTGGCCTCTCATGATATTTCTGAAAACATGGGGTGGATGCATACTAGATCTAAGCAGTAAAGTATTGCTGTGGCAGCTCTTCCGAAATACACCTGTATTTATAACATTGTTATGAAGTCTTTCAATATACATGTCTAAAAAGTCAATCCTATACAGTGAATGTTTCATGGTAAATTTGAGACAAGTTGTCAAATTATTCATGATGGTAAGCATACTATGAAGTCGGTCTAGTGAGCCCTTCCACAAAACAAATAAATCATCAACAAAGCGTCGATAGAAAATGACATGCTGTTTAAACATCTCTTCACAAAATAGTATGTGCTCCTCCCAGTAAGCCAGGAACATGTTGACGTAGCTATTGGCACATAGTGTGCCCATAGCTACGCCATCCCTCTGTTTGTAAATGCTGTCATGGAACATAAAAAGATTATTTTCCAGGACTAACTCTAGGAAATGCACAATTAGATCAATGGTTACAGAAGGGTAATCACTATGTTCTTTTAAGTAATCTGCAACATATGTCAAGCCCAAATAATTCGGTATTACCGTGAAAAGGGACTGTATATCAAACGTGACAAAAATGTAGTCCAGTGTAATCATTAAATCTTTGGTGCAATCATATAAGTCAATTAAAAACTGTTTGGAGTCCCTTAAAACTACCTTGTTGTTGTTTAAAATAGATCTAAGATGCTTCTCAATATATACAGACAGATGCTCTGTCACCCAACCTCGACCTGAAACTATTGGTCTCATAGGAGGATTATCCGAGTCCTTGTGTATTTTTGGGAGACCGTGTATGACTGGTATAGTCGGAGAAGGGATAGTGAGATATCCATATAGATCTTTATCTATTAATTGACCCATGTAAATATCTTTTATAGTATCTTGTACATATTTAATAGTATGCTCTATGTAATGAACTGAGACTTGCTCATAAAATACATCATTTAACATAGATACCATCCTATCAGTATAGTCAGATGAATCCATGACAACTATTTTGCCACCCTTGTCAGCGGGTCTGAGAATGATGTTCGGATCATCCTGTAACTTCTTGAGACTTTTTCTTTCACTATATGTGAGATTGTCTCTCCTATAGCGTGATTTATTATCTGTTCTGTTATCATAATAACTATGTAGTTCTTCCTCAGTGAGTTTTAGGTAGGCTTCAACTAATGGATGATTACTGGGTATAAATTCGCTCAAATTCTTAAACTTAAACTCTAAATTACTATTGGTAGAATCTTTGTATATAAGTTTTAGCATAACATTCCTACAGAATAGCCTGAGGTCCATAACAGTATCAGTCAACTGACTCTGACATCTAGGGATGAAACTTAGACCTTTATTCAATAGTAGGATTACATCTTTGGTTAAAATAGTGTTGGAAATATTGTGGACTAGCGTTTGCCTGTCCACATTTTCCTCAGGGTCTTCTGAGGTGTGTATTCTTCCGAAAATTTCCTCTTCTGTCTTCCTCTGCTCATTGAATGGGAACGATACATGTTCTTCTCCGTTCTCACTGGCAGGGGAAAAGACAACTGAGGGTGTTCATTAGAGTCAGAGCCTAATTGCGGGGTAGTTGTTTTCGGTCTAACTACAGACTCACTATTATGCTGTGATTGCATAGATTTATTTTGTAATTGGTTAGTTTTACCCTTAACAACCCGTACCTCCGGGTAAAGATTAGCATTTGTATTTACAGCAGTATGCACTAGATGTATAACATCTGTGGAATCATTGCTATGATCAGTAGTTGGAATACTATCATGTGCATTAGAAATGTCAACATGTCTCTCACTAGTGCATTCAGGTTGACAAGCTCTATCAGTCTCTATTACAATGGCAACACTATTAGTATTTACTGTTTTCTCTAATGAGTTAACATTATTAACAGAACTCCTGTTAGCTGCCTTATCCTGCATTACTACTCCAAAATTAGTAGCAGTTCTAACAGTAGGTAAACTCATGACATCATTAGAATTATATCTTAGCCACATAAAGACATGGCCTTTTTCAAAATCATTTTTATTGCAACAGTTCTTGTCTCTTTAAAATTCTTTGGAATGTTTTACTAATTGCTTGCCACTGATTGGGAACAGTATATATGGTGAAAGCAGTTTTAGTGTTTGTCATAGATCTGAAGAAGCATTACTGCGAAAGCGCTTCTCTCTCTGTCAGTTGTTTGTGGATTAAATATTTATTTTTACAAGTTTGGATCCTGCTTTATTTGACCTGGCATAAAAGGGTTTGTACCTGCTCACGCTTGGCTGTTACTTTTTTCTGATTATATCCTACAATAGTGTTTTAAAGCTCCTGTGATTTCTGAACTCTTGATTGGCACTGTGTTGAACTGATAAGATTTGTCTTGTGTTTTTATTATTTATTATTAAATATTTTTAAACCTTTCAACTGTGGTTGGTTTGTGTAGAAATAATTTAAGCTCCTAGAGAGTACTTGCATGTATTTGGTGATGCTGTCCAAGCCACACAAATAGTCTTGCTGCTCAGTCACACTTACTATTTGGATAACAGTAACATTACATAGTGAAATTGGTCACCCTTTGGGAGGGGTCTTATAGCAGATGATATTAGTGGTCGGTGGCAGTTGGTACTACCTTATAGTCTGGGAAGAAAGGGGGCATAACTGAAGAACCTGTGCTAGCCTTCCCCAGGAGTGTCTGTGTGTTTGTATATCAATCAAATCTTAGTGTGTGTGTGTGTGTGTGTGTGTGTGTGTGTGTGTGTGTGTGTGTGTGTGTGTGTGTGAGAACTACTTGGGCAGGGACACGAAGCACTGGTTGGACAGAGAGGGTGCTGGAGGTTTTGGCTTGACCACTAGTCTGAGATCTGAACCCTATAGCTGTGCCAGTGGGGAGTCTTATTGGGGATCTGGAGAGAAAAGGAGAAACCATCCCCAGACTGACTGTGATCTCTGTGTGCTCTTAAGGGAAATTGTACTTTACTGTGTGTGTGTACTTGTTATCCTCCCAATGTGTACGCCCCTCACTGGTGCTAGTGGTGAGGATTGAGGCGCTTTGATTACTGGGCCAGTGCATAGGTGTTACATATTAATTGTTTGGCAGTGGTGGGATATCCACATCAAATATTAATTGTTTAATAGTGGTGTGTTATCCACATCACATATTAATTGTCTTGTAGTGGTGTGGATAGTGAATTCCTGTAGCTTGTGTACATTGATCACTGAATGTGTTTTTGTACTCTAACTCAGCCACCCAGTGAATATTCAGAGTTCAGATCACAATTGTTTTATTTCTTTTGTTAGCTTAATTAGTCAGGGAGAGCAGTCAAGCATGTCAGCAGAGAAGTATGGTAAGCTGACAAGGAGCCAGTTGGCTGAAATGTGCCAGGCTAAAGGACTGGTGCATGGAAACCTGACTAAAGCAGACATGATTGCAGCATTACTCCTTTCTGGAGTGAGCTATGCTGCAGCAGTGAGACGAAAGGTGAGCCAAAGCTGCTTGTGGGTACTGATGGTCCCTTGGACAAAGTGACTGCAAGGGCAGATGTGAGTAGTAGTACCCAGGCTGACAGTGAGGCACCACTGTCAGAGGATGCCAGACATCCTGTGGAATGGGAGCTGGGAAGGGTTACAAAGAGATTTGAGACAGGCTTAGCTCTCAACCCGATATTACAAGGACTGAGGTAGGTAGCTAGTGAGGCATCTGATTGTCAAGGGAAGGGGAATTCTGTATACTGTGACAAGGGTTTACTGTATAGTGAGTGGACCCCTGAGGGATGGCTAGAAAGTGAGAGAATACAGTAGTTGGCAGTGCCTAGAGCTTACGGTCTGGTGCTTTTAGCCATATACCATGATATTCCCTTTGCAGGTCATATGGTCAAAAAACGTACAAAGAGATGTATTATGCAAAACTTCTATTCATCTGGAATTTCCAGAGATGTAACAGGGTACTGCAGGACCTGTGAGCAGTGCCAAAAGTTAGGCAAGACAGGAGACAAGGTGAGAGATCCTTTGATGCTGTTGCCTGTGATTGAGGAGTCATTTCCGAGGGTAGCTATGGATATTGTGGACATCTGAGTACCCCAAGTTCCACAGGGAAAATGTATATCCTAGTGGTAGCAGATTATTCTACAAGATACCCTGAGGCAGTGGCTTTTTCCTTCACTGAGGCAGAAAACGTGGCAAATGCTTTGTTAGAGGTTTTCAGCAGGTTAGGTTTCCCAAAAGAAATACTGACTGACAGATGTGCCAGTTTCATGTCAGACCTGCTAGCTTGTCTGTGGAAGTACTGTGGGGTGAAGCACCTGAAGTCCACCCCTACCATCCCCAGACTAATGGTCTTGTTGAGAGATTAAACTCTACAATCAAGTCCATACCATGAGCATTTGCAGACCAGTTTAAGAGGGAGTGAGACAAATATTTGCACCATCTGTTGTTTGCTTACAGAGAGGTTCCCCAGGAATCAACAGGTTTTTCACCCGTTGAGTTGTTTTATTGGCATAGGGTGAGGGGGACTCTAGATTTAATTAGTGATGAGTGGGAAGGTGAGTATGAATCTCACAAGGAGTCTGTTTTGTCATATGTCCTAAACCTCAGGACAAGGCTCAGGGAACTCATAGGCTTGGCCCAGGAGAACCTGGCAGAAGCCCAACAACAGCAAAAGGTCTGGTATGACAGGAATGCTTGAGCTAAAGAGCATGCTGTAGGGCAGAAGGTAATGGTTCTCATTCTTGTCAGACACAACAAGCTGCAAGCAGCTTGTGAGGGACACTACAAGGTGGTAAGGAAGGTCAGTGATGTTAACTACATGGTAGAACTGCTAGGCAGGAGACATGGGCACAAAGTGTACCATGTTAACATGATAAAACCTTATCATGATAGGGAGGCCCTTTAGCTGAGTATTTGCAGTGGATTGCAGGAAGAGTCTGAGGGAGATCTTATGTCTGATCTCCTCATT
Source organism: Protopterus annectens (assembly GCF_019279795.1). Lineage (NCBI taxonomy): Eukaryota > Metazoa > Chordata > Ceratodontiformes > Protopteridae > Protopterus > Protopterus annectens. The sequence continues at coordinate 1,546,130,080 of NC_056743.1, read as the reverse complement.
GAGGCTCAGACCGACACCTCAGTGGAAGGGGTAGTAATGTCCTAGCTGAGCAGCGTTACAGGAGCTTGGGGACATGTTCACTGGGAAACCAGGGTGCACCCATCTGGTGCAGCGGTAGGTAGATACAGGACACCAAAGGCCTATTAGGCAGGCCCCTTATAGGGAGCCTGAGAGATTCAGACTCTGAGGGAGGAGATACAAGAAATGTTGGAACTAGGGGTAATTCAAGAGTCCAACAGTCCTCAGACCTCCTCAGTGATGCTCGTACCAAAGAAAGATGGCAGCACCAGGTTTTGTGTGGACTACAGGAAATTACATATTCACACAGAGTCAGATGGTTACCCCATGCCTAGGAGAGAGGAAGCCCTATTGCAGCTGGCTGGGGCTAAGTATCTTACCATCATTGATCTTACCAAGGGTTACTGGCAGGTGCCCTTGACTCCCAGTTCTAGAGAGAGGTCAGCCTTTGTGACTCCTTTTGGCTTGTGTGAGTTCACAAAGATGCCCTTTGGGATGAAAATACCTCAATGACTTTCCAGAGGCTGGTAGATGATATCTTAGCAGGAGCAGGAGGGTGTACCCTTGCTTACCTAGATGATATTGTCATCTACAGCCATTCCTGATGAGAACACCTTCAACCTGTCAGGGAGGTGCTGAGCAGACTACAGAGGGCAGAGTTGATCATTAAGCCCAGCAAATGTCAGGTGGGTATGGCTGAGGTCTCCTACCTAGGACATAGAGTGGGGTGTGGTAAGATCAGGCTAGAACCTGCCAAAGTGGAATCCATTCAGACATGGCCTGCACCTGTTACCAAAAAGCAGGTGAGGACATTCTTAGGGACAGCAGGGTACTACACAAAGCTCATCCCCAGTTATAGTACCATAGCTGCTCCCCTCATTGACCTGACAAGGAAAAACAGACCAGATAAGGTAGTGTGGACCACAGCATGTGAGCAGTCATTCCAGAAGCATAAAGAATGTTTGGGAGGACCCCCTGTGTTAGCCAGTCCAGATTACAGCAAATAATTTGTTGTGCAGGTGGATGCTTTGAACCATGGGGTGGGGGCTGTACTTAGCCAGATTTCTTCAGAGGGCGAAGAGCACCCAGTGGTTTATTTCAGTTGTAGGCTCCAACCCAGGAAGGAATGCTATGCAGCTGTAGAAAAAGAATGTTTAGCCATAGTGTGGGCACTGCAGAAACTTCAGCCTTATCTGTATAAAAGAAAATTCACTGTAGTTACAGATCACAATCCCCTAACATAGTTACACCTGGCTGATTCAGTATAACATGGTTACACCGAGCCAGCTAGAAAAAATGCCAAGTTGCTAAGATGGAGCCTAGGGTTGCAAGCATATGATATGTCAGTGCAGCACCACAGTGGGGTTAGCAACCCCAATGCAGATGGGCTCTCAAGATAGGGAATGGGGTAAGGTATACCCAGATAGACCTAACCCTCTCAAGCAACGTTTCTCAAGGGACATTTCAAAAACTAGCTTGAATTTTCAGGGGGGTAAGTAATGGGAAAAACTGAGGGGCTGCCAGCCCAGCCAGATAGAACTTTGTAGATAATTCTATGTCATTGTAGGGCCCAAGCCTTTCTGTGTTGGAGGGAAGCCTTCTAGCTTAATTTTGTTTCTTAGAACTAGCCAGTTTTTTGTTTCAGCACTTGTTCAGAACTTATTGTAAGCACTAAATAAGCTACAAATTACTACAGCACTCAACTTTCCTCACTGTCTAGAGGAAAACAGTTTCTAGTACTTAACAAATAAGCACCTATCCAGGCATGTCTAAGGGACAGCCCCCAGTGTTTTCTCCTGTCTACCTGATGAATCTGGGCATCTTGGGGCAATGCAGTAATTGCCTAATGTACACAGACAACCCTCTCCTCCTACCACCCAACACTACAACCTGTGAGAGATGCACTTATATAGCCAAACTGGAAGCAAAGCTGTCTTTACCCAAGACTGGACTAGACAGTCAAGAGGAGAAGGTAAACACTTGCACCACACCACATTCAGCACATAGTCCCTCAAAACCTACACCACCAAAACACACACATAGAAACACACAACACAGACCTACATTCGCGGAGGCTCTCAATAAAAACCCACCCAAGCAACAGGGACCTCCAAAGCAGAAACACAAGCAACCTCCACCCCCCAACACAACCCAAATGACACATAGCCCACAAACTCAGTGTGCCACTCAACCACAGCCCATAAGGCATAGCAACGTACCCAACACTCTAGTCATAGGTGACTCTATAGTCAGGCACACTGATGTTCCACTCACCAAGCTAAACAAGGAGAAAGTTACTGTCAGCTGCCTGTCAGGTGCCAGGATCCGCCACATAATGCATGCACTCAGGTCACTCCACAACAAGTACAAATATGACTCTGTCATTGTCCATGTTGGTGTGAATGACCTGAGACGTACCTCCTTGGACTACATGAAAAGGGACATGGAGGAGCTGTCCGATCTTGTAGCCCAGGCAGGTATGACCCTAGCCCTGAGTAGCATCCTGCCATCACCCAGAATGATATCACAGTACAAGGACAAAATGATTGACTTCAACAATTGGCTAAGCTTCTGGTGTCATTCTATTGGGATCCAGTATCTGTCTGCCTGGGATGACATGATCGACAAGCCACGATGCTTTGCCAGAGATGGCCTGCACCTGTCAACCCTGGGATTCCGGATACTGGCTAAGGCTCTAGCCACCCCTATAGTGCCTTTTTTAGGCAAGGTTCAAGTGACAAATTCACCACCCTAACAGGTACAGGCAAGAAGAATCTGAGGGTATTGCTACTCAATGCTAGAAGTCTAAACCTCAAAATGCACTCTCTTGAGGCAATCCTTAAAATGGAGAACATCGACATCTGTGCAGTGACAGAGACCTGGTTCAAAGCTCCAGAGAGTACCCCTGCATTACCAGGCTATAATTCATACCACACCTCTCGGCCACCTAACCTGGACCGAAACACTAAAGGCGGAGGCGTGTCCATATTCATTAAGGATATCCACACCTCCAGGCTAGTTGCTTAGCATAATGCATCCAAGATTATCCAAGTGCAACTAACTCTGGGCAAGACCACAGTCCAAATTGTAGCTTGCTACAGATCCCCCACCATGCCCCAGGATTCCCACTTCTCATTTCTTAATACACTGGAAAATATTAGGGTACAACCTAACACCCTAATAATGGGCGATTTCAACTACCCTACCATTAACTGGGAAAACTATTCATGTACCAACTCTTGTGCTCAACGTTTTCTGGAATTCATAAATTCCAATGCCATGGATCAACTTATCCACACCCCCACCAGGGGCAGCAATATCCTAGACCTGGTTATTACCAACAAGGGCAACCGGTGCTCCACACCAGAGGTCAATTCCTTGTTGGTCAGATCTGACCATAAGCTAATCACCCTAGACATCCACATCCCTCCCCCACCCCCCATTAGGGAAACCACAGTAAAAAATTTCTCCAAAGCCAACTTCACGTTTCTTAAGACAGAAGTGGCAAACTTCACGACACCCATGCTGACGGACAATAGAGGTATGAATGCTGAATCCTACACAAATGCACTTTATAAGCACTAACATGAGTGCATGGATCATGCAATCCCTAACTGAACCAATATGCTATCCTCCAAAAAAGGAAGCCAATCTGGTGGTCCCCTGCCATAAACAAACTCTACAACAGAAGAAAGAAACTGCTGCAAAAAAGAGTAAAATCCCATGATTGGAGAAACTCCCTGGTCAGCTTCAGTAAGAAGCTGAGATCCCTCATAAAATCCTCCAAAGCTAGTTATGAAAACAAAATTGCCACTGACTCTAAAGACAACCATAAAGCATTCTATAGCTATGTCAGGAATCTCAATGGCAACACTCAGATCTGCTCTGAGTTACAGCACAATGGCACTAAATATACAGAACCAACGGATATTGCCAACATCCTGGCAGATAGGTTCAATGCTAACTTTACCCCTCTGTCATCCCCTAAAGGGCCCATCTCTATACCAGAAGAATGCAAAGTTCCTGTAATCACGGCTGCACAGGTAAAAAACACACTATCCAAAGCCAAGAAGACAGCATCCATGGGACCTGACAACATCCCAGGCTGTGTTCTACATGAACTACAGAACGAACTGGCACCCCACCTAAGTACCATGTTCAATCATAGCCTCACCTCAGGCTATGTGCCCACTGAATGGTGCACAGCGACAGTTATCTCACTCCACAAAGGGGGAGCCACCACAGACCCCGGAAACTACTGCCCCATTAGCCTGAGTCTGGTCTGCAAGGTTATGGAGCGTATCATCATGGAACTTATAAACAATGACATTGGTAATCTCCAAACTCAGGACCCCACCCAGTTCGGGTTTGTAAAAGGCAGATCATGTCTTCTAAACCTGATAGACTTCTTTGAAGCAGTCACCAAAGCCGTAGATGAGGGTAAGGTGGTTCACACAGCCTATCTAGATCTCGCCAAGGTTTTTGACACCATCCCCCACTCTGGAATTATAGGTAAACTCACTAAACTAGGTATAAATCCCTATGTCACAAGATGGGTTGCCAAATGGCTCACTGACAGAACCCACACTGTGAAAGTAGCAGACTCCAAATCCAGCTTCAGACCAGTGACAAGTGGAGTACCACAGGGTTCAGTCCTGGGTCCTCTCCTGTTTGGTATCTACTTCTCTGAAGTACAGGCCAACACAGAAGGTCTTTGGCTAATGAAGTTCGCAAATTACTGCAAACTAGGAGGCATAATCAAAACTCCAAAAGATGTGGACATCCTACAAAAGGGTTTTGCTGAAACAGATGCCTAGTGTCAAAGCCATGGCCTCAAGCTCAATGCCAAAAAGTGTATTGTCATTCCTTTTGGTAAAAACTCAGTACCCATGAACTACCACATAGGTGGTAATCTACTTAACACTGAAAGTGTGATAAGAGACCTTGGGACACAGGTGGACAGTAGTCTCTCCTTTGATAATCACATCACCACAGTAGTCAGGAAATCCTTCTATGTGGCACACCTCATCACAAAAGGTTTCTCATCCAGGAAAAAAGAGGTCATTGTTCCCCTCTACTCGTCACTCATTAGACCCATTATAGAGTACAATGCCCCTTTTGGTATGTACCTCACAAGACATCTACAACAACTGGAAAGACCACAGAAATACCTCACAAAGAGGATTACCGGCCTCAAAGAGATGCCCTATGCAGACCATCTCAAAAAACTGCAGCTTTACTCCATTGCATATCGCCTACTCAGAGGCGATCTCTGCCTAACTCACAAAGCTATGTCAAACCTAGAGCTTTTAGACATGCTCCACTTAAAGAAATACCAATCCCTACGAGCTACATGCTCTAGGGACCTAAACCTCATCACCACAATAAACAGAACATGCTGGAGGGATAGATTCCTGTCCCAGAGACTTTCCATACTCTGGAACAAACTACCTATCTATATCAAACAAAGCTCTTCATTAGCACTGTTCAAGAAAAATCTTGATGATTGGATGGGAGATAGGAAATTCACCCTGGGGATCACTTCTGTGGCTCTGCTCGACAGTGGCACAGGAAAATAATTTTCTTGGGTAGCGAAAGCCAGGGTACCTTTGGCTAGGCTTATATAGGCCCTAGGGCCAATAGCCTAGTACCTACCTATGAACCTATGAACCTATTAATATAATCCAAAGGCTTGTTATTACAAATGTAAGAGTGATGTGCAGAGCTGTAGTAACTACAGAGGAATTAAACTGATCGGTCACAGCATGAAGTTATGGGAAAGAGTAGTGGAAGCTAGGTTAAGAAGGGAGGTGATGATTAGTGATCAGCAGTATGGTTTCATTCCAGGAAAGAGCACTACAGATGCGATGTTTGTTCTGAGAGTGTTGATGGAGAAGTACAGAGAAGGTCAGAAGGAGTTGCATTGTATCTTTGTGGATTTAGAGAAAGCATATGACAGGGTGCCTAGAGAGGAGTTGTGGTATTGTATGAGGAAGTCGGGAGTGTCAGAGAAGTATGTAAGAGTGGTACAGGATATGTACAAGGGTAGTGTGACAGCGGTGAGGTCTGCGGTGGGAGTGATGGATGCGTTTAAGGTGGAGGTGGGATTACATCAAGGATCAACTCTGAGCCCTTTCTTATTTGCAATGGTGATGGACAGGTTGACAGACGAGATCAGACAGGAGTCCCCGTGGATTATGATGTTTGCAGATGACATTGTGATCTGTAGTGAGAGTAGGGAACAGGTGGAGGAGACTCTGGTGAGGTGGAGATATGCTCTAGAGAGAAGAGGAATGAAGGTCAGCAGGACTAAGACAGAATATATGTGTGTGAATGAGAGGGAGGATAGAGGAATGGTGAGGATGCAGGGAGTAGAGGTGGCAAAGGTGGATGCGTTTAAGTACTTGGGAACAGCAGTTCAGAGTAATGGTGAGTGTGGAAGAGAGGTGAAGAACAGAGTACAGGCAGGATGGAGTGGGTGGAGAAGAGTGTCAGGAGTGATTTGTGACAGAGTACCAATAAGAGTGAAAGGGAAGGTCTACAAGAGGTTAGTGAGACCAGTTATGTTATATGGGTTGGAGACAGCGGCATTGACAAAAAGGCAGGAGTCAGAGCTTGACGTGGAAGAGTTGAAGATGTTAAGATTTGCACTGGGTATGACGAGGATGGACAGGATTAGGAATAAGTATATTAGAGGGTCAGCCCAGGTTGGAAGGTTTGGAGACAAAGCCAGAGAGGCAAGATTACATTGGTTTGGACATATGCTGAGGAGGGATGCAGAGTATATTGGGAAAAGGATGCTAAGGATGAAGCTGCCAGGTAACAGGAAAAGAGGAAGGCCTAAGATAAGGTTTATGGATGTGGTGAGAGAGGTGGTTGGTGTGACACAGCAAGATGCAGAGGACAGAAAGAAATGGAAACAGTTGATCTGCTGTGTCAACCCCTAACAGGAGCAGCCAAAAGAAGAAGAAGAAGAAAACTGTTATATGCTGAACTTCAAAAATGTAACCACAGTGCACCCTGCTGGAAGAAAGCTGTTAAATTAAGTATTAGAACTGTGATCTCAAGCTTGGACACAGGATGTCTGTGCTAGCAAATAATTTTTATGGTCTTAATTTAAGAGATAATTACTAAGGGGTTACATGTAAAAGTGTATTTTATTGCTGTGGCTTCTTGGCCAGGTGCAGCTTACAAAGAAATATAAATTTTGAGTTTCTGTTAGTCTGGGAACTAAAGAAGAAGTGATAAAAATGATGTAATGTGAAATGACTCAGCAGTACTAGGTATCATGAATTCAAGACTTTCAAAGAGAGAAAGATTGAGCATTTTGGATTTTGTCTGAAGCTGACAACTCACCAGCACTTTGCCTTGTAAGTAAAGTTATTTAGGACATAGTTTCCCTTAGAGTTAGATAGGAATTTAGCCAGCTTAGTCTAGCTGTTTTCCATATTTATGTCAGACTATCCCGCAATATTGTTTTAAAGTTCCTGTGATTTCTAAACTCTTAATTAACACTTAGTTGAATTGAGGAGTATTGTCTTGTGTTTGTATTATGTATTATTAAATATTTTTAAACTTTTCAAATGTGGTTGTTTTGTGCAGAGATAATTTAAGCTCTTAGAGTACATTGCATGTATTTGGTGATGCTGCCCAAGCCACTCCAATAGTATTGCTGTTAGGCACACTTACTATTTGGGAAGGGCCTTATAGTAGCTGATAGTGGTTGGTGGCAGTCGGTACTATCTTATAGTCTGGGCAGAAAGGAGGCATAGGTTCATTGGTTCATAGGTAGGTACTAGGCTATCAGCCCAAGGGCCTATGTAAGCCTAGCCAACAAGGTTCCATGGCTTATGCCACCCAATAAAGTTATTTCCTTGTGCCACTGTCGAGCAGAGACACAAAAGTGATCCTCGGGGTGTATTTCCTATTTCCCATCCACTCATCAAGATTTTTCTTGAAGAGTGCTAATGAAGAACTTTGCTTGACATAGATGGGTAGCTTGTTCCAGAGTATAGGAAGTCTCTGGGACAGGACTCTATCCCTCCAGTGTGTCCTGTTTATTGTGGTGACAAGGTTTAGGTCCCTAGAGCGTGTTGCTCAGAGGGACTGGGATTTCTTTAGGTGTAGCATGTCCAACAGTTCTGGGTTTGACATAGCTTTATATGTTAGGCAGAGATCACCTCGGAGTAGGTGATATGCTACAGAGTAAAGCTGGAGTTTTTTTGAGGCAGTCAGTGTAGGGCATTTGTTTGAAGCCAGTAATCCTCTTTGTGAAGTACTTCTGTGGCATTTCCAGCTGCTGCAGATGTCTTGTGAGGTACATTCCAAAAGGGGCGTTGTACTCTATAATGGGTCTAATGAGTTTCGAGTTGAGGGGAACAATGACCTCTTTTTTCCTGGACGAGAATCCTTTTATGATGAGGTGTGCCACGTAGAAGGACTTCCTGACTACTGTGGCGATATGACTATCAAAGGAGAGACTATTGTACACCTGGGTCCCAAGGTCTCTTATCACACATTCGGTGTTAAGTAGATTGCTGCCTATGTGGTGGTCCATGGGTACAGAGTTTTTACCAAAGGGAATGACACTGCACTTTTTGGCATTGAGCTTGAGGCCATGGCTCTGACACCAGGCATCTGTCTCAGTGAGGCCCTTCTGTAGGATGTCCACATCATTTGGGGACTTGACTAAGGCTCCTAGTTTGCAGTCATCTGCAAACTTCATTAGCCAGAAGCCTTCTGTGTTAGCCTGTACTTCAAAGAAGTAGATACCAAACAGGAGATGTCCCAGGACGGAACCCCGTGGTACTCCACTTGTCACTGCTTTGAGGTCAAATTTAGAGTCTGCAACTTTTACAGTGTGGGTTCTGTCAGTGAGCCTGTTGGCAACCCATCTTGTGACGTAGGGATTTATAATTAGTTTAGTGAGTTTAGCTATAAATCCAGAATGGGGGATGGTGTCAAAAGCCTTGGCGAGGTCAAGATAGGCTGTGTGAACCACCTTACCCTCATCCACGGCTTTGCTGACTTCCTCAAAGAAGTCGATCAGGTTCAGGAGGCATGATCTGCCTTTCACAAACCTGAACTGGGTGGGATCCAGAGTTTGGAGGTTACCAGTGTCTTTGTTTATGTGTTCCATGATGATACGTTCCATGACCTTGCAGACCAGGCTCGTCAGGTTAATAGGTCGATAGTTCCAGGGATTAGTGGTGGCTCCCCCTTTGTGGAGTGGGATAACTGTGGCTGTGTGCCATTGAGTGGACACAAAGCCTGATGTGAGGCTATTATTGAACATGAGGCTTAAGTGGAGAGCCAGATCGTTCTGAAGTTTGTGTAAAACGCAGCCTGGGATGTTGTCCTGTCCCATGGATGCTGTGTTTTTGGCTTTAGAGAGAGAAGCTTTTACCTGTGTAGTTGTGATTACAGGGACTCTGCATTCTTCCTGTGTAGATATGGGCCCTTTAGGGGGTGAAAGGGGGGTAAAGTTAGCACTGAACCTAACTGCCAGGATGTTGGCAATATCAGTTGGTTCTGTAATTTTCGTGCCTTTGTGCTGTAACTCAGAGCAGATCTGGGTGTTGCCATCTAGATTCTTGACATAGCTATAGAATGCTTTGTGGTTGTCCTTAGATTTAGTGGCGATTTTGTTTTCATAGCCAACTTTGGAGGATCTTATAATAGATCTCAGCTTCTTACTGAGACTGACCAGGGAGCTCCTCCACTCATGGGATTTTACTCTCTTTTGCAACAGTTTCTTCCTTCTGTTGTACAGTTTTTTTATGGCGGGGACCACCAGATTGGCTTCCTTTTTTTGGAGGATAGCGTCTTGGTTCTGTTTGGGATAGCATGATCCATGCATTCGTGTAAGTGCTTATAGAGTGCATCTGTGTAGGATTCACCAGTTGTAATTGTATTGTCCATCTGCATGGGTGTCATGAAATTCACCACTTCTGTCTTAAGAAGCATGAAGTTGGCTTTGGAGAAATTTTTTACTGTGGTTTCCTTAATGGAGGGTGGGGGCGGGATGTGGCTATCAAGGGTGATAAGCTTATGGTTGATCGGACCAACAAGGAGTTGACTTCAGGTGTGGAACACCGGTCACTCATGTTGGTAATGACTAGGTCAAGGATATTGTTGCCCCTGGTGGGGGTGTGGATAAGTTGATCTAGGGCACTGGAGTTTATGAATTCCAGAAAGTGATGAGCTAAGGAGTTGGTACATGAGTAGGTTTCCCGGTTAATGGTGGGGTAGTTGAAGTCACCCATTATTAGGGTGTTTGGTTGAACATAGCTGGAGAACCTGTGCCAGACTTCCCCAAGAGTGTCTGCGTGTTTGTATCTAAATCAAATCTTAAAGTGTGTGTGTGTGTGTGTGTGTGTGTGTGTGTGTGTGTGTGTGTGTGTGTGTGTGTGTGTGTGTGTGTGTGTGTGTGTGTGTGTGTGTGTGTATCAGCTACTTGGGCAGGGACACAAAACACTGGTTGGACAGAGAGGGTGCTGGAGGTTTTAACTTGACCACTAGGCTGACATCTGGAGCCTATAGCTGTTCCAGTGGGGAGTCTTATTGGGGATCTGGAGAGAAAGGGAGAAACCATCCCCAGACTGACTGTGATCTCTGTGTACTCTTAATGAAAATTGTACTTTACTATGTGTGTACTTGTTACCCTCCCAATGTGCACACCCCTCACTGGTGCTAGTGGTGAGGATTGAGGGTCCTTGATTACTGGGCCAGTGCACAAGCATTACAATCATATTTTTCATGCCATTAGAAAAACTTGATGCACTTTATTGATCTTGCCTATATCTCTCATAGCCTGTTAGGAAAACCCTAGCTTCATCCTAACATCTACTATCACTTCTTTATGCAGGTCCCATTCTTACTAACCTGCAGTCTACATATATGAAGAAACTGGATGCATGCAATAACACAATAGCCAAATTCACAGCTAACCTTTTACCCGGAATACATCACTGTGTTACTCTTAAACAGTTACACTGTATTGAACTTCCAGAATATCTCTCCTACAAAAAACTCATTTTTGTACACAACCTAATTTATAAACCCAAACATTCCCCTTGTTTAATCAACATTCTTCAACACTACTCACCTACAAGGGAACTATGCTCAAAAAATAAATGTCTCCTAATTTCAAATAAATCTAAAGCCATAGCTGGTGACTCACTTTACTCAAGTTATGTTACTAAACTGTGGAACAGCATATTGATTGAGCTATGGCAACTAGAAAAACTGAAATCTTTTAAAGTCAGCCTCAGACAATAGTTGTCCAACTCTTGGTTATGGTCCTGCTCTGCATCTGGATAAGCATACCACCTCATCACTCTAACTGTATATTCTTAGAACCATTTTCTTTTCTATTTGCATTTAGATAGCATGTGAATTTCTGCCCCTATTTTTGTATATAGCATATGCATTCTATTTATTTATTTTCTTTTGTTTATGCTTATGTATGTTTATAGAAAGTTTTTTTGTATTTCCCAAACCCAGTTTAGGTACTTTACAAAATGTAATCACATGCTATGTTTCTAATGTTTTACGTTTTAATATTTAAACATGGAGTTTTTCTCCCTGTGCCTCTTCTCAAAAGGGGTTTTGCCCAGCTAGACTATCCCTGTTAACAAATGGAAATACATAAAGATTAAATAAATAATCGACCTGGTTTGATAAACCCAGAAAAGTGTTTAAAGGCATTCTATTATCCATTTGTTTATCTCTGCTAAGGCGAATAAATAATCCATAGAAATAATTCAGGAGAGACAACAAAAACATCAGCAACACTGAATTTACTAGGCCATCAGACAGAAAAAAAAAAAAAACAAACAGTGTCCAAGACAGGAATGTCTCTATCCTTCATATAAATAATGTGTCCTGTGAGGTCCACCCAAAAAAGGAGGAGGTCAAAGTGCTTCATCCTTTATCCTCAGATTTTGTGAGCAAAGATTAAAACTTCTACCACCTTGGAAAGAAACTGTACAAGTACTCACATTAACATAGCTTATGTCATATTGGAACATAAAAATAAACTTTAAAATCAGAAACTTTTGTCCATATGCTATAAGTATGCAAACATTTGTAGCTAGTCAGGACTAACATCACATGACTCTAGCAGACCTCTCAACCAATCAGGGACAAATTTGAACAGAATCAGGGAAAATTCAAGAAAAAATCAGGGACAATCAGGGACACTTTTAAAATATTAGTGTTATTAAGTTGAAACATTGAGAGAATCAGAGCATATGAATTAATACACCTTTTCTGAAGTAAATGAAGTGTATAACTCTTAATTATTGTCATTATTCATTAAGTGTAAATCACCACCTTTCTGCCCAAAGTCAGTAGTTTTAGGAGGGATTCAGAGGGACAGAGCAAAACTTTGAGTCAAAATCAGGGACGTCCCTGAAAATTAGGGACAGTTGAGAGGTATGGACTCTAGGGACTTCTACTACAGAATGAACATGTTAAAGCAATCTCTTTTCTAAAATGTTTTATAAGTAGCATGTCTGGGGGAAACTCCTTGGTGGCATATGATAATGTGGGCCTACCTCTTTCATAAGATGCCCATACTAAAATGGCAATACTGATTCTAGTTTGCTTGAGAAGAATAAGCTCCAAGCAGCCAAAACCTATGACACTTATAAACAAGAAGGAGGAAGACAACACCTTACACATAGGCATACCTCTCAACCTCTTAGCACAAGAGATTTGGACAAAGCCAAAAATAATTGGGGGGGCACACAATGGTCCAAAATAATGACAAATTGTAAATACTGCTCTTAGAAAGTTACTTGAATGAAAGATTTTGTGTTAGAATGCATTGTTTTGAGGGTTATGAAATTCAAATGACTGCCATTATTTAGTGACTTCAGTCTTCAATGATTTGCCAGAAAGCGAAGAATTTTATGAGGAGCAAACCAAAAATATGAGGTGAAAAAATGGACATTCTGCGAAAATCCGGACAGTTGAGAGGTATGCACATACATCACAGGACACCAAAAGCCATCCCTTAAAAAGAAAAAAAAAAGTGAAAAAACAGAATCCCTTCTATAGTCAGCCATCAAATGTACCTGTAAAACATCTGAATTATATATGCACATTTAATATCATCGTGTTCATTAATTCATCTCATGTCAGACTTCTAGCACCACTAACCAGAGAGGATGTATATTTACATGTATGTAACCCACATCAGTGACCAGGGAGTTAACATGTTTTTTCTACCTGAATGAAATGGTAAACAAGAATCTAGCCCCCTGCAAGCTCCTTTTTCCCCACATGGACTTAACCTCCAGAAGGAGTTAACCATGATATTACTGTTAATCAAGAACCTCTTAAGCATGACAATGCACTGTAGGAACAGATGAATACAAAGAATTCAAACTGTAAATTTCAGAAAACAGAATTAATACAGTTGCAACAAATTTTATCATAACCATAGGGGTAAGACAGGAATTTGACAGCAGTATTAGTGGTTGAAACAGGATACATGTCCATTGATCTTTTACCAGCGATAAATGATTAAGAAAAACAGAAGTAAAACTGTTTTGCTGAACCTGGGAGGTAACATTTTTTTTTTTTTGCAGGAAGACAAGATGAGATATAAAATTGTTATAAGACTTGATCCGCAGTAATCTGGCTTTGCTAGGGCTATATTAAGTTTAATGAATCTGGTACGTTTTTGAGAGGGTAATGCAAGCTGTGGACAGTGGCCACACTGTCCACACAGCATACCATGACCTCACCAAAGTATGTGACACAATACCACATGCCAACATAATGAAAACATTAATGTGTTTGAAACTAGACTCTAGGTAGTTAGATGGATAACCAATTGGTTGAGGGACAGAACTCACACTGAAGGTGGGAGGCACCTCCTCAGACAGCATGAAAGTAACCAGTGGGGTACCACAGGGCTTTGTGCTAGGACCATTGCTATTTTGCATATACTTCTCTGATCTCCAAATCAAAAATCAGGAACTCTGATTAACATGTTTGCTGACAAATGGGTGTTATACTAGTATCCTCTTCTGAAATGCAAAACTTGTAAAGTGAACTTGCATGTTATAGTAGATAGTGCACTGGCAATGGGATAAAACTAAATGCTAGAAAATGTACATTGTTACATTTGACATACTGTTTACCCAGCTTATAGTATAGAAAAACCCTTCTACAAAGTGATTATGTTGTGAGAGATCTTGGAACATGGGAAGATAGCCCCGTCTCCTTTGATCATCATGTTGCAACAGTGATCAGGTAATCCTGTCTCTCATAGCTGATGACAAAAGATATTGCCTCTAAGTCTAAAAAGTCTTGATCCCTGTGTATTCTGCACTAATCAGGCCCATCACTGAATAAAATATCCTGTTTGGGATGTATCTTACTAAACGTGTCAAACAGTTAGATAGACCCCCTAAGGTTCCCAGCAAGAAGATCACGGGACAAAAAGACCAGAGCTACCACAACAAGCTGGAGGTCTTGTCCTTTGTTTCAGTGTACTACAGACTCTTCAGGAATGATTTGTGCTTTGCTGTGTGGAACATTAGGGATCTTGCTGTCCAGGACTTTTTATTTCTCCACAAATCAAATAGTCTTGTGAACACAAGAATCAGAGAGCTGAAGTTGCTTTGGCAAATAAACAAATCACTGTGGAGAAACAGATTTGTTACATTTTTTCTTCTCTGGAAAAACTCCCTCTTCAGATCAAGCAATTTGGCACACTATTGTCCTAAGAAGAAATTAGCCAGTTGGATGGGTATTTATAAATTCAGCCCATGTATGACTCTCCTATCATGCCTTGAAAAAGGAGATAAGGTGTAAAGATAGGTTCTAGCAAAGCATAAATGGTTACATTGTCCAATTGCCTTCTACATGCTCTGATTCTACAATTCTGTATCACACACTGAACTTGTATGGGAGTTCTTATTGTCAGATTTGTCAGTGGGAAAGCCAATGTCACAAAGTGTGAAATGAACCACTGGTTGTAACTGGCAAACCCTAAGAATAACTTTTTTGCTTCTTAGTGCATAATCTATGTCAATTCCACATTGCCACAGCCTTTTTTATCTGAATCTTCACTATGCAATGTCCTGTGGTATAACCCAGGTATTTGGCTTCCTCTGTACCAGCAGTGGATTTGGCAGGTATACTACATCCAAGTATGGGGGGGGGGGCTCTTTATCTTAGGATGCAGCTGTGTTATAGAAATTTATGAACTACAGTGAGCGCTGCCTCTGTGACTAAAAAGTTTGGTACTTTTCCTTGTAGTTTGTGTAAGGTTTGTGAGTGTATTTCTTGTGCAAGTTTTTTTCACCATCATTGCTCTGGACAAATTTTTGATTTTAGGTTACATGCAAACTGTAGGAGCAAGGAGTCAGTATACCTTGCTTTATGTGATGGGTGTTCTTATTTTTATGTGGGAAAAACCAATAGGGTGTTGAAGGATCGAGTTTTGAAACATCTTAGTGACATTAGACTACAGAATACAACCAACGCACTTACAAGACACATAAAGGATTTTCCAGGACATAGCTTTAAATTTATGGTAATACAATTGATTGTAAGAAATAAAAGAGGTGGGGACATTGTGTAGAGCACGGGTTTGCTGAGATTAAATGGCTTGCTAAGTTGAGAGCTAACAGTTTGCCTGGTATAAAAGGCATTGTCCCTTTAAAGCCACTACTCAGAGCACGGAGATTGTTTAATTGATAGTGTGTCCACTGGTTGATTCTATATGCCTTTTGGTTTCTTTAGTATTTTTATGTGTTGCTTTGCTGTGTGCTTTTAAGAACTGAAGAAGGACTTTTGCCTGAAAGCACTCATCTTTTTATTTCTTTTGTTTTTGATTAAAGTTTTTTTTTATTTTTAAGCTGACCATGGTGATCAGATAGTTTATTCTAGTTTTAGAATTCAAAATGTCTCATACCTTGAGAAAGTAAGTTTCACATTTTTTAGTATTGATTATAATGTGTCACCTGGTATGGGGGTTCAAGATTCTGTCCATTAATCCCTGAAATATAGCTGGGGCACCATGCACATGGCTGGTGTTAACATTTTGGGGGCTACTAGCAAATGTCAAGTTGGTAGCCCCCCTAGACACTTCACTCTAAGTATCACCCGGACACTGCCACCCCTCCCAACCAACATCTTAATTCATGCTGCAGAGTTTTAGGAGTAGTACATACAGAATGACCTGTAGATACAATGTTCTTACATTACAACAGCCCTGTGTACCACATTATGTTGGTCCTTCTTTCAGGGGGACATTCACGGTTACTGGCATTTAGTTTCCAACAATGAGACATTGCAACAACTCTACATACAGTGAAATGATGCTCCAGGCACTGCTTACTGTATCTCACACACACACACACACACACACGCACACACACACACACACACAAACACACACACACACACACACACACACACACACACACACACACACACACACACACACACACACACACACACACACACACACACACACACACACAGACACACACACACACACACACACACACACATGAACATTCTGCAGTGCTACTCTGTGTTTTCCCATCTCGGGCTCCCAACACCATGCACATTACTTTTTTATTCCTTTTCTCACGTTTTGCCTTACTCATCAGCTTTTTTCAAGAAGCCATGACTTTCTAAGTATATGCTCAGAAGTGCATTTAATAGTTTTTTTTTTCTTTTATACAGCCTTTTCATCCAATGATGCCTTGAACAAAAATTATGATTAAGGAAAGAAATTCAGTGTTGCTGTTCAGCTTATTAATAACTGTCTAGAAAATAACTCAGTTAAGAAAATGTCTCCAGAACCCATAGGGTTATAGATGCTCCAGGATGCATTTTAAATAATTTCCCAACCTTTTAATCCAGTGGTGGTGTGAGAAAAAATGGGTAAAAAAAGAATTTCAATATTTTCTTTTCTTTCAGGGAAGACATACGTTGTACCTAAGGCTTAATGTTCAAAGATGACAAAAATAATAGCTGAAGATAAACTAACAAAACAATTGTTGCAAGGATACACAAATCCTGCCTGCTTCCCTACCCCCCACAAAAAAGTCTGTGCATCCCTCTAATGTTAGACCAGGGTGAAAGCAAAGGTTCAAATGGCCACAGTCATCACGTATTTCAAGTGGCTGATGCGATACATACACATAGCATGCTTCGTCACTCCTCACCTGTATACATGCCTGTTGTATGACTGTAAAAAAGTGAAAAAAATAATGATTGCAATAATGTATTCCACTATGTTGCTTCTAGACAGCACACTGTCTCTACAATGGCTACAGTAGCCTTCTTTGTACATCTCTGAGGTCTGTGAGAAAAGTTAAAGAAACAAAGACCACACTGTTCCCAGAATAAACACAAGCTATAAAGACCTTCTGTGTGCACCTGTAAGTTGTGATTTTGATGAAAACTAAAAAAGTAATGACCACACAATCCACTGCCTCCCATACAACCTTCTGCCCAAATATCTCAGCAGGGCTGGTTTTAGAATGGGTTCTGTTAAGGTCAGAGGCCACCACTAAATCTGTGCCAGAATCCATTTATACAGTCGGGTGTGGCAGCCACCAGAATCCCAGACGCTCTAAGTTTCTGAATGTTCTGTGATGTTTTTTACACCTTACTTTTCAAATATAATTACTTGTTAACTGCATTTTTTTCAGCTACTCAGAAAAAATATGTATGGACCTGGCATTATTATGTGTGTACAGATAAAAATCAGTGATATTTTACACAGACACACACTACACACACACTCACACACACACACACACACACACACACACACACACACACACACACACACACACACACACACACACACACACACACACACATCAGTGATATTTTACACAGACACACACTACACACACACTCACACACACACACACACACACACACACACACACACACACACACACACACACACACACACACACACACACACTGCACGCTCACATTCAGCGAAAAGGGATGAATTTAATTTCTCCTGCATGTTTTTGAGGTGCTAGGTTTAACAAGACCCTATGTATAAATGTACACACAGACAGAGAGGATTTTCAGACTCCACACAGAAAAAAACTACAGCCAAGAGCACAACCAGAGCAAAACACTGTGAAATGGCAGTGCTCCTCACAATAGCAATGAACAGTTGCTTTCCCACACATCTTGTTCCTGCCAAACCACCAAATACAGCCACCTATCACGTATAAGATCTATGTCTGTGATGGTAAATGAAAGAAAACATGGCCAACTTATTACTCTTAAATACAATGCAACCATACACCCTTCCCCCCGCACACACGTGTAATGGCAATGCTGATGATGTTTGTGAAAGAAATTATAGCCAGCAGGTTCCTCTTAAACTTCAGCATGTATATATATATATATATATATATATATATATATATATATATATATATATATATATATATATATATATACACACACACACACACACACACACACACACACACACACACACACACACACACACACACACACACACACGCACACACAGAAGCATAAGCCATAGCAATACTGGTTTTGTACTTATTGCATCATATAGCAGTACACTGTGTAACACTAGTACTGCCACACCAGATCAGTGACTATTGTTTAGCAGTTATAAAACAACAACAGGGTTAAATCCCTTTTTACTCACTGAGGAGTAATGCATAACTGTCTCTGTCTCTGTTTTCACAGAATGTCCAAGATTTTGTGTCATAATTTTGCTCTGTTCCTCATAATAAAAAGTTTGATTGGTTGGTAAATCATTCAAGATGACAGGCAGCCAATAAATCCAGACATTAGAGCTTTGTACTTTTTATTATCTAAAAAAATACATATTGATGAAAAATATGTTATTCTGTTAACTTTTTAGGCGAATTAGAGTAATATTTAAAAATTGTTCCTGATTTTGAGCCTTTCCTTTGCTATTATTTTTGCTTTGCATAGACTTATTTAGCAAAGCAGTTGAGAATTACAATATCTGGTGTTCTGTCAGTATTTATAAAACTATCTGAAAAAGAAAACCATCTCCAAAGATTGGAAGAATCAGCTCTTCTTAAAATCCTAAGTAAGCATGGAGAGTGGTTATTTTGGGGTGCTGATCTCTAGTACTTGCCTTGTTCATTCACTTATATCAGCTTCACCCTAACAGAGTTACATCGCAACCCTATTTCAGATATAAAGCATAATCAGAAAATTAATATTTTTTTCTCCTCATTTTTTCAGCATTAGCCTTTTTTGGGGCCACCACACAGTCAAGGATTGTTAGGGGTGGGCTTCAGCCATAGGTATTACAGGTGCCCAAAGATGGCTATGATGTTTGCTTTAGTGCAGAGAATATCCACCAGAAAGATTTAAGTCAAGGGTGCTGTGTCAGTGATAAAACAGTTAAAGAAATTGTGAAGCCTGTTACTTGACAACACACAGTTTACTATAACTATGGATATCTTTGAATTTTAAAGGAGATACAAATAAGGGCTATTATTACTCATCTTGTTTAAGTGCATAAGACTGCTTTTGTTGAGTTGACAAAACAATACAAAATAACAAATAAGATAACTTGCTGTGACTGGGGGGGGGGGGCATAGTGACCACATGGTTCGCTGATGCCTAAAGCCGGCTGTGACCATGCAGTCCAAAAGTTATACCTTGTATTGAAACAAGTCATCTGGGATATTTTTTCTCCTTAAGCTTTACATAAATGAGTTTTATAGTATCCCTTTATTAGGATGACAGTGGTGAGGTGTTGAGCTTTTCCTCAAACTTTCTACAAGATTGCCTACCCCAGGCACGGTGAAGGCATAAAATTGTGAAACTTTGTTAAGTCTATGAAACTGATTACAAAACAAAATGGGGTATTTGATTTTGACGCAGGTATTATTGGGTCTTGTGAGATTCTTTAATAACTCCACCTTCAACATTTCCTTTGCATTTCTTTACTCAACCTCTCTCTTGGGCTTCAAGGATTCTATAAAGTTTCAGCTTTAACTCTCTTTGATGTTTCCTAGGGTGATGAAGCACCTTTTGCTTTTTGTGTTGGCTGAGTACATTATGTATACTTCATTTGTTTTCCTGTTGTCTGGTCATGTTCTGTTGCATTCTTTATTGAATAACAACACTGCTTTCTTACTGAGCGCGAATACTTTGAAACAGTGTCTCTATGGGCTTCTCCATTTTCCTTTTTACATTTTATTTCACAGTTCGCTAGGCGAGGAAGTAACTTCAGTAAGTCGCAGTTCCATTATTCAGACTCATAAGATTCTTTTTTTGTCTGGCAGGATGAAAAATATAATTTGCTTCTGTTCAGCATTCCAGACAGGAATGCACATTACCTTATTTCAGCATAATAAACAGCA
Organism: Protopterus annectens; assembly: GCF_019279795.1. NCBI lineage: Eukaryota > Metazoa > Chordata > Ceratodontiformes > Protopteridae > Protopterus > Protopterus annectens. The sequence continues at coordinate 1,546,109,669 of NC_056743.1, read as the reverse complement.
GCTCAGTCTGCCTCATTTCATCATAACAAATATGGAAACTCAGACTGCAAAGGAGGTAGGAAAAATGCAAACTGCTTTTTCAGCGAAATATAACTCAAAATGCTCCTTTTTAGCATTACATACAGAAAAATATATCATTACATACTTTTCGTAATCTGCTGTCTAGAAGTCCAGATTCTGGCATGCACAGTGGAAAAGAGCATCTTGGTGTTTTCTAGTTCACATCACTCAATTCAGTATCACTACATTCCTTAAGTTTCAGTACTGTAGCTTGTTGTTGTGAAGTACTCCATCAAGTAGGTTCCAGTTTGAAACCCTGGCCTTTAAAACAGGGCTGCATTTTCCAACCTGCTGTGATTCAGATTATGCATACCCAGGTCAGCAGCATAAATCAATCTGCTGAAATACAAGTTTTGCTGTGTAGTGACTTGGCATTACACAGAGTTGCCCTCATATTACATTCTGCTTAAGAGTTCCTGACTTTTTCGGATTTTACAGTAGATTTTTCCCTTTCTATCTCTGTATATCCCAAGCACTCGCTCAAACAGATCAGTACTTCTTGTCATCTCACTTACACCAAGACTGAAGATTAATTTTAAATTCTGAAACTATATTATGCCAAAATAAAATAACAGGTATCTAACAAACTGTGTGAATCTTAAAATGAATGCAAAAAATCAGGTATCAGAGAGTTTGAATGGATATTTGTCTAAATTCATTGTCTTATGTGTATGCAGTATAGTTGGGTGGAGGGCACCATGCTCACTGCAGCTTCCCATATTGGAGTCTGTACCATTCATATCCTCCCTTACTTGCATTCACTATAAAATTCACACAGCGTTGCTATATAAGAATAAAAAAGAGTGGTCCCAGCACTGGAAGAACACTCTCCTCTGCTTGAACAAAAAATAAGACAACTTGTAAAATCCTCTTAGGGCAACTTCAAAAACAATTTAGCAACCATAGCTAAAGAAAACCATAAGGGATTCTTCAGCTATATCCGTAACCTAAAAGGTAGGACCTAGATGTGTGCTGAAATAGCTGATGATGGCATCACACACACATTGATCCTGAGAAAATATCTAACCTATTAGCTGACAGGTTTGGAGAAAATTTCACCCCCCTGTCCCCTCCAAACATTCCATAAAACTTTCCTTCTACACACAACAAGTTATTAATGCTGTCTCAAAGGCCAAAAATACAGCCTCTATGGGACCAGATGGCATCCCTGGTCGCATTTTATATGGTCTAAAACATGAGTTAGCAACTCCATTAGGTACTCTCCTCAACCACAGCCTGAGTGCTGGTTTTGTCCCTGCTGAATGAAAAACAGCAACTGTCATCCCTCCTCATAAATGGGGGGTTATAGCAACAGACCCTGGGAACTACAGACCCATAAGCTTAACCAATCTTATCTGTAAGAACATTTAATGAATCTTCATGGACCTTATAAATAAGGATATAGGTGATCTCCAACCCTTGATCCGACACAGTTTGTTTTTTTCAAAGGCAGGTCATGCCTGTTAAACCTGGTGGATTTCTTTGAAAACATCACCAGAGCCATAGACAAAGTCAGATCTGTTCATACAGCCTGCATTGACTTAGCCAGGGCCTTTGACACAATCCCACTTTCTGACATGACTGATAAACTCTCCCAGCTAAATATCAACCCTTATGTTGTCAGGTGGGTTGCTAACTGGCTCACTGACAGATCACACTCAGTTAAAGTTGGAGACTCTGCCTCAGCCAGAAGATCTATCATCAGTGGGGTTCCACAGGGGTCAGTGCTGGCCCCCCTATTATTTGGGATATACTTCTCAGATGTTCAGGCCAAAACAGAGAGGCTATGGCTGACTAAGTTAGCTGATGACTGAAAATTAGGTGCAATCATTGAATCCCCAAACAATGTCAATATGCTTCAAGATGGATTTACACAAATCAATGATTGGTGTCAAAGCCATGGACTCAGACTCAATGCTAAAAAATGCATTATCATCCCCATTGGTAAAAATGATATCCCTGCAGACTCTCATGTAAATAATAATACCCTAAGTAACAACTCAGTAGTGAGAGACTTGGGAATGCAAGTTGACTGTTGCCTAAACTTTGACCACCATGTGTCTATTGTGTTAAGGAAGGCATTCTATATCACACACTTCATTAGCAAAGGCATTGCCTCAAGAGTGAAAGATTGCATAACACTCCTGTACTTGACCATCATCAGACCAATAACTGAGTACAATGCTCCCTTTGGTATGTACCTTACCAAGCACCTGCAGCAACTTGACAGACCTCAGAGATTTCTAAGCAAGAAAATTCAAGGTCTTCAGCACTTCATACATTGACAGACTGAAATCACTGTCACTGTGCTCAGTAGTGTTAAGACTACTTAGAGGAGACTTGGCCTACAGAGCAATCTCTGATCCAGACCTAATGGAAACGCTGCACATCTGCAAGCCAAATACGACATGGGTTACCTGCTCCAGGGACCTTAACCTGGCCTGCGACATAAATAGGACCTGCTGGAGAGACAGGTATGTGGCCAAGGTTTTTGATACTATCCCACATTCTGGCATTATTGACAGGTTAATCAGACTAAATATAAACCTGTATGATCACTTTTGAAGCAACTTTTCTCTTTTCTGTTTCCTACTGATTCTTGAGAGGTAATCTTTGCCTAATCTATAAAGGCTTGAAGTATCCAGCCCTACACAACGTCCTGCACTTCTGCAAAACTAATAACAATCAACATGTTCTCAAAAGATCTCATCTTCACTGAAACATAAATAGAACTTGCTGGTAAGGCAGATATACATCTAACCCAGAAAATCCCTCCTTTATGGAATAGGCTTTGTTTGGATGCAAAGAAAAGTAGCTCCTTGATTTTCTTTAAGTGGAACCTGGATGAATGGATGTTCAATTGAAAATATACCTTGTATCCGGCTTCTCAAGCCATCATTTAAAGGGATTTAAAATAGTCATGTCAATGGGGACCTATGTCATGGGTTATTGAAGCTAAGCTGCTAATGGTACTCTGGATTAATAGTCAAATATTGACCTATTAACCTATAAGATATTATTTTAAGACTAGCAGGTATTAATTGCCCCACTGATGTGTGGTAATTTCTCAAAATTTACTATTTGTAATCCTGGGTTGGTAAGGACTAGTAAGTGAATCCAGGTTCTGAAGGGCTAGCTGAAGTGTATGGAGATGAGGAGCCAGTTACCTGATCACCCACTGGAAGTAGGGGAGGGTGTGTATTCATATACTGCTCTGCTGCTTACTGATTGGAGCTAAGAATAGGCGCAACTAGTAAGCCATTATCCACTGGATGCCAAATGATGTTTGAAGGTATGAAAGATGGAACAATTGTATGCCATAACCTTTGGTGACATCAGTGGATTCCAGAGTCCTGGGGGATTCCACTAACTGGGTGTACCCTGAGGTACTCAAGCTGCTTTTGATTGTGAGTTATTGCCATCAATGAAAGGGGTTGCTAGTGTTTGAGATTACATAATGCAGCAAGCATGAGTATGTACAGTAATATGCTGCAGAAGACTGTATGAGATCTGCATGACAGAAGCTTAAAACCTGAGCTTTGGCCGGCTAACATCTAGCTGTATTCAACAGGACATATGAGAGAATTTAAATACCTTTATCTGTACTTTTTTCAAATGGAACAGCATTTTGGTTGGTTTATTTGTGTTGCATTGAATATTAACTGAACTGGAAGTTTTGACTCTATTTTTTCAGTTAGTTCTAGCTAGATTTTATTGCTTGTTAGAATTCCTGCATAGACAGTAATTGCAGTTGGGTGTAGTCTCATTCATTGATATTCTGTTACTGCCTATTCAAGTGGTGCATTTTGGAATATTTTCTGCTTAAAACCTGAACTTTGGCCAGCTAAGATCTAGCTGTATTCAACTGGACATATAAGAGACTTTAAGTACCTTTTATCTGCACTTTTGTCAAATAATACAGCATTTTAATTGATTTATTTGTGTTGCATTGAATATTAACTGAACTGGAAGTTTTGACTCTGTTTTTTCAGTTAGTGTTAGCTAGATTTTTTTGCCTATTACAATTCCTGCATAGACAGTAATTGCAGTTGGGGGTAGTCTCATTCATTGATATTCTGTTACTGCCTATTCAAGTGGTGCATTTTGGAATATTTTCTGCTTAAAACCTGAACTTTGGCCAGCTAAGATCTAGCTGTATTCAACTGGACATATAAGAGAATTTAAGTACCTTTTATCTGCACTTTTTTCAAATGGTACAGCATTTTGGTTGGTTTATTTGTGTCACATTGAATATTAACTGAACTGGAAGTTTTGACTCTGTTTTTTTCAGTTAGTGCTAGCTAGATTTTATTGCCTGTTAGAATTTCTGCATAGACAGTAATTGCAGTCGGGGGTAGTCTCATTCATTGATATTCTGTTACTGCCTATTTAAGTGGTACATTTTGGAATATTTTCTACTTAAAACCTGAGCTTTGGCCAGCTAAGATCTAGCTGTATTCAACTGGACGTATAAGAGAATTTAAGTACCTTTTATCTGCACTTTTTTCAAATAATACAACATTTTAATTGATTTATTTGTGTTGTGTTGAATATTAACTGAACTGGAAGTTTTGACTCTGTTTTTTCAGTTATTTTTGACTCTGTTTTTTCAGTTAGTTCCCCACCCACCCTACCTGGTTTTGTTTTTGTGTTAATCTTGGTGGCTTTGAAACTGCCTGCCCCTCTTGTAAATTTGTGCTTGGATACTCCTTCTGGGCCAATCTCATTTGCTCACTCAACTGAGTGCAGTGAGATCATATTCTGATTTCAGGCACTCCTACTGTATACAAAGAGAGCATCTGGGAAAGAAAAAAAAATAAGCTTGTTTCCTGCCTTTCCTGTAAGTGGTCTAGATTGTTTGTAGGCTTCTGAGCCCCCAAGCCTTTCTGTGTTGGAAGGAAGCATTTTAGCTTAATTTTGTTTCTTAGAACTAGCCAGTTTTCAAGTTTCAGCACTCAAATCTGTTTTTTTAACTTCGCACTTGTTTAGAACTCATTGTAAGCACTAAATAAGCTGAAAATTACTACAGCACTCAACTTTCCTCACTTGTCTAGAGGAAAGCAGTTTTTAGTACTTAATAAATAAGCACCTATCCAGGCATGTCTAAGGGTCAGCTCCCGGTGATTTCTCCTGTCTACCTGATGAATCTGGGCATCTTGGGGCAATGCAGCAATTGCCTCATGTACACAGACAACCCTCTTCTCCTACCACCCAACACTACAATCTGTGAGAGATGCACTTATATAGCCAAATTGGAAACAAAGCTCTCTTTACCCAAGACTGGACTAGACAGTCAAGAAGAGAAGGTAAACACTTGCACCACACCACACTCATCACATAGTCCCTCAAAACCTACACCACCAAAACACACACATAGAAACACAAAACACACAACTACATTTGCGGAGGCTCTCAATAAAAACCTGCCCAAGCATCAGGGACCTCCAAAGCAGAAACGCAAGCAAATTCCACCCTCAATACAACCCAAATGACACATAGCTCACAAACTCAGTGTGCCACTCAACCACAGCCCATAAGGTATAACAAGATACCCAGCACTCTAGTCATAGGTGACTCTATAGTCAGGCATACTGATGTTCCACTCACCAGGCTAAACAAGGAGAAAGTTACTGTCAGCTGCCTGTCAGGTGCCAGGATCCGCCACATAACCCACGCACTCAGGTTACTCCACAAGTACAAATATGACACTATCATTGTCGATGTTGGTGTGAATGATCTGAGACATACCTCCCTGGACTACATGAAAAGAGACATGGAGGAGCTCTCCGATCTTGTAGCCCAGGCAGGTATGACCCTAGCCCTGAGTAGCATCCTGCCATCACCCAGAATGATACCACAGTACAAGGACAAAATGATTGACTTCAACAATTGGCTAAGCTTCTGGTGTCATTCTAAGGGGATCCAGTATTTGTCTGCTTGGGATGACATAATCGACAGACCACAATGCTTTGCCAGAGATGGCCTGCACCTTTTGCCCTTGGAATTCTGGATACTGGCTAAGGCTGTTTCCACCCCTATAGTGCCTTTTTTAGGCAAGGTTCAAATGACAAATTCACCTCTGTAACAGGTACAAACAAGCAAAATTTGAGGGTAATGCTACTCAATGCTAGAAGTCTAAACCTCAAAATGCACTCACTCAAGGCACTCCTTAAAATGGAGAACATTGACATCTGTGCAGTGACAGAGACCTGGTTCAAAGCTCCAGAGAGCATCCCTGCATTACCAGGCTATAATTCATATGTCTTTCAGCCACCTAACCCGGAACAAAGCACTAAAGGTAGAGGTGTGTCCATATTCATTAAGGATATCCACACCTTCAGGCTAGTTGCACAGCATAATGCATCCAAGATTATCCAAGTGCAACTAACTCTGGGCAAGACCGCAATCCAAATTATAGTTTGCTACAGACCCCCACCATGCTCCAGGATTCCCACTCCTTATTTCGTGATACACTGGAAAGTATTAGGGTACAACCCAACACCCTAATAATGGGCAATTTCAACTTGCCCACCATCAACTGGGAAAACTACTCATGTACCAACTCTTTTGCTCAACGTTTTCTGGAATTCATAAATTCCAACGCCTTGGTTCAACTTATTCACACCTCCACCAGGGGCAGCAATATCCTAGACCTGGTCATTACCAACATGGGCAACACACCAGAGGTCAATTCCTCATTGATCAGATCCAACCACAAGCTAATCACCCTAGACATCCACATCCCACCCCCACCCCCAGTTAGGGAAACCATTGTAAAAAACCTTCTCCAAAGCCAACTTCACACTTCTTAAGACAGAAGTGGCAAACTTCATGACACCCATGCAGATGGACAATAGAGGTACGACTGCTGAATCCTACACAAATGCACTTTATAAGCACTTACACCAGTGCATGGATCATGCTAACCCTAATAGAGCCAAGATGCTATCCTCCAAAAAAAGGAAGCCAATCTGGTGGTCCTCTGCCATAAACAAACTCTACAACAGAAGAAAGAAACTGTTGCAAAAAAGAGTAAAATCCCATGACTGGAGGAACTCCCTGGTCAACCTCAGTAAGAAGCTGAGATCCCTCATAAAATCCTCCAAAGCTAGTTATGAAAACAAAGTTGCCACTGACTCTAAAGATAACCACAAAGCATTCTATAGCTATGTCAGGAATCTCAATGGCAACACTCAGATCTGCTCTGAGTTACAGCACAATGGCACTAAATATACAGAACCAACTGATATTGCCAAAATCCTGGCAGATAGGTTCAGTGCTAACTTTACCCCCTCTCACCCCCTAGAGGGCCCATCTCTATACTGGAAGAATGCAAAGTTCCTGTAATCACGGCTGCACAGGTAAAAACCACACTCTCCAAAGCCAAGAACACAGCATCCATGGGACCTGACAATATCTCAGGCTGCGTGATACATGAACTACAGAATGAACTGGCACCCTACCTAAGTACCATGTTCAATCATAGCCTCACCTCAGACTTTGTGTGCACCATAACGGTTATCCCACTCTACAAAGTGGGAGCCACGACGGACCCCGGGAACTACCGCCCCATTAGCCTGATGACCCTGGTCTGCAAGACCATGGAACGTATCATCATGGAACTCATAAACAAAGACATTGGTAATCTCCAAACTCTGGACTCTACCCAGTCCGGGTTTGTAAAAGGCAGGTCATGTCTCCTAAACCTGATTGACTTCTTTGAAGCAGTCACCAAAGCTATAGATGAGGGTAAGGTGGTTCCCACAACTTATCTAGATCTCGTCAAGGCTTTCAACACTATCTCCCACTCTGGAATTATAGAAAATAGGTATACATCCCTATGTCACAAGATGGGTTGCCAAATGGCTCATGGACAGAACCCACACTGTGAAAGTAGCAGACTCCAAATCTGACTTCAAACCAGTGACAAGTGGAGTACCACAGGGTTCAGTCCTGGGTCCTCTCCTGTTTGGTATCTACTTCTCTGAAGTACACGCTAACACAGAAGGTCTTTGGCTAACAAAGTTTGGGGATGACTGCAAACTAGGAGCCAATAATCAAAACTCCTAACGTTGTGGACATACTACAAAAGGGCCTCACTGAGACAGATGCCTGGCGTCAAGGCCATGGCCTGAAGCTCAGTGCCAAAAAGTGTATTGTTGTCCCCTTGGTAAAAAGTCTGTACCCATAAACTACCACATAAGTGGTAGTCTACTTAACGCCGAAAGTGTGATAAGAGACCTTGGGATACAGGTGGACAGTAGTCTCTCCTTTGATAATCACATCACCACAGTGGTCAGGAAATCCATCTACGTGGCTCACCTCATCACAAAAGGTTTCTCATCCAGAAAAAAAGAGGTCATTGTTCCCCTCTACTCATCACTCATTAGACCCATTATAGAGTACAATGCCCCTTTTGGTATGTACCTCACAAGACATCTACAACAACTGGAAAGGCCACAGAATTACCTCACTAAGAGGATTACTGGCCTCAAACAGATGCCCTATGCAGACCATCTCAAAAAACTACAGCTTTACTCCTTCACATATCGCCTTCTCAGAGGCAATCTCTGCCTAACATACAAAGCTATGTCAAGCCCAGAGCTGTTGGACATGCTCCACTTAAAGAAATCCCAATCCCTCCAAATGACATGCTCTAGGGACCTAAACCTTATCACCACAATAAACAGAACATGCTTGAGGGATAGATTCCTGTCCCAGAGACTTCCCGTACTCTGGAACAGACTACCTATCTATGTCAAAAAGAGCTCCTCATTAGCACTCTGCAAGAAAAATCTTGATGATTGGATGGGAAATAGAATATTCACCCCAGGGATCACTTCTGTGGCTCTGCTCAACAGAGGCACAGGAAAATAATTTTCTTGGGAGGCGAAAGCCAGGGTACCTTTTTGGCTAGGCTTATATAGGCCCTAGGGCTAATAGCCTAGTATCTACCTATGAACCTATAAATAAAATGCAGAAACCTGCCTGGTGAATAATGATAAAGAATGAGTTTTTCTTTTATATTTAAACTTTAATATTTTGCAGGTTGTAAAAGACTATATTTCAGTCATTATTTTTTTTCTTTTTAATGTCTTGCATTTAACTGCTACAGAATGATTATAATTACATACTATGTTTCAATAACAGCATCCATTCTATTGCATTATTTAGTTTGTTTAGTAAGTTAGAAGTGGCAGCAGTCATATGCCAAACAATTGTGATAAAGTAGGAAGAACAGAGTTTTGAACCCATATGAATATGTAATGTCATCCTTTTGCCTATGGTGCATCAGTCATCTTTCTTCGTTCTCTTAGTACAGATATAGAAAAAGTAACCATGGCTACTTATTGGTCGCTAATAAAAAATAAACTATACCCCTAGATATCTTACCACAGAAACCTTTCTGGCCTTGTTACATTAGAAGCAACAGGAAGTTCTCCTCAGGATCACAAGGACCAGGGTTGCCTAAAACAAGGTCACTGGGTGACTGCCAATAATGGGGGGGGGGGGGGGTTTGAAGATGGTAGACTAGAAGTATATCTCCCCAGAAACAACAGCTTCTCTTTACAGTTCTTACCATGTTCTGGTGCAGATTGGTACCTCATGTGGAGGATCCAAAAGTAAAGAACAGTAATGATGCCAAGATAGTCTGGAGAAAACATTGCTGAGAAGGTGGTTTGGGACCTCAAAAAAATGATTTCTGTTGTAGACACAGTTCTTAACACTGTATTCTTAAGAAATATATGTGACAGTAAAGTAAGGTAAGGTACTGCCATGCTGTAAATAGTACTTACTAGAATCAAATTCTAAGGATTCCAGGAGCAACTACATTGAGTAGTAGTCTGCAAGTCATTTCAGAGGTACATACTGATGGTCTGGTTGCAAAATTGAAAGGGAACATAGCAGTGCAAGCTCAGTCTAAGGAAATCGGAGATGGCTTATCATTTTGCCAGTCTTTCTAGTGTTGCTTGATCATTCCATGCTTGAAGCTGGCAGGCAGTGGGGGGAGGATTCACATCAGGGCATGTTATAAATTGTTGAACTAATAGAAGATGGCACAATAGTAAAATGGTTAGCACCACTGCCTCATGGTGTTTAGTTCTCTAATACAGTTCTCGACTGCAGTACATTTTGTGTAGAGTCAGTACGCCCTGACACTGTCCTTTTGAATTTTCTTCTGCATTGCAAGAATCTTCCATAGTTGAATGGGCAGTTCTCCAAATTGCTCATAGATGCACGTGTCGTGTGTGTGTGTGTGTGTGTGTGTGTGTGTGTGTGTGTGTGTGTGTGTGTGTGTGTGTGTGTGTGTCTGTGTATGTGTGTGTTGTGCTCACTGGATGTCATGATGGGCTATGGATCTCCCATTACCCTAAATTGGCTAAGTAGGAAATTAGAAAATGAATGAATTAAATAAATGAATAAACAAATCGAGCAACCTCAGTGCTTCACCTTAACTGTTAACGGGTATCAGTTTTTAGGAATGTAGGTTGTGGTTAGGTCTGTGACCTGAATGTGTGTTTGAGGGGAAACTTTAATCCTGAGTTAGACATCTGATGGCTTCATTAACAAACATTTAAACTAAAGAAGGAAGAAAGACTTAGTAAAAAAGAAACCAGGACAATTCTTTCATCTCTGGCAAAGTAATACAAGAGTAGATAAGGATATAAATTCCAAGAGAAAGGCATGATAAAGAAAAGAGAGGTGGTGTTTGAGACAAATGTATTCTATGACAGGACACTGAGATTCTCTTCACTGACAATGACTTAACTAAGCCAAGTTTGTAATGCATTAAACTTACAAGAAAAAGAGCAGTCTTGCCTCATTGTACCAGATACTTGTGGAATGAGGCTTTTATTACACTGAGCAACCAGACTGTGCTGCAGAAACGTATACACATTTCTTTACATAATCAAGTTCATACTTAAGAAACTAGCTGTAAGTAAAATGTGTAACCATATTCTGTTTGACTAATCTTGCAATTATATAAGCATGTAAGCACATTTCATGCTGTAGAAGGTTACCTGTGAACTATAATAGAAAGGAAATGTCATTTTAGAACTGCAACATTCTGTACAAATGGCAGTCACAAACAAAATACACTAAATTCTCATAGCTCTAAGCTGTGTTCACCTTGTCTTACCACAGAACCTTTTTAACAGGTGCTATCACATGTGGCCTATTACAATCGATTCTCAATTTTAAACATTTATGTGTGCTTGAAACAGAGGTCAAGAAATTTACCTTTCAAGCTTCGTTTCTGAGATACATTTCCAATAGTCATACAAATGTGGTTATGATAGAACACCCAATTATAATAATTTATATGGAGATTCTTGAAGAAAACAAGTGATGCATTGGTATTATATAATCTTTCAAATAATGTATGAGAACATAAAGAATCCATCAAGAGCCATCTGCCAAAAAAGGAAAGCTTTGTATAGAAACAAGAAAGCAAAATTTGAAGATGCCAGATTTTGGACTTGGGGAGATATGAGAAAGCATTATTTCCCAGTAAATGTGGCGGCAGATTAGAACAACTTTTCTTTAAGAGTTATTGGGTCAAAGAGTAACAGACTTCACAAATGCTTATGACAAAGATTACTCCAACAGCAAGCAATTTTGCAACAAAACAATTTCTACAATTAAACAAGTTCTTACTAAAAATACTAATACCTGTGGAAATATTAAATGGGTTGACCATGTTCAATGAAGAACTGATACATTTTGCATACATAGTTGCAACAGTAGAATATTGGAAAGCCTTGCAAAGTAAACCATTAAGCAAATGAAACAAACTAACTAACTAACTAAATATGTAGTACATAAATAAATAAATGACATAGCAGGGCAGGCCAAAGGTTCTGACAAACAATATTTCCTTTATGCAGACATTTTTTATTTCTTTTTATTTTAGCAATACTAAACTGAGATTTGCTTTCCATTTCTTTCATTTGATGTTGTGCTGAAATTATAATATATTTTTTTCTTTTTTGTACTCCTACAAAGACTTTGCCCAGTGGTTCCTCTATCTTTGCCCAGTTGGCCCGTTTGTTCCAGTGAAATGCGAGCCAGGTATTTCCAGACTAGAGGAGAGACCAACAGCCCATTGATTACTGCCCAGGAACTCCCATCAACCCTCCATTTCCCTGCAAGAGTTGGGCATTAAGTGTGGGCCATCTTAGTTGTCTGGGGGGGGGGGGCTGCTCTCTTCATGTGAGACTACCCCCCTTCCTCCCTGCTTGGTGGGTCCTGTGAGCCCATGGTTGCTACGTAGCAAGAGGGAGCATGTTTCTCCATGCTAGCTCTTGGCTACCTAATGCAAATACACTATGGCAGTGTAAGCTTGGTTGCTGCAGAACTGCACTGAGTGAACACCTACTGCTCCAGATAAGAGCCAACTGTATGGCAAGTTAGTGCTATCTCCTCCCAAGATGATAAGGATGGCAGCAACCACCACTTGGGTCTACTTCAGAAGACTGATAAACCAAAAGACTGAATCCCAAAAGACTGACAATTCAAAATACTGAATACATTTTTAATGCACTGGGCAAGCCCCTCTGCACCCCTCATGTGGGGGTCTGTGCCTCCCATACCCCCTGCTAACTATATATACAAACTACAAGATTACACAACAGTGGAGAAGGGACAAATTCCATCATTCAGTATTTTGAATTTCCAGTCTTTTGGGATTCAATCTTTTGGTTTTTCTGCCTTCTGAAGCAGACGCCCACCTTCCTCAACCATGTCCTGCAGACATCCCAGGCACTAGATTAACTCAAGTCACCTATGCTAGCAAACTGGATCTGACATAATATCATTTGTCATGGGAAGGTACATTATACTTTAGCATTCATTAACCTTGCTTTCAATCCATCATTTGAAATATCAGTTGCATCATTTTAAAAGTTATCTGTTAAAATGGAATATATATCACCAGCAAGCAACTGCATGAAACTCCTTTTCATGTCACGTTACTTTTAAAATTTGTTGAAAATCTTAATTACAATAGACTGGCATCTAGGGCAAGGTTAGTTTCATTGCTTTGCTGCAGTAATTTCCCTGATAATCCAGGTCATGGTTAAATGGTAACAATATTCTAAGCAAGTAATCAGAGAATGAATAAATGGGTAAATAAAAAATACACTGACATTCATATGCAATGCTATTTATTTAGTCTATTTAACTAGTAAAAGCAATTAAAATAAATGCCTGAATTGGAAGATTTCCTCTAGAAAAACAAAGCTACTCAGAGTAGGTGCAGCTGTAGGTTGGAAAAACAACTTATTCCTCTGAACAATGTAGCAACATACCTCTCAGCTGTCCAGATTTTCATAGAATGTCCAGATTTTTGCCTTATATTTTATTTTTGGTCTGTTCCTAATAACATTTGTGGTTTTCTAGCAAATCACTGGGATGATCTGAGGACTGAAGTAACCAAATAATGACATATTTGAGTTTCAGACTTCAGTTCCTTCAGAAAACGCATGTTAATGCAAACCCTGTTACTCTAGAAACTTTGTAAGCTTATAAGAGCAATGTTTAAAATCTATCCCTATTTTTGGGCCTTTGCCCCCCATTGTGTTAGGATTTGTCTAGATTTCTTACACTAAGAGGATGAGAGCTATGTGTAACAACCCTTCCTTTTTTCCCCACTGGCTAGAATTCTGACTACTGCATAATTTATTTTATGCTGTTTATGACAGTGAGCACTTCACCTGATACAGCATAACTTAACTTTATATTTTACTGTAGCAAGATACTGCTTTTGATGATGATTGCTTTTGTAAATGCAAGTTAATTTGGGTAAGAGGTATGGGAATGTGAAATTCTTTGGTATTGTAGAATGTTGCCTTATGCTTTATAGTTGTGATAGAGAGTAAATGGGACAAAAGCTTGTCTAAGGATAACCGCTTCAGTTACATTCCTATAATTATCTGACCTGTACATGATTTCACTTAGAAATAATGGCTGGCTATAATCAGTGTTTATAAGTCTTATTAACTACAATTTGCAACAATATGTGACAGTAAACTGATACAGAGTTGTGATGAAATATGCCTTTCATAGCAATCCCATGGCACAACATTATAGTGAATCAAAATGCTGTTTAAATTCATAGTCACTGTCAAGTAATCAATCAGCAGAAATAAAACTGGATGGATGTTGTTAGCAAGAAGTTACAGCAAGTAGCTATATTACCACATGCTAATTAAGACATAAAATGCGATCGAAAATGAAAGAACGATTAGTGCTGCATTGCCTAATATGCTGAATAAAGTTTAAAAATTGCAGTCCCTAACCAAGTCATAAATGTAATTGTTTCTTTTTCTCATTTTATTACACTGCTTATTAACTTATTCCCTTTGGTAAATCACTCCAACCATTGTTTATATTCAAGGAAGTCCTGTTATTGTGTAATAAGTTAAAGCCTATGCTGAGGTTTTACTAACTGCTGTTAGAGTACAAGTTTTTATTTTGGATGACAGAGGACATTTTTTTCAAGGCGCAGACTATATGTGAACAAACTCCAGCAGTTATAAATTGCATATATTTAAAGTCATTGTAAGTTTATCTGGTACTTTACATGGCAGCTCTTGAGAAGTACATGAGAGCATTAATGTTGAAGTGATACAAAGATAGCAAAGCTACTTTTAAGCTAAAATAGTTGGTAATATGAACATTTGCTATAAAGGTTTTTCAGAAAATACAACCAAATCACTTTTGTGTGCCAAGTAAAGTAACATTTTAGCAAAGATTCAATATTCTGGGGTAGCAGAAATCAATGTAGAGAAGAACTGCTGTAAAAGGCTGAGTAGAAATAAAATCTGCTACAAACTAATTATTTTATGATTTCTTTATTGCCCATTTAAATAAAAATTCTCTGTTATTTCCTTATCTGGGCAGATAGGAGGTAGGATCACAATATTAACTATCAGAGCTTCTCTGATGAACTGTACATTTATTGACAGACTGGTAAGTAATTGCCATGTGTGACCTTCATTTGTTTAGGTCTTTGATAGAAACTTTCATGCAGGGCTGTTCACGTTGAAAGGCTCCATATCAAAGAGAATATTTATTCAAGTTAGTGACAAGGCCAGCAAGAACAGTACACCATATGGGTTATACATCAGAGATAGGAAATGAAGATTGTAAATTAGTCATGATGCTTTCTTAAGGAGTTTCTCTATATAACTTGCCTGATTTTATCTCTCCTTTGAAGTAGGCTGCAGTGTTAAGAGAAGTTTAGATGAATTTTGAAATATAATAAATATGTCTAGTCAAAGACCAAAATGAAATGCATTATTGTAGAATTTATGTAACAATTCACTGTAAATCCTGAAGCCTGAATGGTCCTGACAAGCTTCTTCTTATAAAATATTACATTAGTCACCAGGAAGAGACACTGTAGTCTGACTGGCTCACAGAAAACACATCATAGCAGTCACTGTCACCTTTGAACTTGAAGATATTCTTTACTCTTCATCAAGTGGCTAAAAAAATCCCAAAACAAAATGCAAAGAATTGTTTTCTGTTGTAATATGATGTAAATGTCAAATATTTATGCTATATGTATCATGGCAAATATGTTGTATAATATGGCAGATAAATATGGAACACATGCTATTTGTGAAAATGTCTATGTTAAATGGTATTGTTGAAAACCTTTGTTATTTATAAAACAATTAAAATTATGAAGTTAAAAAAGGCCCCAAGCAATTCTCAGCAATCATAATATGCAGATAACCAACCAACTAACTAACTAACTAACTAACTAACTAACTAACTAACTAACTAACTAACTAACTAATAAATGCATGGCAAAGGAAACCCCTTGGCTGCAGATAACCTAAAAGTAGTAGTCATGCCTTTTAAATAATGTGTCTCCAGTGTAAAAATAAGTTCTGCAAAGTATACTTCACATTTGGATGCACTGACAAAGGAAAGACAACAGAGGACTATCCATGAACATACAAGCATTTCTGGCATTATCACATGTATTGCAGGCATTTTGTGCATTAATTTGTTGTGAAAACAATGAATGGAAATAAATTATAGCAATGGATTTAGAAAGAGAAGTAAAATACTTGAATTATGCGACGGGAATGTATTGTGCTGGATTTACCCACTCTAATAATGCTCACTCCAGCAAGTGTCACCCTCAAATCATGCCAGCCTTTGGCAAATCTAGCTTTTTTCACAGCCCAACTCCACTTGCTGCTTAACTATATTATGTGTCATAGCAGTGCCTACAGGAGGTGCAGGTACTAGATGGCAGTCATTGTATCAACAACATGAAGGATAAAGCAGTATTATTTATACACAAATATATCTTTATGAATTCATTTAATTTTGTTAAGTAGGGTCCTGCTGAGCACATCATCCATTTCCAAAGATAAAACACAGGGTGGTAGTACATACTGTGATACATTTGATCATGACACTGGGTAAATTTCTCAAATTTTCTCTCTTAATTTCTCTAATCTTTATTGACTATTGCCATTTAAACATATTGTCAAAGCAGACTTTGTCAAAAGAGAGTACATTTAAAATAGTCACACCCACGGGAACACTAAGAAATCTAGTAACCAACCAATGCAGACGACCCACCAGAAATGAATGTTAAATACTAAGAACCAAATATTTTCTCAATGATCACCTCAAAATGTCCCAAAAGTTGTCAGCTGTGCACAAAAAAATTGTTGCACTCAAGTTAAAAGTTAAGGGCTTATGTCGTAACTTAGATTGTATCAAAACTGTTTAACTTTTGCTCCTTAGCATATTTAACTATTAAACAAACAAAACAATGTGATCACAAACAACCAATCAAAAAACATATAAATTAACTAAACCATAATGCTTGATTAATTCTTAAGATACTAAACTTTCACAAAACTAACATTAAAAAGTATTAAACCAGTCTCAAATAAAAAAGATCACAATTTAAAAATTGATGAACTGGATATAAGTTTATTTAACCTGATTGGCCAACAAGAATCATCAGACAAACAGATGATGCTCCACACACTTTCAACATGCATTCAGTTTCAGAACAAATATCACAGGATAGCACAGAAGTCGGAGAAATATTAAGATGAAGTGAATTTTAGCACCAATGGAGTATATTTACTAACAAAGACTTTACTGTTTGCAGCTTTTCAGATTTTCAAGTTGAACAGGTACACTTTTCGTTATTTAAAAGAGGTCTTACATTTGTTCTAGCAGCAAATTTAGGTCTAACCTTTACTTTTGTGGGTTTGGAATAATTTACTTGTAAGTTAAATCTTCAAATGTTTTTACTGGTAAGAATTTTTATTTTTATATCAAAATCTAATTTCAAGAGGCCAAACTGTTTTAATCCACTGTTTAATTTTGCAATTCAGACTTTTGAAATGGTTTGAGATTATGATATCAGAGACTACTGTAAGTTTAACAAGAAAAAGAAATATTATAATCATTCTAATCAAGAAATGACTATGTTAATAAATCTATCTAGGGAGATAAGATTTATGAGACCAGATAAAGAAGATGGCATGGTTATAATGGACAGCTTTGTTTATTCATTTTGTGAAATTTTGTTAGTTTAATATTTAAATATGTCAAAAAGCACAAGTTAAACAGTTTTGATAAAGTCTAAGTTACAAATGAAAGTGCTTAACTTATACCTTGAGTGCAATAAAGTTTTGTGTATAATTGACATCTTTTGGGACTTTCTTAAGTTACCATTGCAAGGCTTCATTTCATTCTTAGTATTTAACATTTATCTAATTTGGGTTGTCTATATTGGTTATTTGTTTACTAGTTTTATTTTTCAATGGAGCAACCTAGGTCATGTCTGGATATGTTCCATTCTAACAATATTACTTTTTTGGTAGGAGACTTGGCTTTACTCTTTCAACAAATAAGCAAATACATAGCTCTTGAGTCAGATACTTCTTCTGGCACAAAGAGAACTTATGCTGAAGTAGTTTGTAGCAACAATTTACCAGCATACAATTTTAACAACCAGTTAATTGTATGGACTCTATTACTCCTGGCATGGAATGTCATTGGTTAATTGATAACAACAGACCATCATTAGACAAATAACTGGACTTTTTATCTACTTTCCAACAAGTTACTACAATCACCAACAATATGACATTTACTAATTAGTTAACCTTGTTTGAAACTGAATGAACTAAATATAAATCTTTGGACTTAGAAAATGCTTTTTTCAGGAATGTATTTTTGACAAAAAGAGTACTGAAGGGTGTTAGACTATGGAAATTTCTTAATGCATAGATTCTTCATTAAGCTTATATCTAGATTTAATTGATTTATTTGATTGCACAGGAATGAAAATTAAGACATTGCTAATTAGACACAATACTGATAAAATGGTTGAACTTCTGCAGGAGATCAACAATTTAAATGATACTATCACTAAAGACCTGTTGTTTAGGAGTCATAAGTTAAATATGATAATATTTTTGTAAAAGTAGATTCCATTTGTAAAAATATACATGAACATAAGTCTAAAAAATCGTCAAGAGACAATGGTGAATATGAGAACAAATGTGCATATCTTATATTCAATCATTCAATTAAGGGTTGTTACAAAAGCAGTTCCTAAGGAGCATCAACTAGAAAAGCACTTATATGTACATTTTTCATTATTTAAAAGAAGTTTCATGTTTGCTCCAGTAGCTAATTCAGATCTAACCTCTACACTTGTGGATTTGAAATTATTTTCTCATATGTTAAATCTTCAAGTGTCTTTTGCTGGTAAGAATGATTTGTTTTACACCAAAATCTATCTATATAATCAAGCTGTTTTAATCCACTGCTTCATCCTGCAATTCAGACTTTTGGAATGGTTTGTGAATATGACATCAGAGAGTAATATGTGTTTAACAAGAAAAAAACATACAATCTTTATAATCAAGAAATGACTCTGTTAATGTCTATCTAAGGATGGAAAATATAGATGTATGAGACCAGATAAAGGAAGTGACATGGTTATGATGGAAAGCTTTGTTTATTCTTCCAAAATGCTTTCATTGTTAAGTAACAGCAGTTTTACACTAGAGTTTCTATCAATGAGATCCATATAGCATATGCTTAGATTAAAGCTGTCTTACAATATTTTACTGTTAGAGCAAGTAATTTATTCACAATTAAACTTTTAAATGTCAAGGCTCCTGTCGTACCTGTATAATTGAAATGATCCTCCATTCAGGCCAATTGTTTCAGCAAAATAGTCTATTACTGAGCCCTTAGTAGTGTTCATACATAAGACAGTTACACATGTCTTAGAGTGACATTCTTACATACTCAAAGCTTCCTGGCACTTTCTCAAAGCTATGGTCAGTGGCCCTTTTTTGGACTATTATGCATTCATCACCACTGATATACATTGTTTATACACTGTTATACCCCATGACAAAGGTCTGCAGTGGTTTATTAAAGTGGTGAGTAAATGTTTACGTCTATCTAATAAATATGTTAATTTGACCGAGGTATTCATGGATTTAACTTTGATAAATATTTTGTATTATTTGAAGGGGAATTTCTTTAAACAGCATAACAGCATAGCAATGGCAGTACCTTATGCTCCAGTTTGTGCTAATTTGGTTTTAATGCAATGGGAAAGGAGACATGTTTTTACAGATTCACTCTTTAAGGCTCTGTTATATTTGAGTTACTAAGACAACATATTTATGTTGTGGGCAGCTACTGATGTTGAGTTGGCAACATTTTTGAATATGACTACAGATTTTTTAAATCTTTCTTACGTGATGTCCAAAATGAAATTCATTGTTTATATGTTAAGTTATGGAAAGACATATATATTCAAGGTTATCAGTCCACTATATTCCATAAACCTACATTTTCCAATGCATTTTTACTTTGGCAAAGTTGTCATCCATATCATCTGTTATCATAACCTGTCATCTATCATCAAATACGTAAAAAAATAAACTTTAACCCACTCACATTCATCTCATCCCTCAAAGAATGTAACTGGCATACTCTAAAGTACCTCAGTCTAGATGACGCAGTTGAATCTTTTAATACTACCTTCCTGAACATCCTTAATTACCATGCCCCCATAAGATTTTCCAGAACCAAAGCACAACCCTCCCCATGGCTACAGAAAACCACTAAGTCAGAAATGAAAAACAGGGATAAAGCCTGGGAGCACTGGCGCAAAACCAAAACCCCCGCAGCTAGACAGAAATTCCTAGAACTACGCAATAGAGTCAAAAAGCTAATAAAACGGGACAAATTCCAATACTACCAGTCTGCCCTAGACTCCTCACAACACAGCCCCAAACAATTCTGGTCCTCCATAAACTCCATCCTCCACCCAGGTAAAGTCAGTACCCCTCCTCCTAACATCCCTCACTCCTCAGAAAAAATTGCTACCTCATTCAACACACACTTCACCGAAACCATACTATCACTAGCTAAACAACACAACCCCCCTACCTTCCAACCCACACCTTCAACTAGTAATCTCCCCACTGCCTTCTCTTTTTCTCCTGTACCTACCGCCAACATAAAAAAACTCTTAACTAAACTTAAACCCACCAAATTAGCAGCAGACAACCTCCCAAGTGAATACCTACAAATTGCAGCTGATGCTCTGGCCTACCCAGTATCCATCTTGATTAACCGATCTCTGTCAGAAAGTTACGTTCCCACATTGTGGAAAGTCTCACATATAATTCCCACCACAAAGGCGGACCCTCTGCAGAACTAACCAATTACTGCCCCATAGCTATTCTCTCTTCACTCTCCAAAATACTAGAGAGATGCATATACTCTCAGGTCTCACACTAACTCCTTACTAACAACCTCCTTTCCAGTACTCAGCATGGTTTCCGACCAAACCATAGCACCACCACTGCCTTACTCTCCTTTACTAACACTATCCTTCAGCATAAAAACAATGGCTATCTCTCCTCTGCTACTTTCCTAGACCTATCTAAAGCATTTGACATGGTCCCACACAAACAACTTATCTCTGTCCTCAATAACCTATCCTTCTCACAATCAGTCACCAACTGGTTTCAGAGTTACCTGTCTGACCGCCAACAATCCGTTGTATGGCAGAATTACATATCTCCCCAACTACCTGTCTCCATAGGGGTTCCCCAAGGATCCATCCTTGGACCCCTACTTTTCTCTGTTTACACCAATAATCTAGCCTCTGCCACCAAACATGGCACACTCATCCAATACGCAGATGACTCTACCATCATCTGCTCAGCCCAGTCCCTACCCAAACTGCAAAAAGTCACACAGGAAGCCTTTTCCTCTGTTGAAGCATGGTTATCTGATGCCCAATTAATACTCAACCCAAACAAAACTAAACTACTCATCTTCCAACCCACCAAACATACTCAAAACAACTCTCACTTTAACATCACAGCAAAAGACAACACCACTATATACCCAACTGAACACACCAAATTGCTAGGAGTGGAAATAGACAATAAATTAAAATTTGACATTCACATATCCATGACCATAAAAAAAGTCCACAAAAACTAGGAGCATTATACAGAAATAAACAATTTCTCACCAAAGCAGCAAAGATTTCAATAGCAAATTCCCACCTTATCTCCACCCTACTTTATGCCTCTCCAGTATATACCAACCTAAGGCAATGTGATCTAAACAAGCTAGAGACCTGCTACAACAAAATCGCAAAATTCGCCACAGGGGCATCCTACCGTAGTCACCACTGTCTCTCACTTGCTGAACTGGGCTGGCTTGAATTCCCTCACCTCCTACAGTGGTATCAACTCTCACTCGCCCACAAACTAGTAAACCATCCACTAAATGTCCCATCCCTCCAGAATCTACTCCAACCCTATTGCACCGCCAGACCACTAAGATCCAGCAACAAAAATCACTTGCAGATCACTAAAGCCAATAACTCTGCTGGTGAAGCACTATTCTCTTGCGCCATAGCCAAATTATGGAACTCACTCCCACCCACAATTATCTCCGTACCATCATGCACCAACTTCAAAACTTTATTAAAAGCGCACCTAAAAACATGCTGGCTATGCCCTTGCAACTCCCACTCTAATATCATCCACCCCATCCAACTACTACCTTTCTTTCACCTCCACTAACTACCTTGATGATAGCAAGCTCAGATGCTCATAAGTCCAGTACTTATTATACAGCAGGAACGTCTCATTGTTACATTTGTTAATGCCTGTTATGTACTTCACAAATAAAGATTCTAGTTGTCTACTGATGTACTATGTTCTTCATCTGTAAATATGTTGTAAGTAATTTCTATGTTAAATTGTTAATCGCTATGTAATCCAATGTAACTACTGTCTGTTTATTTTACTGTGGAGCTTTTCTCCCCGGGCCTCCGCTGAAAATGGACCCACGTCCAGTCGGACACTCGCGGTCAACAAATTTAAATAAAATAAAATAAAATAAAAATAAATAAAAATAAAAATAATCAAAAACATGGGTTAATTAAGGGACAAATGATTAGGTTATCACGTATCATTTCTTTGGATCAATTATTTATGAATGAATTAAATGTTTTAAAAAATGTGTTTTTTAATGGAGTCTATCCTGTGCATTTAGTGGAAACAATTAATAGGTTCATAGGTGTTTACTAGGCTAATGACCACAAGGGCCTTTATAAGCCTAGCCATGCATCCCAAATCTCTGATGAGTTCTGATACCCTTGATAAGTTTAAGCATGGGCTTGGGAGATGAACCATTTACAGGTTACCTGTTTGCATCAGAGACATAGGTGCCAAACCAGGGATGAATTTCCAGTTTCCCATCCAATTGTCCAAGTTGAAATGGGTTAGGGAGGAACTCTGCTTCACATGGATGGGGAGCCTGTTCCATAGATGGGGTAGTCTCTGGGATATATACCTATCTCTCCAGCAGGTCCTATTTATATCACAGGCAAGATTTAAGTCTTTAGAATGGGTGATTCTGGTACTGTTTGTTTTGTGGATATGCAGGATGTCCGTCAAAGTGGGGTCTGACAATGCCCTGTATGCCAGGCATAGATCTCCCCTCAAAAGACTGTAGGAGACAGAATACAGGGATAGGGCCTTGAGGTGGTCTGCATAGGACATAGTACTTATGCCTGTATTCTTTTAGTGAGGAACCTCTGTGGATGGTCCATTTGTTGGATATGCCTGGTTAGGTACATACCAAAGGGGGCATTGTACTCAATGATAGGTCTGATGAATGCTGAATACACTGGAACAATGACTTCCTTTGACTTAGATGCCATAACTTTGTTTATAAGTTGTGCAACAGAGAATGATTTCCTCACCACTGTAGACACATGATGGTCAAAGGCTAGATTACTATCTATGTGTGTCACTAAGTCCCTGACTACTGGGTCAACTCTCAGGGGTGTGTTGTCAATGTGATAGTTACCAGGGATGGATGACTTCCCAAAGGATACTATTATGCATTTCTTGGCATTTAGTTTTAGTCCATGACTCTGACACCAGTTGTTTGTCTTTGTCAGCCCCTCCTGCAGAACCTTTGTATCAGTGTGAGACTCAATGACAGCTCCTAATTTGCAATCATCTGCAAATTTAGTCGGCCAGAGACCACTGACATTGGCCTTGCCTTTTAAAAAGTAAATGCCAAAAAGGAGCAGTCAAAGGACTGATCCCTGATGACTCACCTATGACTGGCCTCTTTGTAGAGGTAGACTCCCCAATTCTAACTTCCTGGGTCCTGTCTATGAGCCAGTTGGCTATTCACTGGGTGACATAGGGGTTTGTACCTAACCTCTTGAGTTTGTCAACAATGCTTGGGTGGATTATTGTGTCAAATGCCTTGGCCAGCTCAAGATTCATAGGCTCATAGGTAAGTACTAGGCTATCGGCCCTAGGGCCTATACAAGCCTAGCCAAAAAGGTAACCTGGCTTTCACCAACCAAGAAAATGATTTTCCTGTTCCCCTGTTGAACAGAGCCACAGAGGTGATCCCTGGGGTGAATTTCCTATTTCCCATCCAATCATCAAGATTTTTTTGAAGAGTGCTAATGAGGAGCTTTTTTTGATATAGATAGGTAGTTTGTTCCAGAATATGGGAAGTCTCTGGGACAGGAATCTATCCCTCCAGCATGTTCTGTTTATTGTGGTGACAAGGTTTAGGTCCCTAGAGCATGTAGCTCTGGGTTTGACATAGCTTTATATGTTAGGCAGAGATCGCCTCTGAGTAGGCGATATGCGACGAAGTAAAGCTGGAGTTTTTTGAGACAGTCTGCGTAGGGCATCTATTTGAGGCCAGTAATTCTCTTTATGAGGTATTTCTGTGGCCTTTCCAGTTGTTGTAGATGTCTTGTGAGGTAATTACCAAAAAGGGTGTTGTACTCTATAATGGGTCTAATGAGTGACGAGTAGAGGGGAACAATGACCTCTTTTTTCCTGGATGAGAAACCTTTTGTGATGAGGTGTGCCATGTAGAAGGATTTCATGACTACTACGGTGATGTGATTATCAAAGGAGAGACTACTGTCCACCTGTGTCCCAAGGTCTCTTATCACACTTTCGGTGTTAAGTAGACTACCACCTA
Organism: Protopterus annectens; assembly: GCF_019279795.1. Taxonomy (NCBI): domain Eukaryota; kingdom Metazoa; phylum Chordata; order Ceratodontiformes; family Protopteridae; genus Protopterus; species Protopterus annectens. The sequence continues at coordinate 1,546,085,030 of NC_056743.1, read as the reverse complement.
TGTGGTAGCTCACGGGTACAGAGTTTTTACCAAAGGGGATGACACTGCACTTTTTAACATTGAGCTTGAGGCCATGGCTTTGGCACTAGGCATCTGTCTCAGTGAGGCCCTTTTGTAGGATGTCCACATCATTAAGAGTTTCAATTATGGCTCCTAGTTTGCAGTCATCTGCGAACTTCATTAGCCAAAGACCTTCTGTGTTAGCCTGTACTTCAGAAAAGTAGATACCAAACAGGAGAGGACCCAAGACTGAAACCTTTGGTACTCCACTTGTCACTGGTCTGAAGTCGGATTTGGAGTCTGCTGCTTTCACAGTGTGGGTTCTGTCAGTGAGCCAGTTGGCAACCCATCTTGTGACATAGGGATTTATACATAGTTTAGTGAGTTTATCTATAATTTCAGAGTGGGGAATGATGTCAAAAGTCTTGGCGAGATCAAGATAGGCTGTGTGAACCAACTTACCCTTGTCTACGGCTTTGGTGACTATTTCAAAGAAGTCAATCAGGTTTAGGAGACATGATCTGCCTTTTACAAACCTGAACTGGGTGGGGTCCAGAGTTTGGAGATTACCAATGTCTTTGTTTATAAGTTCCATGATGATACGTTCCATGGCCTTGCAGACCAGGCTCATTAGGCTAATGGGACAGTAGTTCCCAGGGTCCATGGTGGCTCCCCCTTTGTGGAGTGGGATAACTCTTACTGTGCGCCATTCAGTGGGCACAAAGCCTGAGGTGAGGCTATGATTGAACATAGTGCTTAGGTGGAGTGTCAGTTCATTCTGTAGTTCATGTAGAATGCAGCCTGGGATGTTGTCAGGTCCCATGGATGCTGTGTTCTTGGCTTTGGAGTGTGTGGTTTTTACCTGTGCAGCCGTGATTACAGGAACTTTGCATTCTTTTGGTATAGAGATGGGCCCTTTAGGGGGTGAGGTGGTGGTAAATTTAGCACTGAACCTATCTGCCAGGATGTTGGCAATATCAGTTGGTTCTGTATATTTCGTGCCATTGTGCTGTAACTCAGAGCAGATCTGAGTGTTGCCATTGAGATTCTTGACATAGCTATATAATGCTTTGTGGTTGTCTTTAGAATCAGTGGCAATTTTGTTTTCATAACTAGCGTTGGAGGATTTTATGAGGGATCTTAGCTTCTTACTGAGGCTGACCAGGGAGTTCTTCCAGTCATGGGATATTACTCTTTTTTGCAACAGTTTCTTTCTTCTGTTGTAGAGTTTGCTTATGGCAGGGGACCCCTAGATTGGCTTCCTTTTTTTTGGAAGATAGCATCTTGGTTCTTTTAGGGATAGCATGATCCATGCACTCATGTAAGTGGTTATAAAGTGCATTTGTGTAGGATTCAGCAGTCATACCTCGATTGTCCATCTGCATGGGTGTTGTGAAGTTTGCCACTTCTGTCTTAAGAAGTGTGAAGTTGGCTCTGGAGAAATTTTTTACAGTAGTTTCCCTAATGGGGGGTGGGGGGCAGGATGTGGATGTCTTGGTTGATTAATTTGTGGTCGGATCTCACCAACGAGGAATTGACCTCTGGTGTGGAACACCGGTCACTCATGTTAGTAATGACCAGTTCTAGGATATTGCTTCCCCTGGTGGGGGTGTGGATAAGTTGATACAAGGTTTTGGAATTTATGAATTACAGAAAACATTGAGCAAAAGAGTTGGTACATGAGTAGTTTTCCCAGTTTATGGTGGTGTAGTTGAAATCACCCATTATTTGGGTGTTGGGTTGTACCCTAATATTTTCCAGTGTATATGGAAATGAGGAGTGGGAATCCTGGGGCATGGTGGGGGATCTGTAGCAAGTTACAATTTGGATTGCGGTCTTGCCCAGAGTTAGTTGCACTTGGATAATCTCGGATGCATTATGCTGAGCAACTAGCCTGGAGGTGTAGATATCCTTAATGAATATGGACACTCCTCCACCTTTAGTGTTTCAGTCCAGGTTAGGTGGCCGAAAGGTGTGGTATGAGTTATAGCTTGGTAATGCAGGGGTGCTCTATGGAGCCTTGAACCAGGTCTGTGTCATTGCACAGTTGTCGATGTTCTCCATTTTAAGGAGTGCCTTGAATGAAGGCATTTTGAGGTTTAGATTTCTAGCATTGAGTAGCATTACCCTCAGATTTTGCTTGCTTGTACCTGTTACGGTGGTGAATTTGTCATTTGAACCTTGCCTAAAAAAGGTAGGCAGTGTGAATGATTTTTTCCTCATCTCTTGCTTTGGTGATCTTCTCAAAGAAGTCCACCAGGTTGAGTAAGCATGGTCTTCCCTTTACGAAACCAAACTAGGTTGGGTCCAGTGTCTGGTGGTTTACTATTTCTCTATTGATCATCTCCATGATAATTATTTCCATGACTTTACATATAAGACTAGTGAGACTTATGGGTCTGTAGTTTCCAGGGTCTGTAGAATGCTCAACTTCATGCAGAGGAATGACTGTTGCCTTTCTCCATTCATGAGGCACAAAACCTGTTTGGAGGCTACAGTTAAACAGTAATTCCAGTGGCCCTGATAGGTCATGTTTCATGGTATTTAGAAGACATCCTGGGATATTGTCCAGGTCCATTGATGCAGTGTTCTTGGTCTTAGAGAGAGCATTAAGGACCAGTTCCCTAGTGATAGTAGGTGTAGTTTAATTTGATGATATTTACTGAGGGAAGGTTGAGGGGTAGAGGAGTAAAGTTGGAGCTGAATTTATCAGCCAGGGGGTTTGCTATATCTTCTGGCTCAGTATAGGTGGCTCCATTTACAATGAGCTCTGTACACAATTGTGTATTGCCTTTGAGGTTGCGGACATAGCTAAATAATGCTTTGTGCTTGTCTTTGGCCTGGGAGGCCAAACTTATCTCAAATGGCTTTGGTAGATATTATTTGTCTTCTGAGTTGTTGTTTAGTTTAGTGAGAATGCTTTTATCCTGCTGGGTGCTGCACCTCCTAATTTGTGCCATGATTTTCTTCCTCCTGTTATAAGTCTGATTGATTATATGATTCCACCAGGGTGTTTTTTTTTTTGAGTTAGTTCTGTACTTCTTCCTGGTGGGTACAGCTGCCTCTATACAGCTATTAACATGCTTGTACAGGGTTTCTGTGAGCAGTTCTGCATAGGCAGAAGTGTTCTCAGGGTTTACAGGGGCTTGACATTTTGCCAGGTTCTCGCTTAATAGCAGAAGATTAGCCTTAGAATAGTTCCTGAATATTCTCGGTTTAGCTGGGGGTTCAGGTTTTATTTTACTTCAAAGAAGACCATTTTGTGGTCTGACCTTACAAGGGAAGGCATTACAGTAGGGGGTGTGCAGCAATTTCCCATATTAGTGAGGACCAGATCCCATATGGTTGCACTCCTGGTTGGTGTATTGACTATCTGGTTCAGGGAGTTTGTATTTGAAAAATCCAGGAATCTCTGTGCATGTACGTTTGATGTCGTACAGGATTCCCAGTTAATAGTCGGTTAATTAAAGTCACCCATGAATATGGTATTGGGATGGATGGTTAGTGTTTCTAATAAGTTTAAATACATGGTATGGGTTTCGTAGTGGGGGACTTACACCTTGTAAAGAAAGTGGTATTGGATTTTACCTGTTTTGATTTAAACATGGAGCAGCTCAAGTGCATTGTCCTGTTTGACCAGCCTTGATATTTATTTATTTTTGCTGTAAATAGAGAAACCTGCACTTTTAGTCCCTGCCTGTGAAGTAGTTGGTCTAAATGTGTGGAAGGCGTTATAAACCTGCACTGTAGGTGTGCTCTCTGTGGCTTTAAGCCATGTCTCTGAGACCGCACAGACATCAGCATTCTCTAGGGTAAAGAGAGCTTCCAGGGAGTGGAGTTTTTTTGTTTAGGCTCCTAGCGTTGAGCAGTAATACCTTTAGATTTTCTTGGTTTTGATATGCTATGTCAGAAGTACTTTCAGTTTGGCATTGCGTAAAAAGGCACTATGGGGAAAGACAATGTTTTAGCTAATATTCGAAAGCCTAGAGGGGGGAGGTACAGACCATCCCTGGAAAAGCAGCATGGTCTGTTGACCATCTCCTTCCATGCTGAGAATGACACCAGAAACTAAGCCAATTATCTTTTGTTTGTATGGTGGCATCATCCTTGGAGAAGGTAAAATGCTACTCAGTGCTAGGCTCATACCAGCCTGAGACACATATTCCGAAAGCTGCATGATGTCTCTCTTCATATAGTCTAGGGAGCTACATCTCAGATCATTTACTTCCACATGGACTATGACTGAGTCATATTGTTAACTGTGATCCAATGACCTGAGTGCATGCATAATGAGGGGGATCCTAGCCCCTGATAAGCAATTGACCTTAACTTTCTCCTTACTCAGCCTGGTGAGAGGAACATCAGTGTGTCTCAAAATGGAGTCTCCAATGACTAGAATTTTGGATTGTGTGGTGACTTGCCTTATGGGCTTAGAGGTAGAGGCTTCATGAGATGTAGCTCTATGTGTCACAATTGCATGTGAAGTGTGTGAAAGTAGGAATACCACCTACCACCCTATTTTTAAATGAAGTGAATATGCATTTTGGGGTAACAGCAAAAAGCAGGATCACAGCCTAGCTTTTATAACCCAACTGAGTAGTGGTGCTTATAATATATGTTCAATGGTGCAGAATAATTGGCACAAATGAACAATGAACAGTTTGATTAAGAAATGAAATTATGTACTGAACTATACTTTTACAAGTAGTGAATGTTTGAAAAAATATCTAGGGTGAGAGTTAGATAATAGGCCAGCTTCCATGTTCAACAAAGTGGCCTATCCTCACTCCTTGGAGCACATCCCTTCCAGGTGTGGCTATCGTAATCTCCACTATGCTGCCTGCTGTGGAAAACATGTCTCTGCATACTAACTTTTTCCAGCCACCACACATGCACAATGAAATCAGCAGGCCTATTCTCCATGGGTAAAATGCGTAATATTCCCTGTAGGTGTCACCCAAGAGGCAAGGTAGAGAAATCTTCATTCTTCCTCCTTGGATGGGTGAACCAACAGAAGCTGATCAGTCCCATCTTTTAAGTTGCTAATCAAACTTAGGTCATCTGGGTCATAGTTAAAGCCTCATTCCAGTATGCTACAGAGCAGTACCCAGTGCATCACATAGATATGAAAACTGACAAATCACATCTTATTCCAAGTGTTTAATCCTTCACATGTAACATTGTAATGATTTGTACCTTTAGCTTACAGCATTGAGGACCATAAAATTACATGGGTGGGCTACCTCAGGAGACAGCAAAGACTTACAGGCAATGTGTGGATAGGATTTGCAGATGATTTACAATGTACTATTTGTCGGTTAAATATTATTGCATGTATCACTTTTAGCACTCTTCACATTTTGCCTCTCATATGCAGACTGAGAGACTGAAGACATTCACCGGGCATCTTCACCACAGGTGGCCACTGTGAAGGATGAGTCTGGGTCCAGTGACTGTGCTGAGTCTGCTCACTAGTCAATGTTGAAGAGTCTTCTCAGGCAGGAAGTTCAACCCCATCACAGACAGAGGCCAACATCAGAGTTGCTCATATGGAGGCAGTGACACCTGCAATGACCCAACCACAGCTTCTGCAGTTGGTAAATTTGGTGGTGGAGCATCAGCTGGAGGACTGACACAGCTGTATATTGAACACCCTGCAGTGAATCATGGAGTCACTCATCTGGCATTCCATGGTCATTGGTCTCACATTGGGTAACTAGACTCATATTAAAAGCCACCTTGGATAATCTGTTGATGATGGTTCTCAGTAGGTTGCACATTGGGTAACACTATCAACCCCAATGTAACCAGTACCACATCAGTCCCCTGTTGGTTGTCAGCCTGTCCTACTGTGCCATTCTCCATAACTTGTCCATGGACCATCCTGTCCATCCCCATACATATATATTGCTTGGCACTCTATTCTTATCTGTACTTGGCTATAGTGTTTAATTCCTGACTGTTCACCAGAAAACATTCATACTCCCTTTCCATATCTTTTTTTTCTGTGCTTCCCACCTATACTTGCATACCTCATCTATTTATATTAAAAGGGGGATTCAGTCCTTCATAAAATGTTGTCTTGCTTTCCTCCCTCTGTCTTTCAATTTCTCCTTGATGTTTTCCTTCTGTGCTTCACTCTGCTAGGTGGTGACCCCATTTCCTATCATCCTATAGCTCTTTTCCATCTTACTTTGCTGTAGTAATGGGTGTCCACAAGTGCACCCCAACACACAATGTTAGACAACATACTTTACAATGATTTTACTTGGCACTTTGGGCCACAATGCTATAAAGCATTGTACAAGGAACACTACCGTACTCACGTGTATCTGTGAGGAATGCTGTCCCTACTCTTCATAGTCACATGAGACTTATTCTGGGCACACTAGCGGGTGTGTGTACATAGGGTTCCTATTTGCAAGCTCAACCCATTGCTCTACTGTACTGAGTAATATAAGCTTCACTGCTCAATGAGATAGCACAGTGAAAGTGCTGCTCGGTATATCATGACTCAGTAGCATACTCTCCCTCACTTTTACAGGTATAATTTGTCTTATTACATGTGCAACAAAGCTTATCTGACCATGTGTAGTGCAGCTGCACTGCAACTCTTTATGAACCCCAACCAGTGTGTCTCAATTCAGAAAAAGAGTTGTAGTGAATTTCATCATTTCACACTCTATAGTTGCAGTGAAGTAACATTTGCACATTGACAGTAATTTAGACAGGCACCAAATGAGAACAATCGTGATGTTTGCATTTATACAGAGGCAAACAAATGAATACTGCATAATGAAAACTCTAATATTCCAGGAGTATATCTAGGTAATTGAACAGACAGACTGACCAGCAACCAATTTGTTTGGGCCAGCATACTACCCATAGTTACTGCAGATTTATCTGTCTGAAAGAGGATATTGTCCCCTAAGTGTATAAAATGAGGGGGTGGAAAGAAAGGATGCGAAATATGACATAAAAATGTAAGTGGAAATATTGTAGGTTACTACAATGTAGGAGAGGATGTGGAAAAGTGGTGACAGTTTTACACGCACAACTCTTAGGGGGCATCCCAGTCCACTTATACCCGTTAAGTGTGCCACGTTGGTTGGTACTTAATGAGTTTTACATATAAATTTAGCCCTCTTTTCTTTTTGCAAGTTTACCCCATAGCCATATTTTGAAGACCATTATTAACTAAAATTATGCCTTTGTTACTCTGTAAGTCATAACACTGACAATTACAGCAAAATAAGAGCAAAAGGAAGGTTAAATTGTGCTTCTTGATGAAGCAGCACAAACCCAGAAAGCTGCTAAATCAGCTTTTTCTGGCTCCCCAAAGTTCTGGTAACAATCCCTTCACCAATAAGATTGCATTGTGGCATTATGGGATCACAAGAATTTTCAATTACTTTTTTTTAGATTGCACTAACAGCTTTTGAAAGCTTCATGCCATGTCTACAATTAGCTGTCAGTGCTAGGATATTCTGCCTTACTTGCTTTCTCTGACTTCAGGCTTTACTAGAAAAACTTACTCAGATTCTGCCATAGATTGCTTTGACGAAAAGGTTAGTGTGATTTTGCTTTCTTGTCATTTGCATTGCTTCATTTGTCTTCTGTTTTCTATGTTGTGGTGCATTTTCTGTGCACTGTGTTTTAACTGCATTCTGCTTTCAATTACATATGTAAACTAGGAAAGAGATCAGAGTTGGGTCTCTTGTGAGATACACAGAAACCAAATGTTTTGCACCCTCCCACAATGGTGGTCTGTTTTTAACTCAACTGTCTTTGTAGTTGCCTACTGCCTATGTTGATTTTACCAGATAGTTCCTTCCTTCTCTTTTACTGGCTATTGTCAGTGAGCACAAAATTATCAATATGTGACGTCACTTCCCTTCAGCTATTTAAATTTATTGGCCATCAAACTGTATTCCATTGAGCCAGAATACTAAGTGCCCATCCCCTTCCAATCTATCTTTCTCTTTTAAAATTAGTGGCTGTTCTCCTAGATTGCTAAAGCTTGAGTTACTCCTTCCCCACACACACTTTCATATCTAACTGCTTAGTGCACACTGCAGCTCTTAGAATATTAACCCCAATTACTGGAGATCCCACATTCTACCTCTCAGTAGTCACCTTGGGATTAGTGCTTCTCTTTTGCTCCTGGTGAGAGAAGGAGCATAAGGACATTATTTCCTGGAGGGTGCTGATCACCACAAAGCCTGATAAATTAGGCTTGGCACAAGCCAAGTTGTCCTGAGAAATCTTCAAGGGGTATTAGGTTGATATTAATAGAAGTTCAATGGGTTGGGGAGGTGAAAGGGTTAAACGGTGGGAGGGTTGACTGGAAGGAAATGAGATAAGGGTGGGAGGTGCTTAAGGGATTTAGTTGAGTGTAGCTGGGTAAGTAATTACATTTTGGCGTGAGCTTGCTATACTTCAGGTTCATGTCCTGACGACTGGTGTGTTCTTTGGTCAGGTAGGCCTTGGTTTGGTGATGGGCATTAGGAGGTGAGTACCTAGGGATAGGGTATGGTCAGACATCTGATTGCTAAAGGTAATTTATTTATTTTTTGGGATGGTCGTCGTAATTTTTGTTAATGTAGGTACTGCTGGCCGGTTCCATTTGGTTGCAACATGCTTCTCCCCTCTCTGTAACCTAATAATAAAAAAAAAAACACAGTATGTACTTGCTCTGGGTCTGTTTTCTACAGATGTTCATGGTTGAGATGCAAGGTGGGTCCAGTATGCTCATACATTTCATCTAAATTTGGATTAAGATGTACTTCACCTTCATTGGTTTATTTAGCCGTGTGCCAGTGGTTCAATGCTTTACTCTATTGGGAGACTGGGAAGGCTTGTGGTGGTGGCATTGTGAGACCTCATGGCTGTGTGGTGGCAGCCAGTTCAGTGGTCTAATTTTGCGGGCTTTGCGGCAACCATGTACAATATATCACCCGCATAAAGAAAATAAGGCACTTTTGATCATGCGCAGTGAGGTTTGGTTGGTTGTGGGACTGTTGTGAGGCTGAGAAGTGGCCACAAGTATTGGTTAGCATAGCAGCTAGGGCCTCATATCTCTACACTGTACAGAATTTCCCACGAGGACTGCAGCTTGCCTCATGCTTTGCTGTTCTTAAAACACAGTGGTTTTCTGGGAGGTTAGTGGCACATCATTGTTAGAACTTAAATGACGATATGTAGTTTCGACTTTGTACCCATCAGGTGTTCCATGCACATAATGATTGGTTCCCTGTAAAATACACAATTTGCTGACAAGTCACCGGGTTAATCGGAGTTTTTATGTCGCTAAATAATGATATACATTTGTGTTCAGACTTTGTAGGCTAAGAAAACTCTTCTTAGTTTAAGCAGCTTTCTAAGTTTATAAGATGCTATTTTATATGTGTTGGAGTCATTACTGGGCATGGGGAAGCAGCTCTGACAATGCCCTTTTACTTTTTTTTTTCTGGTGTACTGAAATCAGAAACAATGGCAGCATTTGAGGTCTGGAGTTTATCTTCACTGGTATTATAAATGCAAACTCCTGTCCTGATGTCCTAGCAATATTTTAAGGTTGGGAAGAAGATGGTGTTTCCCTTTCCTTTTCTTTCCTGCGGGCGTTGTGGTGCAGTTGAGGAGTTGCGCATGCTCATTGCATGAATAGCTGTTGAGGGGAATCGGTCCTGTATCTAATGCTTTGAGTCATACAGTGTCACCCATTATTTTACATATGTTTGTTTATTAACTATGTATTGTTTTTACATTTTCTGAGGGGAGTATTTAATTTGTCCTTGTCGTAAATTTTTACTTGGTCTTCTTGGAGCGGTTTTGATTTAGGGATGTGAGGATTACAGCATAATAATTGTTGACTTGTTATCTTTGGAATGATGTAGAGACTGTTTTAATACAGAGAATATTAATAAGTGGAAAGTGTTTCTATGAATTCTTGATTATGTGACGTCACAAACCCTCATGCAAGGGGAGTTACAAGACCCTTAATTGTTGCTCTACTATAGGTAGATGTAGTTATGTGTAAGTATAGAAATGTATGAAAGATAAAATGCTCATCCCAGGTGCTTTCATTATATTATATTCCTTTGTGGTGGAGGGTGGAAGTTTAGAAAAGGAGATATCCCCAGGTGCTTACAGCATATGCTGCTTGCTTCATTGATGGGGTTCAATGACCAATTATTGACAGGGCTTAAGGGTGGAAGTCAGAAAGGAGATACCAGAGTAGGTTAAAGTGTTTACTTTGAATGCAATGTGCAGGGTTTATTTATTTATTTCCCCCCCCTCACAAGAGAAAATAGGCTAGACTCAGAATGACCCACAAAGGCGGTTAGTCTAGGTCAAGCCTAACGATGGTACAGTTGTCTTCATGATGGGCTCTTAAATCATTACCACTCTCACATCCAAATGCAGCTCACATAACCCCTATTTGACAAGGGTTCTGATGAACTTGTCGACGGGGGAGGAAGGGAGTACTTAAAAAAAATGCAGTACTGATGCACTATCTAGGAATTTGATGAAATAAGTAGGGCATTACAGTCTGAGCAGTAGCATAACCACATGGTGTAGAAACAGAGAAGGAGTTAGGAGAGTCTTAGGATCTTACAGAATGAGGGAGTGAAATGGGACAGAAGAGAAGGACGAGGCTATTTGATAGGGCATTGGAGGCATAGCTTCAGTTTTGGTTGCTTTGTCAGAGATGTGGGTGGCAGTGGTACACTCCTTCCCGGGTTGGCAGGATAAGTTGTCCTTGGAGATGTCTTGGAATGTGTGTTATGTATTTTGGATGACTTACATGTCTTTTCTTTCTTGCAGATGGGGTCTTGGAACGCTGTGGATGTAGTGTGAAATAGTTGGGTATAAGATGGAGCCTTCTCCTTACATATTAGAGGATTTACATTTGTCCTTTTCTTTGTAGATGATGGTGTGCTGACTTCCGTTGGTGAGATACAGTGAGTTCACAGATGATCATGCTTTGGTGTCAGATAAGTGGTGGGGTCATTGGGTGAGTAATCAGAAATGGAAAGGTTAAAAGGCAAGCACAGTGATTTGGAAGAAGAAGAAAGAAGCACAGCCAACTTTTTGTTTAACTCTAGAATAAGTATTATGTTTTATGACCTCATTTGATTTGTGTTACAGGATAATGTACCATCCATGGTGGAATTAAGAGTTTTCATATTTAAATATCATGGGATGCAGTGGTGCAGCAGTTTGTCATTTCATAGGTTCATAGGTTCATAGGTTTATACTAGGCTATCTGCCCTAAGGCATTTATAAGCCTAGCCCAAAGTTTTGTGGCTTACGCCACTCCTTATATGAAAAAATACTGTGCCCATTAGTTTGTTGTGCCTCTGTCCAGCAGTGACACAGAGATGATTCCCGGGGTAAACCTACGATCTCCCATCCACAGGTCAAGATTTCTCTTGAACAGAGCCAGCGAGGTGCTCTGCCTCACATGGACTGGGATTTTATTCCACAGCATAGGGAGTCTCTGAGTGATAAATCTATCCCTCCAGCATGTCCTATTTATATCTGTGCTAAGGTTTAAGTTGCTTGCTCTAGTGGTTTTGGTGGATTTGGATTTTTTGACGTGGAGCATGTCCATTAATTCCGGGTTGGACATGGCCTTGTATGTCAGGCACATGTCACCTCTGAGCAGACGGTATGCGATTGAATAGAGCTGGAGTTTCTTCAATCTGGCAGCATATGACAGATTTTGGAGTCCCTTTATCTTTTTGGTGAGGAACTTTTGGGGTCTCTCCAATTGCTGCAGATGTCGGGTGAGATACATCCCGAATGGGGCATTGTACTCGATCATTGGTCTGATAAGTGAAGAGTACAGGGGAACAATGACCTCACTAGATCTGGATGTGAATCCTTCATGATCAGGTGGGCAATGTAGAAGGTCTTTCTAACCACTTTAGCAATGTGAGTGTCAAAAGAAAGGCCACTGTCAACCTGGGTCCCCAGGTCCCTGATAACCTCTTCTGTGCTTAGTGGATTGCCACCTATATGGTAGCTTGGGGTTACCTTGTTTTTCCCGAAGGGTATGACTATACATTTTTTGACATTTAACTTCAGGCCATGGCTCTGGCACCAGCTATCTGTTTCCGTGAGTCCCTTCTGAAGGATATCCGTGTCCGATGCACTTTCCACTATGGCTCCCAGTTTGCAGTCGTCTGCAAACTTTGTCAGCCAAAGTCCTCCCATGTTGGCCTGTACTTCTGAGAAGTAGATGCCGAACAATAGGGGGCCAAGGACCGAGCCCTGTGGGACACCACTTGTGACCGGCTTGGAGTCTGACATAGCGCCAGCAACTCTAACCCTGTTGGTTCTGTCCTTAAGCCAGTTTGCAACCCATCTTGTGACATATGGGTTTACATTTAAGCTGGTAAGTTTTTCTACAATACCCGAGTGGGGTATTGTGTCGAAAGCCTTTGCAAGGTCAAGGTAGGCTGTATGGACTGCCTTTCCCTCATCAATGGCCTTGGTGACTGTTTCGAAGAAGTTGACCAAGTTCAAAAGGCATGATCTGCCCTTGACGAAGCCAAACTGGGTCGGGTCCAATGTCTGCAAGTCCCCTATATCTTTGTTTATGAGCTCCATTATGATCCTCTCCATAGCTTTGCAGACTAGACTTGTTAAGCTTATGGGGCGGTAATTACCAGGGTCTGTAGAGGCACCGCCTTTGTGGAGTGGGACCACAGTTGCCGTACGCCACTCCTTGGGCACATATCCTGTGGTAAGGCTGAGATTAAACAGCTGCCTTATGTGCGGGTTTAATTCCTCATTTATCTCGTGTAGCACACAGCCGGGGACACCATCCGGCACCGTTGATGCTGTGTTTTTAGCTTTAGAGAGAGCAGCTTTCACCTGCGCATTTGAGATGTCTGGGAGGCTGCACTCCGCTGGGATAGTTATCTCTCCTTTACCGGGGAGACGGGGGTGAAGTTTGCACTGAACCTGTCTGCCAGTATGTTGGCAATGTCTGTGGGTTCAGTGATTTTTGTATCATTTTGGACTAATTCTGAGCATATCTGGGAGTTTCCACCCAGGTTCCTAACATAGCTGAAAAAGGCCTTATGATTGTCCTTTGAATCCATGGCAATTTTTCTCTCAAAATTGGCCTTAGTTGATTTTATGAGTGCTCGTATTTTTTTTACTAATAATGATCAGGGGTGACTTCCCTTTTATGGATTTTGTTCTATCATGTAATGGCTTTCTCCTCTTATTGTACAGTTTGTTGATGGCTGGGGTCCACCAGACTGGACGTTTGCCCTTTGTGGAAAGAGTCTTGGTTTTATTTGGGATTGCCTGATCCATGCAGTCTTGGAGGTGTTCATAGAAGGCATTTGTAAGGGCTTCCGCAGCTTGGGTTCATAGGTTCATAGGTTCATAGGTTCATACTAGGCTATCTGCCCTAGGGCATTTATAAGCCTAGCCAGAGTGTGTGTGGCTTTCACCACTCCTTAGGATGAGAATACTATACCCATTAGTTTGCTGTGCCTCTGTCCAGCAGTGACACAGATGTGATTCCCGGGGTAAACCTACGATCTCCCATCCACTCGTCAAGATTTCTCTTGAACAGAGTCAGTGAGGGGCTCTGCCTCACATGGACTGGGATTCTGTTCCATAGTGTAGGGAGTCTCTGGGTGATGAATCTGTCCCTCCAGCACATCCTATTTATATCCGTGTTGAGGTTTAAGTCTCTTGCTCTCGTGGCTCTGGTGGATTTGGATTTTTTGAGCTGGAGCATGTCCATTAATTCCAGGTTGGACATGGCCTTGTATGTCAGGCACAGATCACCTCTGAGCAGATGGTATGCGACTGAATAGAGCTGGAGTTTCTTCAGTCGGGCATCGTATGACATATGTTTGAGCCCCTTTATCCTTTTGGTGAGGAACTTTTGGGGTCTTTCCAACTGCTGCAGGTGTCGGGTATGGGGCGTTGTACTCAATCATTGGTCTGATAAGTGAAGAGTACAGGGGTACAATGACCTCTCCTGATCTGGATGTGAATCCCTTCATGATCAGGTGGGCAATGTAGAAGGTCTTCCTAACCACTTTGGCAATGTGAGTGTCAAAAGAGAGGTTACTGTCAACTTGGGTCCCCAGGTCCCTGATAACTTCTTCCATGTTTAATGGATTACCACCTATGTGGTAACTTGGGGTTACCTTGTTTTTCCCAAAGGGCATGACTATACATTTTTTGGCATTTAGCTTAAGGCCATGGCTCTGGCACCAGTTATCCATTTCTATGAGACCTCTCTGGAGGATGTCTGTGTCTGATGGAGTGTCAATTATGGTGCCCAGTTTGCAGTTATCTGCAAATTTTGTCAGCCACAATCTCCCTATGTTTGCCTGCACTTCAGAAAAATAAATGCCGAAGAAGGAGGGGCCCAGGACTGAGCCCTGTGGGACACCGCTCGTGACCTGCTTAGAGTCTGACATGGCACCAGCAACTCTAACCCTGTGTGTTCTGTCCTTGAGCCAGTTTGCAACCCATCTTGTGACATATGGGTTTACATCTAAGCTGGTGAGCTTTTCTATGATGCCCGAGTGGGGTATTGTGTCGAACGCTTTTGCTAGGTCAAGGTAGGCTGTGTGAACTGCCTTACCCTCATCAATGGCCTTAGTGACTGTTTCGAAAAAGTCGACCAAGTTCAAGAGGCAGGATCTGCCCTTGACAAAGCCAAATTGGGTATGATCCAGTGTCTGTAGGTCCCCAATGTCTTTATTTATGAGTTCCATTATGATCCTCTCCATAGCTTTGCAGACAAGGCTCATCAAGCTTATGGAGCCGTAATTTCCAGGGTCCGTAGAAGCACCGCCTTTGTGGAGTGGGACCACAGTTGCCGTACGCCATTCTTTGGGTACGTATCCTGTAGTAAGGCTAAGATTAAACAGCAGCCTTATGTGTGGGTTTAGTTCCTCATTGAGTTCATGTAGCACACAGCCGGGGACACCGTCCGGTCCCATTGATGCTGTGTTTTTTACTTTAGAGAGAGCAGCTCTCACCTGGGCATCTGAGATGTTTGGGAGGCTAGACTCTGGTGGGATAGATATTTCTCCTTTGGGGAGGGAGGGAGAAATTTGCACAGAACCTGCCTGCCAGTATGTTGGCAATGTCTGTGTGTTCAGTGATTTTTTTTATCATTTTGGACTAATTCTGAGCATATCTGGGAGTTTCCACCCAGGTTTCTAACATAGCTAAAGAAGGCCTTATGACTGTCTTTTGTGTCATTAGCGATTTTTCTCTCAAAGTTGGCCTTGGATGATTTTATGAGTGATCATAGTTTTTTGCTAGTATTGATCAGAGATGCCTTCCCTTTTAGGGATTTTGCTCTGTGATGTAGTAGCTTTCTTCTCTTGTTGTAGAGTTTGTTTATGGCTGGGGTCCACCAGACTGGGCCTGCCTTTGGTGGAAAGGGTCTTGATTTTATTAGGGATTGCTTGATCCATACATTCCTGGAGGTGCTCGTAGAAGGCATTTGTAAGGGTTTCAGCAGCATGGGTTGTGGTTTCCACTGGCTCGGGGGCCTTGAAGGATACCACTCAAGTCTTAAGAAGTGTGAAGTTTGCTTTTGAGAAGTTCTTCACTGTGGTCTTTTTTGCTAGGGGTGGGGGCGGGATGTGGATCTCCAATGAGATTAATTTATGGTCTGATCTCACCAATGAGGGATATACTTCCAGTGTGGAGCATTTTGACCCCATGTTTGTGATGATCAGGTCTAGTATATTTTCTCCTCTTGTGGGAATGGTGACTAGTTGTTCCATAGCATTTGAGTTTATGAACTCCAGGAACATTTGGGCTAGGGTGTTGGGGCTTGAGTAATGTTCCCAGTCTGTGTTTGGGTAGTTGAAGTCACCCAATATGATGGTATTTGGAGAGACATTCATACTCTCCGGTGTCTTCAGGAAAGCTGTGTGGGTTTCCTGAGTTTGAGACGGTGGTCTGTAGCATGCTACAAACTGTAGGGCAGTTTTACCTATGGTTAATTGCACCTGGATGGTCTCCGATGCTTTGTGCATTGCCACTAACCTGGAGGTGTGGGTATCCTTTATGAATATGGATACTCCCCCTCCTTTTGTGGTTCGGTCCGGATTTTGGGGCCGGAACGCATGATATGAGGTATAACCTGATAGTGCTGGGGTGCTCTCAGGAGCCTTGAACCAGGTTTCAGTCACAGCACAGACATCGATGTTCTCCATACTGAGGAGGGCTTCGAGGGCGTGCATCTTGAGGTTTAGACTTCTGGCATTGAGCAGTATTACCCTTAGTTTTTCTCCATTTTTGTTTTCTAGGGTGGTAGGTTTATCATTTGAGCCTTGCCTAAAAAGGCACTATGGGGGTGGCAAGAGCCTTTGCCAATATCCGGAAGCCCAGGGGTGACAGGTGCAAGCCATCCCTTGTGAAGCAGCATGGCTTGTCAAGCATGTCATCCCAGGCAGACAGACATTGGATCCCCTTAGAATGACACCAGTAATTAAGCCAATTATTAAAGCTGATCATTTTGTCTCTGTATTGTGTCATCATTCTTGGTGAGGGTAGGATACTGCTCAGGGTCAGGGTCATACTGGCCTGGGCTACATAATCTGAGAGCTCCTCTATGTCTCTTTTCATGTAGTCCAGGGAGGTACGTCTCAGGTCGTTCACACTGGCATGGACAATGACTGAGTCATACTTGTACTTGCTGTGGAGTGACCTGAGTGCTTGTGTTATGTGGCGGATTCTAGCGCCTGACAGGCAGCTTACTTTGATCTTTTCCTTGTTCAGTCTGGTGAGTGGGACGTCAGTGTGTCTGACTATGGAGTCACCTATAACAAGTGTGTCTGGCATTGTGTTTGGCCTTAAGGGCTGTGACTGTTTAGCACACTGACTTTGAGAACTATGTGTTGCATGTCTTATGTCTTGAGGTAGCAGTTGCTTGGGTGTCTGCTTTGGAGGCCTCTGTAGTTATGGTAGATTTTTGATCAGTGCCTCCGAGTATGTCTTTGTGTGTTTATGTGTTTGTTTTGCAGTTGTGATAGTTCTATGTGAAACTGGGTTTGTGGTGTGCGTGGTTTCCTTCTCCTCCTGTCTGGTCTTACCAGTCCTGAGTTGAGAGAGCTTAGCCTCCAGTTTGGCTATATAGTTGCATCTCTCACATGTATTTGTGTTTTTTGGGAGAAGGAGTGGGTTGTCTGTGTACATGAGGCAATTGTAACATTTCCTCAAGATGCCCAGATTCACCAGCTGAACAGGAGAGGACGCTAGCAACTGACCCTTTGACATGCTAGAAAAAGTGAAAAAGTTTGCTGTGTAATTGAGTCAGAAGGGACCTATAGGGAAATGGGTACTCAAGGGGATTCTAGGCTAATGTAGTACTTTGTTTAGTATACAAGTACTTTACCTATATAAAAATGCTTTAGGAGCAAGTGCTGAGCTTTTGAGATAGAAAATAGACTGTTTAGATTGCAAGTACAGAAGTTCTAAGGGAAAAATTGAAGAGCAGACTTTACGGAGCCAGAAATAGTTTAACCTTGTTTAACCGGCGCTGCCCGATGGTGCTCTATGGGCAACTCCGCGCTAAATCACACAAAAGCGCGCTAAAGCAAAAGAAGCTTCCCTTTATCCAAATAGGATATGGAATAGCACAGGAACCAAGCCAAAGCCCAGAGATCAGCAAACTCTGAAGACTGGACTATTCTAGTTCAGTAAGCCGGGAAAACAAGATTTTTTTTTTTTTTTTTTTTTTTTGCAGAAAACAGAGGAAAAACGGACAGTAAATGCTATAAATGCTTTTAAATGGCTAGAGCACTTGAGTGTGTTAGCCTACAGGTAAAATTAAGCAACAAATAACTTTTTTAAAAGTGCAAAACAGTTTCTTCCATGTTGTGGTTTCCACTGGCTCAGGGGCCTTGAAGGATACCACACCAGTCTTGAGTAGTGTGAAGTTTGCTTTAGAGAAGTTCTTCACCGTGGTCTTTTTTGTTTGGGGTGGGGGAGGGATGTGGATTTCCAGTGAGATTAGTTTATGATCAGATCTCACCAATGAGGGATATACTTCCGGAATGAGGGATTCACAGCTAGAGGTTCTCCAGTTTCATTATCTGCCAGTTTTGTGGGCCTTGCGTGCACTCCTTGTGTTTGTGTGGGATTCTTTGGGTACTCTTGGGTTTTCTTCCATGTTGCTAAGTTTCTAGTTACTGAATAGTGGATATATTTGTACAGGAAGATGTATAGATCACATACGTTGGATGGTTGTCATAGTGAGAATGGTTTTGCTGCATGTTTTAAATCTGAATGCAGGCTTCAGTGGAAGTCCTAATCACTTGGGTGGGCACATTGAGGTTACAGATGGAGTGCTGAGTGAGTAACAGTCAATGCCCTGATAGAAATGGACTTGGAAGGTAATGGTTTTGTTTTGTGGATGTTCTGAGTGCTGGAGAGGCTACAGGATATTAGTTAATTTTATTCAATGATCATTAAAGCACATTACAGTTGGGGCAGTGGTGATTTCTTACACATGTTTATTTGGTCAGTTTGAATGGGTTACTTTGGTAGGCTTAATAGTTGATGTAGTTCAATTTCTATAAGCGGGATGGGCTTGGCATGCCACTAACCTTGTGTTGAACAGGTTGCATAGGATATTTTCATTCTGGTATAATTTGGTTTTGACCTGCGGCATAGGGCATTTTCAATTTGGTATATTGTTAGTGGAATTCAAGGGTATTGGTAGAGTAAAAAGGGGTCAGACTGCTAAAGCCATCATGGGGTTTGGTTGCTTTACTTTTGATATGGGTCGCTTGTGTTGGCAAGGTGGTTGTTAAATGGCATTTTGAAGTTTTTCAGTTTCTGCATGTTATTGGGCAAGTAAAGGATTTGTTTGGGAAGAGTGATATGCAATTGCTTTAATTTGGTGATGGGGGTTATGTATTTTTGCTCCACTGGAAGGTGATGCTTTAGGGTAAGCATTAGGTCATTGCCAGGGTCTGGTAATGTCCTGGTAGTTATTTTACACCAAATGATGTTTGGCCTTATTCCCTAAGGGTGGCTAGCTGATGGAAGTTGGTGGTGAGGGGGAACAGCCTGGGCAAGCTGGTGGTGGAGAAGAGGGACAGGCTTGCCATCTTTTTTCCCCCTCTGGTGTCTGGTGGTGCATTTCACCACAGAGCTTTTGTTGAACAGATAAGCAAGCAAAGGTAAGGATGCTGCTTATTTGGTTTGAAGGTAATTCAGTGAATGGTTTAGTAAGTGAGCAAAGGTATAGATGCTGCTTACTCGGTCGGATGAGCAGGTACGCTGTCCTGATTAATATTTGGTATGGACGCTGCTTACTGGACAGGATGAGCAGGTATGCTGTCCTGGCTAACATTATAAGGATGTTTATAAGTAAAGTAAGTGAGCAAAGGTATGGGTGCTGCTTACTGGGGCAGGATGAGCAGGTATGCTGTCCTGATTAACATTGCAAAGATGTTTATGCTGTGTTTAGAATTGACTACACTATGTCCAGTTGTATTTAACAAATTTTGGTAATCAAAGTTATGTTATGGAAGTTTTAATAAAGGTTGTCAAATGTCATTCGGTGTGTTGTGTTTATTGAAGGGGACCAGGACAAATGAGGCTTGGTTCAAGCCAAGTTGTCCTGGGACATCTTCAAGGGGGAGTTAGGTTGATATTAATGGAAGTTCAATGGGTTGGGGAGGTGAAAATGTTAAACAGTGGGAGGATTGATTGGAAGGAAATGAGATAACGGTGGGATGTGCTTAAGGGATTTAGTTGAGTGTAGCTGGGTAAGTAATCACATTTTGGTGTGAACTTGCTATCCTCCCACCCTCCCTTTTTTGTTGGTGGATTGATGGGATTGTGGTTATTTTATTTCAGTAGGCAGGGAAGAGGGACAGGCTTGCCCTCTTCTGTTCCCCTCTGGTGTCTGGTAGTGCATTTCAAGGAGTTTTTGTTGAATAGATAAGCAAGTGAAGGTAAGAATGCTGCTTAGTTGGTTTGAAGGTAATTCAGTGAATGGTTTAGTAAGTGAGCAAAGGTATGGATGCTGCTTACTGGGTCAGATGAGCAGGTATGCTGTCCTGATTAATATTTGGTATGGACGCTGCTTACTGGACAGGATGAGCAGGTATGCTGTCCTGGTTAACATTATAAGGATGTTTATAAGTAACATAAGTGAACAAAGGTATGGGTGCTGCTTAATGGGGTCAGATGAGCAGGTACGCTGTCCTGATTAATATTTGGTATGGACGCTGCTTACTGGACAGGATGAGCAGGTATGCTGTCCTGGTTAACATTATAAGGATGTTTATAAGTAAAGTAAGTGAGCAAAGGTATGGGTGCTGCTTAATGGGGTCGGATGAGCAGGTATGCTGTCCTGATTAATATTTGCTATGTACGCTGCTTACTGGACAGGATGAGCAGGTATGCTGTCCTGGTTAACATTATAAGGATATTTATAAGTAAAGTAAGTGAACAAAGATATGGTTGCTACTTACTGGGGCAGGATGAGCAGGTACACTGTCCTGATTAACATTGCAAAGATGTTTATGCTGTGTTTAGAATTGACTACACTATGTCCAGTTGTATTTAACAAATTTTGGTAATCAAAGTTATGCTATGGAAGTTTTAATAAAGGTCGTCAAATGTCATTCGGTGAGTTGCGTTTATTGAAGGGGACCGGGACAACTACTTCATAGGTGCCAGCTTGGAATTTCTGCTTATATTTTACTCCTAGTCAGAGAAGGAGCAGAGCAGAGGGCATTGATTTCTGACTATATCTGTTTGAGCAGTGAGTATCTGTGTGGGACTTACTGATTTTTCTGGTTGCTGTTCAAGGTATCTACTAGGGAAAGGCCACAACAAGCCTACAAACCACTGCATCACCTGGGGCAAGACTGTTGATCACCAAAGAACCAGTGGTTTGCCATCTCACTTTGGGACTAGTGCTACTTTTGCTTCTTGTGAGAGGAGAAGGAAAGGGCCATTGTGTCCCAACAGTGTGAAGCTGTGGTGAAACCAAGACTAGTAGTAGCCAGGCAGAAACCAATCAGGTGAATCCGTTCTTTTTATCACTCTTGACAAAGCTAATTCTTTCTTTTAGGGACGGCTTGCACCTGTCACCACTGGGCTTTCGGATATTGGCAAAGGCTCTTGCCACCCCCATAGTGCCTTTTTTAGGCAAGGCTCAAAAGTCAAACCCACCCCCATAGACAGCACAAGGAACAAGAAACTAAGGGTAATGCTGCTAAACGCCAGAAGTCCTAACCTCAAGATGCACGCACTCGAAGCTCTCCTCAGTATGGAGAACATCGATATCTGTGCAGTGACAGAAACCTGGTTCAAGGCTCCAGAGAGCACCCCAACACTACCAGGCTATACCTCGTATCATGCTTTTCGGCCCCAAAACCCGGACTGAACCACAAAAGGAGGGGGAGTTTCCATATTTATCAAGGATATCCACACCTCCAGGTTAGTGGCATTGCACGAAGTATCGGAGACCATCCATGTGCAGCTAACAGTGGGCAAGACTGCTTTTCAGTTTATAGCATCCTACAGACCACCCTCTCAAAGTCAGGAATCCCATTCGGCTTTCCTGAAAACATTGGAGAACATGAAGATCTCTCCGAACACCATTATATTGGGCAACTTCAACTACCCAAACATTGACAGGGAGCACTACTCAAGCCCCAGCACCTTAGCCCAAAGATTCCTGGAAATTATAAACTCAAATGCTATGGAACAACTAGTCACCACTCCCACAAGAGGAGACAACATACTAGACCTGATCATTACCAACATGGGGACTCTATGCTCCACACCAGAAGTATATCCCTCATTGGTAAGATCAGACCATAAATTAATTTCACTGGATGTCCATATCCCAACCCCACCCCCAGCCCAGAAAACCACAGTGAAAAACTTCTCAGAAGCGAACTTCTCACTTCTCAGAACCGAAGTGGAATCCTTCAAGGCCCCAGGGCCAGTGGAAACTACAGCCCAAACTGCAGAATCCTATATAAATGCATTCTACGGATATCTCCAGGAATGCATGGATCATGCTATCCCAAACAAAACCAAGACCCAATCATCCAAAGGCAG
Organism: Protopterus annectens; assembly: GCF_019279795.1. Classification (NCBI taxonomy): domain Eukaryota; kingdom Metazoa; phylum Chordata; order Ceratodontiformes; family Protopteridae; genus Protopterus; species Protopterus annectens. The sequence goes on along the minus strand of NC_056743.1, from coordinate 1,546,062,929 downwards.
GCGTCCAGACTGGTGGACCCCTGCCATAAATAAACTGTACAACAGAAGGAGGAAGCTACTACATGATAGAGCAAAATCCCTAATAGGGAAGGCATCTCTGATCAGTACTAGCAAAAAATTATGATCCCTTATAAAATCCTCCAAGGCCAGCTTCGAAAGACAATCATAAGGCTTTTTTCAGTTATGTTAGAAACCTGGGATGCAACTCCCAGACTTGTTCTGAGTTGATTCTAAACGACATAAAATACACTGAACCCACTGACATCACCAATATCCTGGCAGACAGGTTCAGTGCAAACTCCCCCCCCCCCGCCCCCCCCCCCCCAGACAGAGGGCTGCCTCCCAAACATCTCAGATGCTCAGGTGAAGGCTGCCCTCTTCAAAGCAAAAAATACTGCTTCCATGGGACCAGATGGCGTCCCAGGTTGCGTCCTACATGAACTACAAGAAGAACTAATCCCTCAAATAAAACAGCTATACAATCTCAGCCTCACTGCAGGATATGTGCCCACAGAATGGCGTACAGCAACAGTGGTCCCACTCCACAAAGGTGGAGCCTCAACGGACCCTGGAAACTATCGCCCCATAAGCCTGACTAGCTTAGTCTGCAAGGCTATGGAGAGGATCATCATGGAGCTCATAAACAAAGACATTGGGGACCTACAGACACTAGATCCTACCCAGTTCGGCTTTGTCAAGGGCAGATCCTGCCTTTTGAACCTGGATGACTTCTTTGAAACAGTCACGAAAGCCATAGATGAAGGGAAGGTAGTCCACACAGCCTATCTGGACCTTGCAAAGGCATTTGACACAATACCCCACTGGCATCATAGATAAGCTATCCAGCTTAAATATAAACCCCTATGTCACAAGATGGGTCGCAAACTGGCTCAAAGACAGAACCCACAGAGTGAGAGTTGCTGGAGCCATGTCAGACTCGAAACTGGTCACAAGTGGCATCCCACAGGGTTCTGTCCTGGGACCACTCTTGTTCGGTATATACTTTTCCGAGGTACAGGCAACGTGGGAGGACTATGGCTCACCAAGTTTGCAGACGACTGCAAACTGGGCCATAATCAACTCTCCAGCTGACACAAACATCCTTCAAAAGGTCTCACAGAGACAGATAACTGGTGCCAGTGCCATGGTTTAAAGCTAAATGCCAAAAATGTATAGTCATACCCTTTGGCAAAAACAATGTGCCCACAAATTACCACATAGGCGGAAACCCATTAAGTACAGAGAAAGTTATTAGGGACCTGGGGACCCAAGTTGATAGCAATCTCTCCTTTGAAAACCACATTGCCAAAGTGGTTAGAAAGACCTTCTACATAGCCCACCTCATCACGAAGGGTTTCACATCTAGATCAAGAGAGGTAATCGTGCCCCTTTATTCATCCCTCATCAGGCCCATCATAGAATACAATGCCCCTTTTGGGATGTACCTTACCCGACACCTGCAGCAATTAGAAAGACCCCAAAGGTATCTCACCAAGAGGATCAAGGGTCTCAAACAGATGCCATATGCTGCTCGGTTAAAAAAACTCCAGCTCTACTCAGTTGCATACCGCCTACTTCGAGGCGATCTATGCCTGACATACAAAGCTATGTCAAATCCAGAATTAATGGACATGCTCCATCTCAGTAAATCTAAATCCCTTAGAGCCACACGCTCAAGGGACTTGAACCTCAGCACAGAAATAAATAGAACTTGCTGGAGGGACAGGTTCATAACCCAGAGGCTCCCTTCGCTCTGGAATAGAATTCCAGTTCATGTGAGGCAGAGCACCTCACTGAATCTCTTCAAGAAGAATCTCGATAAGTGGATGGGGGATCGTAGGTTTGTCCCAGGGATTACTCCCGTGTCACTATCAGACAGAGGCACAGTAAACTAAACCTTAAAAAAGGGCACAGTATACTCAAATCAAGGGGTGGCGTAAGCCATACAGAATCGGGCTAGGCTTATAATTGCTCCAGGGCAGATAGCCTAGTATGAACCTATGAACCTATGAACCTAAGTACTGCTTAATTAGCTACTGTATAGGCTAATTTCAGAATATCTCCCTAAATTCTTCATCAATATATTCCACTCAAGTGTTTGTCAGTACCCTTTATAGATGCAGGCTCCTTGATTTGACATTTTTCTGTAAAAGCACCCTTGAAATTTCAGCAATGCCTAGTTGTTCGCATGGCAACTAGTTTGCAATGTCAAGCACTGTCCTCAGAGTTGCAAATCAGATACCCCTGATATTACTTTATATTTTCTCTGCAACCATCTAATCAACAAAAAAGGGCCTGTTGCCATGGATATGAACTTTTCCACTATCTCTGTTACCAGCTTGGTGGATATGGCTATCCTGAGGCAAGGTAGAAACTGCTTCATGTTTACTGACAACCAGATAATTCTCAAACAAACTGATAAGGTATGTAAGAAATGTATTTACAAAATGTCACTGGAGGCTATGTGCTCACATAAAAGCACTACTGATGTCAATCAAGTTGTTAGTAGTACACACACTGCACCCATCACACACAGTATAAATCAGACACATAGACTCACATATGGTGAGGCACTTAAACAAAACTTTCCTAAAGCCAAAGGACCTCCTATATGAAGTACACATAATACCTTCAGCAGCGCGGAATGCACTCTTTTTAAACAATGCCCATAACAAAATATACAGCCACATCTCATAGAGCCTTTACATCTAAACCCATAAGGCAAGCCACCACCCAATCCAACATTCTGGTCATTGGAAGACACCATTGTGAGACACAGTGATGTCCCTCTCACCAGGCTGAGTAAGGAGAAAGTCATGGTCAGTTGTTTATCAGGGGCCAGGATCTGCAACATTACAAGTGCACTCAGATCACTGGAACACAAGCACCAGTATGACTCATTCATAGTCCATGCAGGTGTAAATGATCTGAGATGTACCACCCTAGAATATATGAAGAGAGAGACATCAGGGAACTCTCAGAATAAGTGTCACAGGCTGGTATGAGCCTAGCATTGAGAAGCACTTTTCCTTCTGCAAATATGATGTTACAATATGAATAGATTAAGACTGACTTTAATAATTACCTTAGTTTCTAGTGTCATTCTAAGGGGGTGCAATATTGATAGCATAGAAAGAGATGGTCAAGAAACCACACTGTTTTGCCAGGGATGGTCTGCACCTCTCCCCTCTAGGCTTTTGAATATTAGCTAAAACATTGGCCTCCCCAATAGTACCTTTTTTAGACAATGCCAAAAAGAAAGTACTTCTGACATAGCAGATCATAACCAAGGAAACCTAAAGGTGATACTGCTCAACCTAGCAGCCTAAAAAAGAAACTATTTTTGAAAGCTCTCCTCACCCTAGCGAATACTGATGGCTGTGCAGTCACTGAGACATGGTTTAAAGCCAGATAGAGTACACCTGCAATGCAAGGCTATAATGCCTTCCACATATTTAGAACAGTTGCTACACAGACAGGGACTAATGCTGGAAATGTCTCGATTTACATCAGAAATAAATCTACCTCAAGTTGGTCAAACAAGATGATGAATTTGAGCTTCTCCACATTCAACTCACCATACGCAGAATCCCATACCACTTTCTTACAAGCCCTAGGTGCCCCGCTATGACCCAGGAAGGTAATGACAAATATTTAAGCTTAAAAGAAAATGAAAAAGGTCCTGGGGCTCAAACCAAAACTTGAAACAACAAACTGCATCCTTGGGCAATTATGTGAGGCTCATCCATTTGAATAATGGATCCAAGATGAACATAAAGAAACTCCTTTACTATTACAAAAATGCAGTTTAGTACATCCAGGTAGGACACTCCTTTCTCATGCACTTTTGTCCTGAATACCATCAGGACTTCATCAGAACCAAATGGTGATCCTCGTGTTCTGCCTCATTTGAATTCTAGTTGAATGTCAAATGATAAGGAATCAATTAGTTGATGCTATCTTAAAGATATAGTGCCTTCCACATAAAAAATAACATTAGTGAGCTAGTGTATAAAATGAATAAAATGTTGTAGGTCAATAAAATGTATAAAAATATATAAAATATGTAAGCTTATTGAAAACACTTACCATCCAACCTAGTTTCATATTCTTGGACTTTAATTAGCCCACTATTAACTAGGAATCATATATGACACCAAATATGCAGGTGCAGAGACTCCTGGATTTTGATTGTCAGTACACTGACCAGGGGCACAGACATACTGGGTATGGTCCTCACTAGTATGGGAGAATGCTGCATACCTCATGGTGTAATGCCCTCTCTGCTAAGGTCAGATCACAAAATGGTCTCCTTTGAAGTAAAATAAAACCCTGCAACCCCGGCTTACCCTGGAATGTTCAGAAACTACTTTAAGGTTAATTTCCTACTATTAAGTGATAACCTGGCAAAATTTTAAGCCCCCATAAACCCAGAGAACACTGCTGCCTATGTGGAATTGTTCATAAAAACCTATACAGGCAGGTTAACAAGCTCAGTTGCATACAGGCAGCTGTGCCCACAAGAAATAAATCCAAAACTAACTGAAAAACAAGCCACTCTGGTGGAATCACATCAGTCAGCTGTATAACAGAAGGCAAAAATCAATGCACAAATTAGGAGGTGCAGCACCCAACAGGATAAAAATCCACCAAACAACCAACTCAGAGGAAAAATAAAACCTACCAAAGCCAAATCTGAGGTAAATGTGGCTTCCCACTTTAAGAACAGCCACAAAGCATTATTTAGCTATGTCCACAACCTCAAAGATAATACACAATTGTGTACAGAGCTCATTGTTAATGGAGCCACCTATTTTGAGCCTGAAAATATAGCAAACTTACAGGCAGACAAATTCAGCTCTAACTTTACCCATCTCTCCTCCTCAATCTCCCCTCAGAAAATACTATCAAATATAACTTCCACCACTATCACTAGGGAACAGGTCCTCAATTCTCTGTTTAAGTCCAAGAGCACTGCATTGATGGGCCCAGACAATATACCAGGATGCCTTCTAAACAGCATGACACATGACTTATCGGGTCTTCAGGAATCCCTATTTAACCATCATTATCATCATCATGAACCTCCTTTTTTCCATTTTTTTACATGGGGGCGGGATGTTGTCTCACTTGGTGTCATCTATCCTTATTCCACGTCACTCTCCTACCTCCTTTGACACTTATGCCTGACTGTAGCAGGTATTGCCTCACACAATACATCCACCTCTTTGCTGGACACCCTCATTTCCTCTTGCCTTTTTCCTGTCTGCTCCAAATCATTATCTCTAGCATGTCTTCTGCTTTCCTACACATGTGCCTGAACCACCGTAATTTGTTTTCTTTGACATTTTCTGTAACTGGCGCCATCTCTCTTTATTCAATGCTAGTCTCCAGCCTTATTCAATACTCATGCCTGACTGTCACGGGTCTTCTCTCACACAATCCATCCACCTCTTTGCTGGACGCCCTGGTTTCCTCTTGTCTTCTACCTGTTCATCCCAAATTTTCTTCACAAGATTATCTTCTGCTTTCCTGCACATGTTCCCAAGCCACCATAATCTGTTCTGTTTGACTTTTTCTGCAATTGGAGCTATTTTGGATTCTGCTGTTATGTTCTCATTTCTTCATCTCTCCCACAATATGCATCCTACCACCAGTCTCAGGCACTTAATCTCCATCATCTGTAGCTTCCTCACATGCTCTGCCTTTACTGTCCAGTTTTCTGTACCATAAGAAACAGTGGTCGCACCATTATTCTGTACACCTTACTTTTCAGCATTGTTGGTGTTCTTCCATCATACATTACCCCTAACACACTGTGCCATTTGGCTGCAACCCCTCTTATTCTAGCTTTGACTTCTTCATTCAGACTTCCCTTCTCCTCAACCACCCCTCCCAGATAACTGAAGCTGTTAACATGTACCACTGTTTTTCCTTCTATCTCAATTTTCAACTTCTTCTGATTTTCCTCATCTGCTGCCATTACAACTGTCTTATCTGTACTCAATTTTATCCCATGTGCCTTCAGGTTTGCATTCCATTCCCTTACCCATTTCTGAAGTTCTTGCTCAGAATTTGCCTGTAATGCCACATTGTCTGCATACAGCAACTTTGTTAATCTGTCCCTCTGATCTGTTTGCTAATGTAGTCTATCATCAGTATGAACAGTAGTGGGCTCATAGCTGAACTCTGGTTCATACTAACTCCCACTGGGTACCCCTCTGTAAGACTGAACACTGCTTGTACTTGAGTCACTGAGTTCTTGTACATAGGCTGCACTAATTCTACCAATGTTTCTGGGACTCAACCACTGACGGACTGCTTAAATCAGCTTTCTTGGCACCTTGTCATATGCTTTCCACATGTCTCGGAATGCCCTGTTGGAATCTTTCCTCATTTCTAGCTTCTTCTCAAGTATCTGTCTCACTACAGATAAGTTGTGCTGCAACCTGACCTGTATCCAAACTGCTCATTTCCCATCTTACTTTCTACTACTCTGTGTATTCATTTATCAGTCACCTCATCCTCTCCAGAACATTCATGAAGTGTGATTGGACTTTGATACCTCTATACTTCCCACAGTTGTGAATGTCCTCTTTGTTCTTGTACACAGGCACTAGTATGTTTATTCTCTAATCATCTAGTATATGGCTTTCTCTGCATACTGCTATGACTACCCTCAGGAGCCATTTTTCCTCTCTCACCCAACATCTTGATCATATCTGCTGTGACCTCATCTGAACCTGCTGCTTTCCCTGCTTCATTTCCCCTAGTGCTTTTCTTCTTTCTTCTAGGGTGGGCTCCAGCTCTTCTCTCACTGTAGGGTATGTCTGGGGCAATGCAGTTTCTGTGAGGGTATCTTCACTCAGAAACTGCTGGAAGTACTCCTTTCATCTGGCCTTGATATCTTGTGGATTGGTGAGCAGGTTGTTGCTGGCATCCCTTATGAAAGGTATCTGCTGGCTGCCTTTTTCATCTTTCTGTCTTTGCCTTGCAATCTGATAGGGTTTCTTTGTGCCATACACTGAGTCACTTTCCAGAAGTTGGTAGAGTGCATCTGATGACTTGCTCTTTGCTACTGCAACTCCTCTCTTAGCCTTAACAAAGCTCACATGGGGGAAATCATGCAGCTCTATGGTATGCTGAATTTTGCTTGCAAGGTAATCTCTCTGGGCAGGAGCTTTCTTTGGTCCATTTCTTACTTGTTGAAAGGGAACCAGACCAAACATTGCTTTGCACAGCTGACCTGAAGGATCAAGGATAACCTTTGGCTCTGGTTCATGTTTTTGAAACAGTTTAATAGGGTGTTGTTCTGGCAGTCCCCATGGGTTTCCTCTAGTTACCTTGAATTCTTCATGGATGCAGCAAGGGGATCTGGTATGGGAAATTACTTCCAAGGTAGCTGGTTTGCCAAAAGATGTCCAGAGAATTGATATGAGGAGAGGAGGAGGGACATCACTTTTCTGGAAATATTCCCCATCTAGGTAGCAGTCTCGATGTGGAAGGACGGGTTACACAAGAGAAGGATTTTTTAACTCAGCCAATTCCTTGGTGGTTCATGGCCTCAATAAAGGTTTTCCAGGTCCAAGTGGGTTTACTTTGTTATCAGGCTTTTAGTTTTGTTGAGTTTTGAGATTAACTTGTCTTTCACTGGTGTGTATGTGTCTGGTCAACATAACCTTATAGCTGACATTCTTTCATGTTTTCAGTTTACCAGGTTTCTCCAGTTAGCCAAGCATGCAGATCTAAATGCCACAGCAGTTCCTGTGGGAGTGTGGTTAATTGGAAAAGAATAGCAGTACCACTTCTGGTTATTTCCTGAGCCAGCAATACCAGGAAGGCATATTTTTCATCCCTTCAGGTTTTCAAGGTTTTCTATAGGTCTTTGCCCTCTAGTCTTAGATCATGGGCCCTGTAGTTGAGCCTTCAATTTCTAGTGGCCAGGTCATCAGCAGGCAATTCACCTAAATCTCTCAGGGTGCACTTGGCAGCTTTGGGATGGTTGGAGCTTTTTCTGGGTCTTTAGAATGTGTCCGGCCATTTGGTGACTGGCAGGTTGCCCAGGGGCCTTGAGAATATTCGTGGGCTTTCCCAGGATTCCAGGAAGTGTATTGGCAGACAACTTTTCTCCCTCATTGTTTCAGGTTTGTTTAAGACTCTAGGTGACTTTCATAACTTTGTTACATTATCAGCTTTATTCACGTCATTGTATGCAGATGCCTTTCATGCTAGCAAATTAGGAAGACCTTGTTATCCACAAGAATTTTAAATGGATATGGGTAAATAAATCTAAGATGTATCATTCTGGTAAAGGACATCAGGTCTGACTAGACAAGGTGAAAGGGTTGGCCATTTGCTCAGTTCATTGGGTCAGATTACTACGTAGTATCACTCCCAAAGGGAGTAGGTCAGGCCCAGGTTTTGTATAGCTTTTAGGCAGGCCATTTAGTCTGGGGGAGGTTAATCTACTTCTTAGAAATGGCCTGGAAGTGCAATGAATTCATCCACAAAGCTATTCCTCATATTCCTTTAGAACAGGTCATACCTCAGACTTGGCAACAGAGGGGCATTCTTCAAGGTCATCCAAAGAACATGAAGGTGGGTGTCTGATGCCTTTTTATCTTACATCAGGCAATCATTTTTATTTCTGTTTCAGGAAAGAAGGTCATTTGGCTTTTAGGTCATTCTTTCATTAAGAGACCTACAATGCGAACCTTGGTCCGCCTGGCTGGGCATTTGAGTTCTTTTGATCTTTTAAATGGGAAGTTCATTCATTTGTTTTTTATGACCTCCACTGATTTCAGTTCTGGGAGATCTGGCATCAAATTACAGTTGAGGAAGCCTTACCCAGAGTTTTGGTAATCTACCTAGGGGGTAATGACCTGGCTCTGGCTCCTAAGTAAATCCTGTTAGCCAGAATACTTTCTAATATGCACTGATTACATCAGCTCTATCTCAACCCTTTTTTTGTTCTGGTGTAACATCATACCGAGAATTTATTGGAAAGGAGTGCAATTGAGAGGGTTAGGCAAATCATCAATGATAGAGTTATATGGGTGGCTCATCAGATTGGATTCCATGTAATCCATCACAAAGATCTTGACAGTTTGGACTCTAATTTTTATGATAAGGACAATGTGCATTTGAACAATCTTGGTTTCAATTTGTTTAATTTAAATATTGTTCTGACCGTTAAGGAATTCTTCAAGTTTTATCTTGATGCTCTCCTGGCCTAGGGTACCCAGTTTCAAGGCTGGCTTTTGGGGGGAATAACATGGCACATGCCAGGTTAGCAGCAGCTTTATGGTTTCACTCTCCTTGTTGTCCCCCTATTCCTGTTCAGTGGCCTCGGCTCTCTTCTATTTGGACCCAGTTTGACTGGTGGCCAAATCAAGGGGTATTTGGCTTAGAAGGAAGAATTAAAGGGGATTTTGTCAACAGGTCCAAGGCACCTTGGATTACGCATCCAGTCCTGCAGAGGTCAGCCAGAACAGGCTGGGCCACTCCAACTGGCTTTTCACTTAATGGTTATTGGTTAATATGTTACATGGGAACTACTGTGGCATCATCAGTGGTTGTCAGTGGCATTTATTCAATACAAGGTAGTAAAAGCAATGTGGTGTGGTCATTAACTCAACTAAGTGGACAAATGGATATTAAATATATAGTAGGGAATAAGTGGGGCAGATGGGAAAGCAGTTTATATGTCGGAGAGTTTAAGAGATTAAGCAGCCAAGGTTTTCTGGATGAATGTTATAGTGTGAGTTAAGTGACATTGCCTCTTTTTTGATATATGCATTTATATTGTTCAAGTAGTTATTGTTTGAACTCAGATCTGAACTGTTTGCTGTCTTAACTTTCAGTAAGATCAGGTGGCAAAGACTGCCACAGTTTAGGGACAAGAAGAGTGAAGCTGTTGTATGTAGAATTATGTTTAATGGATGGAGTTATGAGAGTAGAGGCATTAAAACATTGGCCTCTTACACTGTAGTGCAAGTCGAATGTAGTTAGTCTTACATTTAATAGGGATAGTGTGTCTTGGCATAGGGGTTTGAAGAGAAGGAAGCCAAAGTTGAGGCTGTCTCAGCCTTGAAAGGGTAGCCAGTTTACCTTTTCCAAGGTGGAGCAGTCATGTTCATGTCAATGGCAGATTTTATCAGAAACGGCTTGTAAGCTGGTAGTGTTTTCATAAGGGTCTATATTACATTATTGAAGTTTCAAAACATCGAATCTGATATGGTCGACACCATATAATCAAAGTCTAGAAACATTGAAAATGTAAGAAAACACAACAACCTACAAAAGCAAACCATTTAAACACTCTAAGAAGGGGGCAAGCCCTCTGTACCCCTCACATGGGGGGCTGTGACCCCCACACCCCCCGCTACTTAAATAAATCAACTCCAAGATCGCACTAAAGTGCAGAAAAGGGAAATCTTCCCTTTCCGTGCTGTACAGAGATCCCCATTAAAAGATTAAAAGTTTTAAGACTTCAATCATATGGTGTCGACCATATCAGATTTGAAGTTTTGAAACTTCGATCTTGTGATATAGACCCTTTTTTAAGATAGCACCGAATAGGTGGAGGCTATAATCTAGTTCTGCAAGCTGGACAACTTTATCTAAGACTGCTCCAGCATGTTGTAAAAGGAAATGAGATATCTTATGGGCCGAGAATAGGAGGTAGCTGACTTTGGACCTGACTTTCTGAATGTGGTCTTGAAAGGTGAGGACTTGATCAAGCCAAATGCTAAGACATCAAAATGATGTGGAGGATTAATTTAGGTTGAGGCTCATCATATTGATCACTGCTGCAGTAGATTTAGCTAAATGGGTTATACCCTAATGAAGAAATAACAGCAGGCCAGCCTCAAAAGCTTCAGGGCACCTTTCATGCACCCAAACTGTCAGGCAGCTTGAGCTGAGCTGACTAAAAGCCATTTTTTTTCTTGAAGCCCTTCAGAGCTTTACTTTTGCTGAAGAGTATGCTCCTCTGAGGCTTTTGAGGATCAACAATCAGCTTATGCTTTCCTTTGCTGGAAAGATAAGTTCTCTTTGGGGAAAAAAAATTACATTTTCTTAACTTTATTGATGTTTTATTACTTTTCTTTTCAGGAAAGTTATTTTAAAGCTAGCAGTGTTGTATTTTAATCGACTGTCAAGAGATTGTAAAGTACTTTCAAATAGAACCCTTGTTTTTTCTGTATGTAGCAGGTGTAGCTGAAGATATATGGGTTCCTTCCTACCTGACTCTGGTGACACCTCTATTAGGCCCAACACACCAAGGTGGCAAGAGGGACAGATTTTATTCTAGATGACACATCTAGTTTAAAAAGGCAATAGCACAACCATAAACAAATTATTTCAACAGTGCACCAGTTAGCAATAAGGCAAGGTGAGAATATGCATGCAATGAGAACATACATTCACCCTCTTCCCCAGAACTCAACAGAAGAAAGTCTTGACATTCAAACATGCACAAAGAAGGCAATATCAATGAACAGTAAAGCTTTATAATGCAGCAATACAAACGCGGGAAAAATGCAATGTCATTAAGTAATAAACGAGTCATAATACAACAATACAGATATGAGAAAATGCAATGTCATTGAGCAGAAAAATTCTTGAAGTCAGCAGTACTAACATGAGCAAAATGCAATGTCATTGAACAATGAGGATTTATAATGCAACAATACAAACATGAGAAAATGCAATGTCATTGAGCTGTAAAGATTCTTTAAGGCAGCGGTACTAACATGGCAAAATGCATTATCATTAAACAATAAAGATTTATAGTGCCACAATACAAATATGGGAGAATGCAATGTCATTCAGCAGTACTAACACCCTCTACCCCCTTGATTAATTCTAAACAGACCAACTATGAAACACTCTATTATACCTTGTTCACTGGCCAGTGACTACTTACAGTCTTACTGCTGGCATGCTGGAGCCCAAGTTGGAGCTCATATGGATCCCAGTTATTTGTAATCTGCAAAGCATTAAAGGGAGGGACCACAATCTATAAAAATATAAAATGACGGCCAGAGCCTCTCACCACTCTGCCGAGAATATCCTAGTGACCAGGCGCTGTGGTTCCTCTGATGAGAAAGTAGGACATCACCTACCAGAACTCTGGTAATCATCTACTAAGCCCAATGGAACTCCTTTCCTTGCTGAATCATAGCAGGCGTGGAACTACTAGTTTCAAACTTCTGTCCTGTTTCCAAAAAATACCATATCCAGGATTTCAGCAAGAGGCAGACACAATCTGCTACTTCACTTCCCTGTCCCAAAACACTAGAAAAGAAAATCCAGTCATGCTGCAAGGCTCTTTTTTCCTTCACCTACATGTTTCAGTCTTCCCTCCTTCAGGTAGTCGTCCAGAATCCTCTCTCATGTTCAAAATTGTCTTTTATATTGCTGAAATGGAGCTCCACTTTGTGGTGTAATGGAAAACTACAGTATATTACTTCTACATGAAATACAGTGGGAGCTACATTCTCCCCCACTTGAAAATCTTGGGTCCCCCCAAGTCAAAGGTAGATCAGCAGAAAATATTTACAAACACTAATGCACCATCAGCTGAACAATATTTTTGCATTCTAAAGGTACATTCTACCAAGGGTAATCAGCCTTATGCTTAACTTGGGATGGAGTGTCACCAATGGAATAGGAGACATAGGGATTATGAGCGCAGACCCTCCAATGAGTTGTGGTCACAGATTCCTGTGTACTATGTCCCAAACTGTTATAGGTAACTCTCTGTGGGGGATGAATCAGTCTCTGCAGTTTTCATTTGGAAGAGACAGCTAAGGAATTTTGCTTGGAAGGTTTGTCACTCACATCACATTCAATGTCTAGTTCTTCAGTAGGCTGATTGTCTACGTCTAAGATCTCATCTTGTATAACTTCACTTTTGTTTTCCATAATGGTATGACTATCCTCAGCACTATTTTATGATGTTTGAATAGCAGGGCCTCCATCAGTATCAGGTTCTGCAGGAGGCACAGAAACATTACTTAGTCTATTGTTAGGTCTGGGATGCTTGAAATGACAAGGAATGAATTCCGGTGCATTTATATTGAGATTACAGCCCACAGGGTCTCAAACATCCTCATAAAGAGCCCACTGAAACCCCAGTCATCATCACTGTCCTCATCTCCTTCAGCAGGAGGAAGCATAGGCTCTTGAATATTAGACAGGATAGTTCCTCTCCACCTTAGCCTTCTGGATCACTTTGAGTTAGGCTTCCACTGAGCCATTCTGGGTTCTGGATTCATGAGTCTCAATGATTTTGCCAATGGCATTAAGTTGTTTCAGTGTCAGGTTTTTATGGGTCCTTCTTTCCCCTCGGGGCAAACTTGGTAGCAGGGATATTAGGTAGCTGAGAACAAATTATGTAAATATCATATCCCCAGCAGTCAGCTAGTTTATGCTTTCCTTGTAGTCCCAAATTTCTCAAAAGAACTCTGTCCCCTGGCTGCAAGTCATGCATCTTTACTTTTTTGTCATAGTGAGCCTTGTTTCGCTGATGTCTTTGTCCTATTGATTTTTCAGCAAGCTCATAAGCCTATCTGAGGTTCTTCTTGAGTCTCTCCACATAACTGCCATGAGATTGCACTGGTTTATCATCAGCTGTGACTCCAAAGGTGACGTCAACTGGAAGATGAGCTTCTCTTCCAAACATTAGGAAGTAAGGTGAGAATCCTGTAGCATCATTTTTAGTACTATTGTAAGCATACACGAGTGTGGCTACATGTCCACTCCACTGAATCTTCTTCTCAGCAGATAGTGTACCCAACATGTCTAGTAAAGTTCTGTTGAAATGCTCAGCCTGAGGATCTCCTTGAGGATGCTAAGGAGTGGTGTGGCTTTTTCGGACTTCCAACAGAGTGAGTAGTTCATGGACAAGCTTGCTCTCAAAATCACATCCTTGATCAGCGTGTATCCTTTTTGGCAGACCATAGTGCACAAAGAACTTCTCAACTAGTAGTTTTACCACTGTAATGGCTGTCTGTTCATGAGTGGGAAATGCTTGAGCATACCTGGTATAGTCACCACCAGCACCTTACTGATCCCGCCTTCATCTGGTTCAATGCACAGAAAATCTATACAGACCAGTTCCATGGATCCACTACTTTCATTTGACCCAATGAGGCAGCTCTGGTCAGCAGAGTCTTTTTCTGAATGCAACAAAGACATGTACGACAGTAATCCTCAACATCTTGCTTCATGCATGGCCAGTAGAACCTGTCTCATACCAGACTCAAAGTTCTGTCATAACCAAGATGACCATGTTTATCATGCAATGACCGGAGTACTACATCTCTAGACTTCTGAGGAAGCAACAGTTGCCATTTTTCACTGCCGAGTGCGCTAGGAGATCTCCTATACACTAGTCCATTCTGTATCTGGAGTCTGTCCCATTCTTTGGCCAAAAGTCTTGCCAGGGGATGAATATCTGTGCAAAGAATATTAAATTGTTTCTTCTCTAAAGCAGCTACCACCAGCTGGCCTAAGGGGTCTTCTCTTTTATCTCCCTGAGGTCACTGTTACTCAAAGCTGGTAGTGATGAAGCCTGCAAAGTGACCAGATTACAGTAAGCTTGGGGTATGCTTACTGCAGACAGACCCAACTTCTGGGCTCAACATTCGGTGTGTTGATAGCAGGTTGCAATCTGACACATAGTTCTCACCCCTGGCACTGGAATTTCCACCCATTCATCATTAGGGTGTAAATTTCTCTGAGGTCTTCTGGACAGACCATCAGCATCTCCATTTTTGTGTCCTGGGTAGTATTTCAAACTGAAATTATAGTTGCATAGAGCTGCTATCCACCTGTGGCCAGTAGCATCTAGCTTTGCAGTGGTCTAGATGTATGTCAGAGGATTGTTGTCAGTCTGCACTTCAAATTCAGCCCCATAGAGATAGTCATGCAGCTTGGCCACTACCGCCCACTTTAAGGCATGGAATTCCAACTTGTGTGCAGGGTAGTTTCTTTCTGTGGGGGATAAACTCTAACTGATAAAAGCCACAGGTCTCAGCTACTTGTCATACTCCTGGTAAAGGTCTCCTCCTAAGCCATCCCTGTTATCATCCACATATAAAGTGTATGGCTTTGTAGAGTCAGCATATGCCAGCACAGGGGCATGTGTGAGGCAATACTTAAGCTGTTCAAATGATTCTTCGCACTCAGGAGCCCAACGACTCTCGATGAGTTATTTAGAACCTCTCAGTCCCTTAGGCTTTTTCACAAGGATATCTTTATCTGTTTCTTCTGCTTTCTCATCATTTTGGAGCAAATGGTTGAAGGGTATTGCTATCACTGAAAATCCTTCCACAAACCTTCTATAGTAACTGCAGAACCCCAGGAAAGATCACAGCCCTGTGATAGTTTTGGGTTTGGCCCAAGATGTCACCACTTAAACTTTGCTGGGATCTGTGGATATTCCATTTGTAGACACTACATGTCCCACATAGGTCACTGAAGGTTGGAAGAACTTGCATTTGTCCAATGACAGCTTCAGGCCTTCCTTCTCATTCCTGTCCAGTACCTTCATCAGTCTTTCTTCATGCTCATCTAGGGTCCTCTCAAAGACAATGATGTCATTCAGGTATACTAAGACTTCCAGGAGATGCATGTCTCCAACTGTTCTTTCCATGATTCTCGGAAAAGTTGCTGGTGCATTTGATAAACCTTGAGGTAAGTGATCAAACTAAAAAAAATCCCAAAGGGGTGATGAAAGCAGTCTTCTCTTTATCTTATGAGTGCATAGGGATTTGATAGTATCACTCCTTAAGTCTAGCACACTGAACCACTTACTGCCCACCAGGCAATTTAGAGCATCTTCAATCCAGAGAGTTGCATACTGGTCTGGAATGGTTCGCTAATTCAGAGTACAATAGTCAACACACATGCAAACTGACCCATTCTTTTTCCCGACAATGATAATGGGAGAGGCATATGGACTTCTTGACTCTCAAATTATCCCTGCAGCTTTGAGTCTTCCAAATGTTTTCTTAAGTCCTCCAGGTCGCCTGAGGCTACTCTTCTGGAACGTTCCCTGAAGGGCCAGTCTTCCTTTACTCTTATTTGGTATTCTGCACTTTTTGCACAGCCCACATCTACTTCACTAGTAGGAAAACAATTTTTCTTTTTCATTAGTAGCTCTTTAACTCTGATTAGCCACTCAGGGGGCAAGAGACCACCTCCTATCTCAATACCTTCCAGCTTCAACTCGTTGGCTCTGCTCTCATTCCTTGTCAACACAGACTCAGGTAAGGGAGTGGCAGCATAAACATTTTCCCAAATGCACTTGTGAATGCAAGACAGTGGGAATACTTCCTTTATTTTTCAACCCCACAGGCAAAGTGTCACGAGGATGCTTTAACTTGTCCTTAGGCCAATCTTCTGGGGCTAGTTCCAGCCCTGGTGGCAAGCCACTTTCTGGATCCATTTCCATCATGAGATGAGAGGAAACTGTTTGCCCACACATCCTCACTTTGGCTCTCAACCAGGTGACCTGACCAGGATGAATTATATGTTCTTTCCCAGACAGGGTCCACACATGACCAATTTCATCTTTCTTACTATCCTTCTCCCTTTGAAGGACACAGAAAACTGGACTCAGAAGAGGATGTAGTGTTGAGTATTCCTGGGTCAACTGAGGCGTTAGCATTCTTCTGACAAGGTCAGTATTTGTCCCCACTAAAATAGATGCTGAATCCTTTCCTTTTGGCCTGGGGCACACAAAGGTGAGTGTTTCAAAAACTTCTGTTGACCCACCTGAATTGGAAAATTCTAACTTGAGTGAGACATAACTATCATAAGGGAACTTCCTTCCACTTAGTGCCAAGATCTCCAAATCTTCTAACTTTTCAAGTGGCAAATGCTTTAAGTATTTTTGGTAGAAGTCCCTGTACAGAATGGTGATTTGTGCACCAGTATCTAACAGTGCTTTACCATACATTCTTTCTATTTTTACTGACACAACAGGGGACGATCCCAGTAGGCCATCGGTTAGTTTCTGTTTCTGGTGTTGTTCAGCTGTACGGCAGTCAACATGTGGTTGAGGTACCGCCAGTTGACCTCACCATTTTAATGGATAAGACTCTTGCTTTGTAATGCTTTGCAGTCTGAGATGCTGAGATTTTGGCTGAGATGGATTTCTAATTTGGTTGTTTACCTCAGATGAGCTAGAAGTGTGCATAGTAGGTAGTCTCTCTCCCCTATTACAAGGGTTAGTGTGGAAAGGAGATCCAGGATGCTGTCTTTTGATGTTAGATTTTTATGGCGCTCTTTGTAACTGGGCACTCAACTGGCTCCTTCACTGAGGCCCTTTGAAGTTTCCCTGCATTGCACTAGCCAATAATAGTTCATTCACTCTTTTCAAGTTCTCTGCATTAGGACACTGTCGCTTTATATGCCCTGCATCTCCACAGTGAAAACAAAATCCCGTAGGAACTCTGAGCAGTGGCTGATTCGGTTCCTCCCTGAGTTCTTTTGTGGAGGTTCTAGCTGTGTATTCCTCCCTTCAACTAAAGTTACCATGGCTTTCTGCAATTCTGCAACTGTCTTGGTGAATTGAGCTATGGCATCGGTCAGCGAAACACCTGTATCTGCAACTGTGACACCTCCATATTGTGGGCACTCTGGGCCACGACTCCTGTTTGAGTAGTGAGCATGGCTATAGGCTCCTGCTGGTGTTCACTCACTGCTTTAGTTGCTGTTGAACACTGAGATTTGGCTTCCAACAGGGCTTCCTCTTCCCTCACCTCTTTAACCAACTGAGAATAAGTTAGAGTCTCTTCTCTATTTCTTATCCTCATTTTCCACATGGTGGGGTCCATAGCTTGAGCTCCCTGTAAAATTTGTCCGATCCGTACTTGGTCAGCTACTTTCAGATCCACCCCCTTCTTTAGGATGATCTGGTGGAGCATTTTATCTAATCGCTTAATATAATCAGATAGTTTCTCACCAACTTCTTGGTATGTATGTTCAAACTGATACAGTAGGTTAGCAGCCCTCTTGGTCCTTTCAAACACATCCTGCAGTACTCCTAAATAGTCCTTGGCCATGCAATCTTGCTTACCCATCCTTAGGTTACAAATGATATCTGCAGCTAATCCCTTTAGACTTTTAGCTATCCGCTGCTTCTTCTGAGATTCTGGGATATCCCACTCCTCTAGGGCTTGTGAAGCCTGATCCATCCAGAATTCAAAATCTTCCTCTCCCTGAGGTGTGGGTTGTTTGCCAGAAAAGAAATGCAATTTGCAGTAGCCAAACCCAGTGAATGGCTGTGTAGGCTTTAAGCATTTTTCTACAGTACTTCTCAAAGCATTCAAAATTTCAGGCCCTATAGTATTTATGGGCAGTGAAGCTGCAGCTTCTGGTGTAAGGTTCTGACCTACTTGGATAGCTTCCACAGGTATTTTCTCTTTCGCTGAGGTAGTGCACTTCTCAGGGATTACCACACGAACTGCACTCTCACCTGAAATTTGTACACTCAAAGGTATGTGCTCATACACTAAATGACTTTTCCATTCTAATAAGGCCAATGTGCTCTGCTTGGTAGGGTCCACAGTGGTGTCTAACAAAAATCCATGCCCCACAACAGGCAAGGATCCTGTGACTTTATGTATTTGCATATTAGTCCATGTGAACCCTGACAACACCAGAACTAAGCAATGCTCTGACTGAGCATAATGCTCTTTGCACCACTTAGTGGCTACTTCTGGGTTCATGTTTCTGCTGGATTTGCTTTCTACATGTACAGGGGAATAGGGTGGAGTCCAAGGCAGTACAGGGAATCCTGGACAAGCCCCAAATGTAGTGCATCCTCATGTGTAGCTGAAGAGATATGGATTCCTTCCTACCTGACTCTGGTGACACCCCTATTAGGCCCAACACACCAAGGTGGCAAGAGGGACAGATTTTATTCTAGGTGACACATCTAGTTTAAAAAGACAATAGCACAACCATAAACAAATTATTTCAACAGTGCACCAGTTAGCAATAAGGCAAGGTGAGAATATGCATGCAATGAAAACATACATTCACCCTCTTCCCCAGAACTGAAGATAAGAGGGTCTTGACATTCAAACATGCACAAAGAAGGCAATGTCAATGAACAGTAAAGCTTTATAATGCAGCAATACAAACACAGGAAAAAAATGCAATGTCATTAAGCAATAAAAGAGTCATAATACAACAATACAGATATGAGAAAATGCAATGTCATTGAGGAGCAAAATTCTTGAAGGCAGCAGTACTAACACGAGAAAAATACAATGTCATTGAACAGTGAGGATTTATAATGCAACAATACAAATATGAGAAAATGCAATGTCATTGAGCAGTAAAGATTCTTTAAGGCAGCAGTACTAACATGGCAAAATGCATTATCATTGAACAATAAAGATTTATAGTGCCACAATACAAATATGACAGAATGCAATGTCATTCAGCAGTACTAACACCCTCTACCCCCTTGATCAATTCTAAACAGACCAACTATGAAACACTCTATTATACCTTGTTCACTGGCCAGTGACTACTTGCAGTCTTGCTGCTGGCATGATGGGGCCCAAGTTGGAGCTCATATGGATCCCAGTTATTTGTAATCCACAACGCATTAAAGGGGTGGAACCACAATCTTATAAAAATATAAAATGACGGCCAGAGCCTCTCACCACTCTGTCAAGAATATCCTAGTGACCAGGCACCATGGTTCTTCTGATGAGAAAAGTAGAAAATCACCTACCAGAACTCTAGTAATCATCGATGGCTTCTTGGTACTAGGCTCAAGGGAGCTCCTTTCCTTGCTGAATCATAGCAGGTGTGGAACTACTAGTTTCAGTCTTCTCTCCTGATTCCACAAAATACCACATCCAGGATTTCAGCAAGAGACAGACACAATCTGCTACTCCCTGTCCCAAAACACTGGAAAAGAAAATCCAGTCATGCTGCAAGGCCCTTTTCCCTTCAGCTATGTGTTTTAGTCTTCCATCCTTCAGTTAGTCTTCCAGAATCCTCTCTCACTTTCGAAATTGCCTTTTATATGCCTGAAAACCAGATCAACCATGTGGTGTAATGGAAAACTACAGTCTATTACTTCTACATGAAATACAGTGGGAGCTACATGTCATTTTAAAAGTAGTGTTTATTTTAATTTTATGGGCTTGGCATAGTTGTTTTAAATGGTTTCTACTGTGTTTTCTGTCAAAAAAGTAACTTTTATAAACTAGTAATGTTTACCAGCAATTGCTGCTTGTCTTTCCAGGTTAGAAGGCAACATTTTTGGCTTGATCATGCAACAGGCTACCAGTCCCATGGGTGGTCATTTCCATAGACAAAAAAAAAAAAAAGAAACAAAAACAGCTTTTGCCACCACAGAAGTTAGCACTTTGCCTCAGCAGTAGGTGGATGACTTGCTGTGGCCATTTGTTGTGCCTCTAGCCATTCACCTTTTACCTTGGATCCCTCTGGTGTGGCAACCTATAGCCACTATGGACATTGGGTTAGCCATATCTTCTTTGGCTGTTGGGGTCCCATCAGTGGGCAAGAGAGATCTACTCCTGTTGGTCCTGAGAGAGGGAATAGGGAAAGATGCCTTGTTGTATCAGAATGATGTGCCCATCCCTGGAGAAGCTACTTTTGCCATTAGTAACATGACTGGCCCCATTTTTCCAGTCAAAAAGAAACAGAAAACCAAGAATGCATCTACTACTCCTCAATTGTCTTTGATTACTAGAAGAAGGATCTGACTCAGAGTTTAATTTAGGCTGTTGATCCTTCTTGCAAAATAGTTTCTAGTAAATGAAAGTGGGATTCGTCTTTTCCTGAAGAGATTCAAGATTCTGAATCTGAACAGGAAGATGCAGAGGCAGATGCAATTTTTCCTTAAACCTTAGATTCAAACTCAGAGGAGACCTCAGTTTCTCACTCTTCCTGTGGGTGGTTCTCTTTCTCTGAGACTATTGCTAGAATGTCCCAGTGTTTTCAGTGGGAGAACACTGAGGTTTCTCAGACTTAAGTTGTTAATGAAGAGTTTTCAGTATCTACACCCATTCCTCCTGTACTGTCTGCTTTAGAGGATGGGTATGTTTCTGCCTTCAGTTTACTTGATAGTCAGCCAGTTGGCCTCAGAAAGGTAGATTGGATGTATGAAGTTCCTCGGTCTTTTAAATTTTTATAGAGTACTCCCACACCTGACCCAGCACCTATAGCTTCAGTTGATCCCACAGTGCTAAGCAATTAGTTAATTCCAATCCTACTCTTTCTGTTAATGGTGGGAAAATTATTGATAGGTATGTGTAAAAAGTGTATACTGAAACCACTGAAAACACTGTAAAGTTAGCGACTGTTGGAATAAGAAAGATGCTGCGAAGCCAAATGGATTTAAGCGCTTTCTTTCACTTTATTTATCAACGTGAACTTCCTCAGAAAACCAGGATGCCTCCCAACATCCTGGTTTTAAAGACATATACAGGAAATGATGTAAATCCCGATAACAATGTTGACGTATTTAAATAATATGTTATATTTAAAAACAAATATATAACCACACATCTTAAAAAATGTTTTGAATACATATTTTGATGTAATTATACATCGTTGTTAAAATAATGACTCCTGGAATGAAAACTGAAATTCAGTGACCTGATATCAAAACTTTTAAAATTTACCCTAACTGGCTCGTATCTGTGATGTACATATGGACTGATTGAAAATAAAAACTACACTTGTTGTTATTTCTAGTGTGTGAAACCATGATTAGCTATTATATACAATGAAAAAATTATTATTGCCACGATCTAAACCATAAGGATTATGATCATGTAAACATTCCTGCAACAATATCCAAATACAGAACAGAAATCACATGATACCTCTCATAGTGAGTTGATCATTCCCTTAGGACATCTATTACTGACACTGTTTAAACTTGTTAGACACAATCACAATTATGCTTTTGAGATGTCACCAAAAAGCATTGGTGTATGTGTGTGTTCCACTCAATGAAAATGATCATAGTTGTGAATACAGAAAAACCAACTGGATTTAACAGACGCAGGCTAAAGATGTGTCTTTGAATGATACAAAGATGTCTACTAATCCAAATAATTAAATCTGGTTACTTGGAAAAAACTAATGAGATTGTGTAGTGTTTTTTGACCATAGTGTCCTTAATGTGTAGATGTACTCGTACCTAAATCTTTGTTTGAACACTACAGTACACATACACACACACACATACACATGCATGTATAAGTGTGCGCATGTGTGTGCGTGTCCGTGTGTATACACACACATACATACACTCCCATGCATGTGCATACACACACACACCCACCCACATGTGTGTGTCCTGACAAGGATCGTCTTTAGCTTATGGATACTCTCCTTTGACATCCCAAATGTGTGTGTGTGTGCGTGCCCTAGTTAGATGTTCAAGTTCCATCTAGACCTGAAACAGGCCCAATTTGAAAAAACACCTTTCAAACATATAAACACATGATCACAAAACTAATCTTTTATGGCTGTGCATTTCCATCTTGATGTTAAACTGATGGAATAAATTGTAGAATGAATCTATTTGTATAACAGAAAACACTTCATGTTAATGGAGTCATTTAGACCTGGTGGTACATCTGCTCCTAGACACAACTGCCACAAAGACTCTTTTTGCTCTAACCTGTTGTTCAAATCTCCCTTAAGTAGACTTTTCTCTACATAGTCTAAGACAAAGAACTCAAATTTTTTGAAATCTGGACATTCTAATGAGTGTCTAGCTAGTGAATTGTTCTTGTCTTTGTTTCTTATGGCTAGAGTGTGCTCATAAATCCTGCGTTTTAACATCCTTTTGGTCTTCCCTACATAGTAATTTTCACAAGTTGAACACGTAGCCAAATAGACTACGTATTCACTATTACAATTGTAATACTTATTTGCCCAGAAAGTTTTATTAATGTGTTTAAGTGTCACGAAAGAAGTGTTGCTTATATGTCGACACTGTCTACAGTTTTGACATGCGAATGTTCCCTTTTTTCTACCAATCGCCCTGATAGATTCTGTATTAGTGTCATGTTCCATTTCTAAAATGCTTTTTATGTTTGTTACATTTTTGAATGTGAAACTTGGTTTTGAACCTATACATGACATTAATTCTCTATTTCCTATTATGATACACCAATTCCTTTCTATGATTTTTCTTATATCCCACAATTCATTAGAAATTGCAAGGGGAAATGCACTGTGAAAGTTATCCGTCGTGTTATAAACCTTTCTATTGACCCCTATTATTACTTCATCAGTGTTACCATTCCTTTTTATTGTCAAAATTGGTTCAGCTACCCCTTGACGAAGCATTTTTACTTCATTCTCTAACTTTTTTAGCATGTTTTTCTTATATCCTCTATCCATGAAGAGATTCCTTAACTGTAGAATTTCTTCATTGAAAATGATGTCGTCAGATGTTAAACGACTAAGCCTTATCATCTGCCCCTTAATCACATTTCTTTTCATGTGAATGGGATGCAGACTATCCCTGTGTAGATATTGATTGGTGAAGCACGGCTTCCTATATACCTTACTCTCCAATTCTTTCTTTGTAGAATTTATGTACAAGCAGATATCCAAATAATTAATCAGCTTGCCGTATCCACTATGCTTGAACACCAAAAAACTGGTAGTTTTGTTCAATTCTTCTACCATGTTATCAAATTCAACTTTCTCTCCATCCCATACAAAAACCAAATCATCAATGTATCTACCATAAAATTTAGCTTTGTTGAAATGGGGATGTTTCTTTAGATGTTCTTGTTCCCAATCCGCCATAACGATGTTGGCAAAGGCCGGAGCGACCCTGGCCCCCATCGCTACACCGGAAATTTGTTTGTATATATTTTTATTAAATTCGAAAAAATTGTTGTCTAACACTATTTCCATGAGTGCACAGATCGTATTGATCTTAGTACTACTCAATTCAGTATTTAGTGTCAAATAATTTCTCAAGTGATCTAATCCTAACTCCTGGTCTATACAAGTATACAAGCTTTTCACATCCAAACTTGCGAAATTTAACACATTCCAATCTAAATTAGATCATCCAAGACTCTCCAATAAGTGCCAAGAGTCCCTGATATAGAACTCAGCTTTCTGTGCAACCTTATTTAAAATGTTGTCTAACCACACTGAAATTCTTTCTGTTTTCGAATGTTTTGCTGACACTATTGGTCTGAAGCTTAATTTATCTTTGTCAGTATGTAGTTTGGGAATTCCAAAGAAACTACCTAATTTTGGATGTTCTACCGACAAGAAATCATAATCTAAATTGTCAAGTTCTTCTTGACACAACATATCGAACAGGTAGGTGTCTATCTTTCTGTAACTGTTTAAAACAACATCTATGTTTACACTCTGATAATTTGTTCTATCATTCAACAAAGTCATGATGTGCTCCACATAGTCTGTGCTATTCATCACCACTAATTTACCCCCCTTGTCTGCTCTCATAACTCTGATGTCAGAAGCCAAAGATAAACTATACAGAGCTTCACGTTCTGAATAACTAAGGTTGTCTACAGTGTCATTGTTGCCCATTCTCCTGAACTCCCTTTCACAAGTTTTTTGAAAAACCTGTAACGTATTTACCAAGGCAGGATTGAAGGTACTAGGTCTCCTTAACTTGTTGTCATTTTCTATATTATTGACAGCCACATCATGCAGAATATACTTTAAATTTAATTTACGCATGTATAATCTAAAGTCCACCAACAGACTTCCTATCTTGATCTTGTTAGCTGGAATGAAATTACAACCTTTCTTTAAAACATTTATGTGAGCTTCAGTCAAAGTGTGATCACTCAAATTGACCACATTGATGCAAAAGTCATTGACCTGAGGTGGTACATTCACCACTTCTTTTTGTTTTTCCCTTTTGCTTTGTACTGGGTGGTGTTGAACCACTTCGTAGTCCTCTTTGGTTGTGTCCTTAGTTGGTGAAAAGGGACACCCCTACTGTTGTTATTTGTAGAGTTTACCACCTCAGCAAAGCTGGTCGAAGCAAACACTTCGTTGTTAACTTGAACCTCATTGTTGTTTGTGACCTGTCTATCAGTGTTTGCATTTTTATTTTTGTTATTCCCAATTTCAGATGGAATGTCTGTATTCATGATGCTTATAGATACACCTTGATTGTTGTTTGTCACTAAATCTGTGGTTACTGACCTATTAACAGTTACTGTCTCTCTATTAGGATTATTGTCCATTCCCTTATCGTCGTTGTAAGAACAAATGTAGGCCTCCTTTACTTCGTAAGCCAATAGATCCCTTCTTAGTTTGTTTTGTTTCCTTGCTATAATGGTAGCTCGAAGCCTGTTAGTCTTAGCCTCGATACCATTGTACAAGGATGTCAGTTGTGGAAAATTACTGTGATTTTTAATTTCACAGTCTACAGTCCTGATCTTATCCATTATGTCCTTGATTTCTTTTTCATAATGTGATACAAGTGTACGCATCATTGAAATGCCAGCTTCATTATAAATACTTCTGCAACTTTGATTTTCAGAATTTTGAATCGTCAGGCTCACATTCTAAAATTTGTTCTGATAAATTATGAAAATATATCAGGAATGTTTTATCTGTGGTTTCTTCTTGTGAGGAAAAATCTGCTTTAAATAACTTAGTTCCTTCTTTTGCACAAGTCAATACTCATTTATTAATTTACAGTGTGTGCATGACTCTGTTGATACTTCTTTCAGAGCTATGGCCACTTGTACTGATTTGAGGAGGTTTGCATGGCAACATTTTCAGAAATTCCCAGATAATGTAAAAATGAGATTTTAAATTTTACTAATCCAGTTCTAAATATTGGATAGAGATTTAGTATTTGACCCCCCCCCCCCCGTGCTGCAAAGGTGATCAAAAAGTGTGATGAAAGGGGAAGTGATCCAGGGAATTGCTGTTTTTCAGCCCTCCTTTTTCTAATTTTCCAAGGGATTTTCTATCTCCTCACCCAATTTTGGCAAAAACAGAATAACCAGTCTGAACAGAATACAGGTAAACAGATGTTTAAGAAGAAATGGCAAGGGGAGTCCAAAAAGAAGTCTTGAATCTCCCAAAACCTAATACAGTCCAACAACTCTGAATGATTACTCAAGAGATCTTGTGACCTCCTCCCACACCGGTGCTTTTTTCTTCAAGAAATGTTGAATTTCCATTTTTCTTTTTGACAGCAGATTGTTTCAGACAGAAGGAATCTGAAAATAATTCATCAGGGTTACAGATGACAGTGGGAGGAAATTCCTCCTTTCCAAGGGGTCAGTCCTCGTTCTCCAGATTACACTCTTTCATTTCCTCTGGTTCTTCATCACATGCTGTCCCAAGAAGTGATAGAACCATTTCTTCCTTCCCAGGTGGGCTAGGGGGTTTATTCAAGGATGTTCCTAGTGCCAAAACAGGAAATGCTTGAAGACCAGTTATGGGTCTTTCTTTCCTAAACCAGTTTGTGATAATCACCAAATTCAAGATTATGCCACTTCACAATTCCTTACCTCTTCTTCCTCTTTCAATTTTTCTGGCAACACTAGACTTACCATATGCTTGTAATTACATCCCTATTTATCCAGAATTCAGATTTTTTTTAAGGTTTTGCATGTCTGTATCTCATTATCAGTTCTCTGTCTTACCCCTATGATTATCCACTACACCAAGAATGTTCACAATGTGTGAAGCACCAATTATAGCTCATTGCATGCTATAAGATATTCACATTTTTCCATATTTAGATGACTTGCTTATCTTTGCAGTCTTTTTCAAAGTGTCAAGAATCTCTGTCTTGGGTGAGAGATCTTTTACACAAGCTGAGATTCCAAGAGAACATTCAAAAGTTTATTTCAACTCCTTCACACAGGATTGTCTTCCTGGGATGCCAACTAGACACCTCAATTCAAAGAGTTTTTTTTATACAGAAAAAAAACAGCTCTTTATGTATATCTACTTCTAAGGTTTTCCACCCAGATTTTAGTCACTGCTAAGGAATACATCAGGATTTTGGGTCTCATGGCATCTATCATTCTCGTGATACCTCTGGCAATAGTCCACATGAGAAAGATACAGTGGTATCTGAAATCTTTTTTATCCCAGTATCAACACCCTTTATCTTTTCAAATCCCATTGCTGGTGTTTGTCAGAAGAGAAATCTTTTGGTGGGGACAAAATATATTCTTAAATCCAGGTATCTCCAACTAACTCCCTGCTCCAAATCAGTCAGTAAACACAGATAACTTTGCTTGGGGAACAGTTTCAGGAGGGATAAAAGTGCAGGGTTTGTGGAACAGCAAGGACAGATGCAAGAATGTAAATATCAAGGAGATGTTTTCCTTGATCAAGGCACTCCACTCTCTGAATCATCTGCTACACCAACAAGCAAGAGGCAGCCAGGTCATATCCCCTTACGAATCAGCCAAGTAAGCTTGGATATAGCTACATAGCACAATCTCACTCTATAGGCATCCTGCATTCCATGATAGCAAAACTGTGTGGTAGTCAAGCTGAGCAGTACAAAGGAAGACTCCCATGAATGGAAACTAGATCTCGAGATCTTCCAAGATCTGATCCATCTGTGGGGAGTTCATCATGCAGACCTCTTTGTCTCCTCTCTGAACAATCAACTGGCAAGATTCTGCTTATCCAGGGTACTTCTAAATATTCAGAAGGAATCCCCCAGGATCATTGTGGTGACTCCCTTCTGGCCTAGGCAACAGGTGTTTTCTCTCATTTTGGAAATGGCCATTATAATTAATCCAAACTCCGTCACAGACATGATCTCCTCACACAAGAACAGCGTGTGTTTGATAAATCCTGACATAAATTACCTTCAGTTAATTGCCTGGATGATAAGGTCTTACTTCCTTTTAGGCACCTGTTTACTGTGAATGTTCACCAGGTAATTAATGGAGGCAAGAAAGCCTGCTACTAGAAAATCATATATTGGCAATGTGGAAAATGTTTTCTAGTTGGTGCCAACAATATAACCATCACCTATTCAGAGCTATTTGTTCTCTGGTTCTACAATATTTGTGTGACTTACTAACCTGTGGCCTTTCTTATTCCTCTATCAAAGTTTATTTATTGGCCATTTTAGCATGCCTGCCCATGGATCCTCTTTCAATGCATTCTCATGTCAAAATGTTCTTGAAAGGAGTTTTGCATAACACGCATCCAAGAAAACCAGTGACCCCTCCTTGTTATCTTAAATTTGTGTTAGACAAGCTAACACTTTTTCCCCTCACTTGGGGTTCTTAACATGTAAAACAGTTTTGCTGATTGCTCTGACCTCTGCAAGAAGGGTATCCGATTTACAAGCTCTTATGGTGTGTCAACACTATATCTTTTCCCATAGAGACAGGGTTTTTTGAGAACTAATCCTTCTTTTATGCTTAAAGTACTATCTAACTTTACTTTAAGCCAAACTATCCATCTCACTGCTTTCTTTCCTGTGCCTTTAAATATGGGAAAAAAGATACTCCAAACCCTGAATGTCTACAGACAACTCAGGTACTATCTTGACAGAACTAAATCTATCAGATCGTTGGATCAATTGTTCATGTATTGTGAAGGTAATAAGAAGGCACAAACTGTGTCAAAACAGACTATTTAAAAATGGCTGTCTAAGGCTATTACATTTTGTTATATTCACCATAACAAAGCTATTCCAAGCAGGGTCTAGACTCACCCTAGCAGGACCTTGGCTTCGTCTATGGCTTTTCAGGAAGGTCCGGATTCTAGAAGTATTCTAGAAATTGCTTCATGGTCCTCTGCTCATATTTTTTACAAAGCACTATAAGCTTAATTCCATATCTAGGTCCAGATCAAGTTCTGCTAGGACCATCCTCCAAGGGCTCTTGGACTGTTTTCCTTCCATCTTCAAAATGTAGTTAGCCAAGGCAATCTACCCATATAGCTAAGGCTATTTCAGTATTGATCAGTAGGATGAACATAATACAGTTGTATAAATTAAACTTACCATAACAGTAGATCTTTGAGTGATCACTGCTGCAGTAGCTGTTTCTTCACTTTCCATCAGCTTTGTTTTTGGGTGTGCTTTTTTATGCCAGGCTGTGTACATTGTTTTGTTCCTAATATTGCCCTTCCAGGGGCTCAGCCTCCCTCTCTCTGCTGGCAGGAAATCTCTAAAGATCTTTGTGCCCATACTTGTGTTTTAGTCAGCTTAGCTCCTGCTGCCTGACAGTTTGGGTGTCTGGAAGGTGCTCTAAAACTTTGGAAGATGGCTGACTGTTATATCCATTGTAGGATATAACCCATATATCTAATTATACTGCAGCAGTGATCATGTGAACATCTAGTATTATGGTAAGTTTAACTTACACAACTGTACTTTGTCTAAATATTTGATATGGAGAGGGTTTGCGGCTTTAATGAGCCTTTTCTTTACACAAAACAGCATGAGGTTTTTTAAGAAAAATGCAATTGTTTAGTTGTAGAAGGTCAGTGTGAAGTTGATTTTATATGATATAGTTAGATGGATTGGATTTATATATAACATCGTCATCAATGTAAAGGAGGAACTGAAGATGAGATAGGTCAAGAGACAGTTTATTTTTAAAAGTAGAGAATTATATTGGTGCAAGAACAGATCCCTGAGGAACCTGTGAAAGAGTGAAAGATGTAGCTGATAAGGCAGGTCCAGTTTTAAATGTGAAAGTTTGGTTGGTCAGGAAATCTTTCAATGCTTGAGGAGACTCAGAACTTGAACCTATATATATAGTAAGGGGGATAATAGGATTGATTAGTTAAGCAGCTCAGTTTAGTCAATGAATATTGCCTCAGGGAGGTTATGTTTATCTTAGTATGCAGTCAGAGGCTGAGTGGAAATAGCATAATCAACAGTAGATGCATACATACTATAAGCAGATGATTCACTTTACTGTGATATGGGTTGAAGTTTTTTTTTATTGGGGGGTTGGATTATGCTTTTAGATTTAGTGATAAGGATCTGTAATTCATTTTAGGGAGGTTATTTTAGTATTAGGATTAGGAAGTGGCTTTAGGATTATGGTTGTGGAAGGAATTTTAAGAGTTATGGAGGAAATTTTAGGATTATGGTTACAGTTGATTAGGGATAGTGGTAGAGTTTTTAGGGTAGGGAGTTGAGGATTAGGGAAATTGATAGAGATTTTTAGGATACCAGTTAAGGAGGGAGTTTTCATGGTAATGGAGATTTAAGGTTGGTAGGTTTAGGGTTAGGTTTAGGGATGGAGTTTTTAGGATTAAGGTTGGGGACAGAAATTTTAGGGTTAAGGATATAGTTTTTAGATTAAATGAGGTTTAGGATTAGTGTTAGGCATGGAGTTTTATGGTTAGAGAGGGATTTTAATATTATAGTTAGTACACTGGAAATGGCATCATTTACTTACAGTGAGCGGGTGTAAATCATGTCTGTATTCCAGGAAGTAAGATATTCAAGCAAGGTAGAGATGTGTGGTATAAGTAATTATCATTGATGAAAGTAACATATCCTCTTGTGGTTTGCTTAATTTAAAAAGTCCAGTCTTGCAGGACAAGTGTACACTTGTAGAAAATAAGTTGGAATGCTTGTGGATTTTGTTTATATGAAACAAAGCTAAAATTACATATTTCTTAACCAACTCTAATTTTGCAAAATGCCACTGATTTTGCCTCATATATATTTTTAATCTGTTCCTTATAACATTGGTGTTTTTTCACGATAAATCATTGAGGATTGCTGTCATTAAATAATGGCAGACATTTGAATTTCAGATGATTTCATATCTTTCATAAAATAAATGCTAAAGCAAACCAGATATTTTAGCAATTTTTTAAATATATAAGAGTAATATTTAAACGTTGTCCCTATTTTTATGCATTTGCCGCTCATTATTATTGAGGTTGGCTTAAATACTTGCACTAAGAGGTTGAGCGGTATTATAGTAAAGTAGCTATAACTGAACAGTGAGGAGGTGGGAGCTGACTGAATGGAAGTAGTTTAGTGTCTTGTTTGATCAGTTTAAATTGTCTGACTTTGTAAGACTAGAGTGCATTTGTGTGGAATGAGTTTGAATATTTATGTTACTGTGTGTTTGTGTAAAACAAACTTGGAATGCATTATTTTGTCTGTAATTATTATTTATTTTTACCACAATCAGGCATGGTTGGAAAACTGCCAAGGATCCACTAAGGGCCCATCTATGACTCAAAGTACATAATTCTGCGCTATTTGCATGTGTTAGCAGACTGCACACATACCAATTAAGCCTAGCTCTGTGGCTTAGGGGCTGGATTCTAGACTGCATCCCATGTGACTAGGGTTTGACTAACAGCCCAGGCACTGTAGAAGCCAGACAAGGGCAAGGATTGAAGAGTCATGGCCCACTAGGAGTGAGGTGGAGCAATTGTGCACACTCAGGGGCACACTGAACAGTATTAACTTCCTGGTGGAAAACAATAAACTCACTGCTCATCCCCTGGTGGTGGGGCAGGGATGTCTGGAAGACATGCCCCTTGTAGAAGTGAGGGTATATCCTCAGCTGTCATCCCACTGCATTACCCCCATGCTTTGCCAGACAGAGTGGGGGAAACAGAAGAAAACTTCCCCCCAGGCAGTCCTTGTCCTGCTGATAGAGAACAAATAGGTCAATTAGCTGTAGTGGAAACTGTTAAATGACAGATGTTGGAGACAAAGAATGTAAGAACTGCAACAACAAAGAAGACAGACTGTAATGTACACATTTCCTTTCGGTATGTTATCTTGATAAAAACTGAGGAAATGAAGGAATGTCAGGAGATGCCTAATGGAGGATGTATCTTTGTCTGTTTTCCCTACATGAGGTCTACACAGAATGTGTTAACATGCATATGCAATGGCGGTGGTAAGATACATGGGGTGTAGGAACAACTGAAGGTGTTTTGCGAATTTTCTGGAGGGGAGGGAGCTTACAAAAAAGTATAAAAATGATATATAGGGAGTGGTGAGTACATGAGGTACTGGATAAATACTTGAGTGGATAGTGCAGTGAGATGAAAAAGATTATAAGGAACGGAGTTTCACTGTACTAGTCCTATCATCAGAGAGAAGGCATAGATGGAAGAAAATAGGTAGCCTATCTACCACAAGAGGAGTGGTTTTTGGCCCAATAATTGTAGGTTATTGGCCGTTTGGGCAGTTTTTTCCATCTCTTTCAACTTTTTGGTTTAAAAGCCCGCATTTGCGCTAGTTTCCCGCCTTTCCTGTAACTAGTCTAGTCCAGATACAGATTTACTGCATCCAGGACTGTTTGTAAGCTTCTGAGTGGTGCCAAAAAGTTTGCTCTTCAATTTTTCCATTAGATCTGCTAGTTCTCTCCTCTCCTGCACTTTTACTAGCTTATTAGTCTAGCACTTTACCAGACTTCTTGTAGCAATTATTGTAGCACACAAAAGTGCTACCAGCACTAAATGTTCTATAAGGAAACAGCTCCCATACTTATTATTAATGCCCACCCCTCCAGGCATGTCTAAATGTCAGTTCCCTGTGCTTTCTTCTATTAACCTGGTGAACTTGGGCATCCTGAGGCAATGTAGCAACTGCCTCATGTACGCTGACAACCCTCTCCACTTACCTCCCAACACTCAGACTTGCTAGAGATGCACTTATATATCCAAATTGGTAGCCACGCATTCTCCAGCCAAAACCAGGATAGCTGGTCAAGAGGAGAAGGTCAACACTTGCACCACACCACATGGAACACATAGCCCTCCAGAACATACACCAGCACTGCCTTCACATAAAAACACAAACCACACACCCACCTTTGCGGAGGTTCTTAATAAAAATCTACCCAAACTGCAGAGACCTCTAAGGCAGAAATGCACTCAACCACCACAACACACACTAATCACGAGACACATAACTCTCCTAAACAGTATGCCACTCAACCAAAGCCCCTAAGGCAAAACAGCATTTCCAACTCAGGAGTCATAGGTGACTCGATAATGAGGCACACTGATGGCCCACTCACTAGGTTGAATAAGGAAAAAGTAACAGTCAGCTGCCTGTCAGGTGCCAGCATCTGCCACATAATGCATGCACTCAGGTCCCTCAACAACAGGTACAAATATGACTCTATCATTGTACGTGTAGGTGTGAATGACCTGAGACATACCTCCCTGGACTACATGAAAAGAGACATGGAGGAGTTCTCAGATTATGTAGCCCAGGTGGGTAAGACCCTAGCCCTGAGCAATCTCCTACCATCACCCAGAATGATACCACAATACAAGCAGAAAATGATTGATTTCAACAAATGGCTAAGTTTCTGGTGTCATTCTAAGGGGATCCAGTATCTGCATGGAATGCATGAATGACAGACCTCGATGCTTTGCCAGAGATGGCCTGCATCTGTCACTCCTGGGCTTCCAGATACTGGCCAAGGCTCTTGCTACCGTATAGTGACCAGATTACCACTGTAACAGCTACAAACAAATGCAATCTGAGGGTCATGTTGCTCAACGCTAGAAGTCTAAATCTCAAAATGCACTTGCTCGAAGTACTCCTTAAAATGGAGAACATCAACATTTGTGTTGTAACAGAGACCTGGTTCAAAGCAGCAGAAAGCACCCCTGCACTACCAGGCTATAACGCATTCCACATCTTTTGGCCCCAGAACTTGTACCGAAGCTCCAATGGCGGTGGTGTTTCCATATTCATAAAGGATGCGCACACCTCCAGACTGGTAGCACAACATAACGCATCAGAGATACTTCAGGTGCAGCTAACATTGGGTAAGACAGCAATTCAGGTCATAGCTTGCTATAGGTCCTCAACCATGTCCCAAGACTCACACTACATGTTCCTAAGCACCCTGGAGAATATTAGGGTCCAACCTTACACTCTCCTACTGGGCGACTTTAACTACTCCTCCATTAACTGGGAAAACTACTCATGTACCAATACACTTGCCCAACATTTCCTGGAATTCATTAATTACAGTGCCCTGGACCATCTTTTTCTTACCCCCACTAGAGGTAGCAAGATCCTTGACCTGGTCATTACTAACATGGGCGACTGTTGCTCTACACCATTAGTAAACTTCTTCCTGGTTAGAACTGACCACAAACTAATCACCTTGGAAATCCACATCCCTTCTACCCACCTCGCAAAGATAACCACCATGAAAAACTACTCCAAAGTTAACTTTGAGCTCCTGAAACTAGAGGTGGATAACTTCATGGCACCCATGCAAATGAAGAATAATTGCATGACCACCGAATTATACACCAGTGCACTGTACGAACACATACACAATGCATGGATCTCGCCATACCTAATAGAACCAAGACGCTCTCCTCCAAAAAAAGGAAGCCAATATGGTGGTCCCCTGCCATAAACAAACTCTACAACAGAAGGAGGAAACTGATGCAGAATAAGGTGAAGTCCCAAGACTGGAAAAACTCCCTTATCAGCCTTAACAAAAAGTTGAGATCCCTCATCAAATCCTCTAAAGCTGGCTATGAAAACAGAATTGCAGCAGATAGTAAAGACAGCCACAAGGCCTTCTACAGCTATGTAAAGAATCACCATGGCAATACCCAGATTTGCTCTGAGCTACTGCACAATAGTACCTCCTATACCGTGCCAACAGATATTGCCAATATACTGGCCGACAGATTCAGTGCCAACTTTACCCCTCTCGCCCCCTCCAAAGGACTAATCACAATACCAGTAGATTGCCAGGCACTAAATATTAGTACTGTACAGGCTAAAACAGCACTGTCCAAGGCCAAGAATACAGCTTCTATGAGACCTGACAATATTCCTGGATGCGTTCTACATGAACTACAGAGTGAACTGGCACCTCACCTGTGGGCTCTGTTTAATCACAGCTGCACCTCAGGTTTTGTCCCTACCGAATGTCACACTGCTACAGTCATCCCTCTCCACAAAGAAGGAGCAACTACAGACCCTGGGAACTATCGCTCCATTAGTCTGATGAGTCTGATATGCAAATCTATGGAATGCATCATCATGAACCTAATAAACAAGGATATAGGGAATCTCCAAACTCTGGATCCCACACAGTTTGGCTTTGTGAAGGGTAGATCATGCCTGCTCAACCTGGTCAACTTCTGTGAATCAGTCACCAGAGCTGTGTATGATGGCAAAGGTGGTTCATACAGCCTACCTTGATCTGGCCAAAGCCTTTGGTACCATTTCCCTATCATGAATCTTAGAAAAACTCACTATGCTAGGCATCAACCGCTATATCACTAGGTGGATTGCAAACTGGCTCACAGACAGAACCCACAGTGTGAAAGTAGCTGACTCCAAGTCAGACTGCCGACCAGTCATGAGTGGAGTCCCACAGGGTTCGGTCCTGGGTCCTCTCCTGTTTGGTATCTACTTCTCTGAAGTCCAGGCCAACATGAAGGGACTCTGGCTGACAAAGTTCACAGATAATTGCAAGTTGGGAGCTATTATTAACTCCCCAAATAATGTTGACATCCTACAGAAAGGCATCACTGAGACCAACGACTGATGTCAGAACCATGGCCTTAAGCTCAATGCCAAAAAATGTGTCGTCATCCCCTCTGGGAAAAACCTGGTTCCCATGAATTACCACATTGATAGTAGTCCACTGAACACAGAAGGTGAACCTATGAACCTATAAAAGAGATCTGGGAACACAGGTTGATGGCAACCTCTGTTTTGACCACCACATTGCCACTGTGGTCAGAAAGCCCTTCTATGTGGCACATCTCATTACTAAAGGTTTTTCATCCAGGCAGAAAGAGGTCATTGTCTCCCTCTACTCTTCCCTCATTATGCCAATCATCGAGTACAATGCCCCATTTGGCATGTACCTCACTAGACACCTGCAACAACTGGAAAGGCCACAACAGTATCTCACAAAGAGGATCCTAGGCCTTAAACACTTGTCCTGTATGGACAGACTAAAAAAAACTCCAACTATTCTCTGTCTCATATCGCCTACTTAGAGGTGATCTCTGCTTGACTTACAAAGCCATGTCTGACCCAGCTCTGATAGAAATACTACATCTAAAGAAATCCCAATCCCTCCGCACCACATGCTCCAGAGACCTCAACCTCATTACCACAATCAACAGAACAAGCTAGAGGCACAGATTCATAACCCAAAGACTGCCCATATTATGGAATAGACTTCCAGTACACATCAAACAGAGTACCTCACTGGCCCTCTTCAAGAGAAATCTTGATGAATGGATGGTAAACAGAAAATTCACCCCGAGATCACTCTAGTGGCTCTACTCGACAGAGGCAATTGGGATCTAAGGTCGGGTGGCACAATACCAGGGTATTCTTATGGGCTATGCTTGTTAAGACTCCAGGGCCATTAGCCTAGCACAACCCTATGAATCTATGAACCTATGAAAATAACTAGCATGCTTCCCACTTGTGTAGATATTTGAATTTAATGAAATATGGTGTTATTACTACTACATGAAATAATTAGGAGGTATAGCAGGATCAGAGTGACTGCTGTTTTTAAATATGTGAATATGAATATTTGTCAGGTCTCACTGTTTTTTGTTGTTACATTAATGAAACATAAGTTAGTAAAAATTGCATGTCTGGACTTATGTACTTCACAATACAATCTGCTATATAGAGTCAGAACTGTATCTCAGTACACTAGAAGCAATGAAACAAAATTATGCATGCCCACTGGTCAAATGCCAACATAACAGGAATGAAGTTGTGTCTGCACTGTATAATAACATTTGAATTACTAACACTGCTTGTCACTGCAGCACACAGTCTGACTGCCTGTAGTGTCACTTTATGCTGTCATCAGATTCATAATGCAACTGCAGTACAAGGCACAATGTGAAGTATTACATCTCACATATCTATGGCATTTTCTTGCCTTTTCTTATGGAAACAGCCCACTTACTATGCACTCCAGACATGCACTAGCAGTGCAATTCTCCAGTAAACCCACCTTTTGAAGAGTACACCCACAGATCTCCTTCGTCAGGAGAATGTGATGTAGTAGCTTGTAGCTTTGCACATAGCCAGCCTTAGGTATAGGCCAACTAGGTGGCTGCCTAGGGTGCTGGTCTAGCAGGGGCACTTTTCTAATATTTATCTGATGTAGTTAGACCAGGATGGGGGCACCAGGTAGTGTGGTGGGGGGGGGTGCCATGGAGCCCTTTTGCCTAGGGCACCAGTTGACCTAAGGCCGCTGCTGGCTTTGCAGCTAAGTTGGCATTATTGTGACTACATTTGTTTTCCATGAGAAGTTCATGTGAAGACAACAGTATCCATACTGACTTTCCATTCTGACCTTGATGAAAATTTTACCCTGATTTGATACATTTGGTTTCAAGCATGCGATCTGCCATTTGCAAATTGGACATACAAAAGTGAGTCTTTCAGTCATGATGTGCAGAGTTCTTTAGTTTATTTGTTCTTTAGTTTATTCAATCACTCTTTTCACCTTTGAAAAGCAGAGTCTTAGCATCTGTTTTTCTTTATCAAAGTTGTTCAGTCAGGGATTTTAAACAGGGAAGTTATAGTAGCAAGTTTTTTTTTTTTAACAAGAAACATCTTTATTAAATTATCATGTATGACATAGGCCATGTAGCATTTGTAAAAATGAAAATAAACCAAAGTGACACAATCTAATTTGCAAACAATGTACATTCCAATCTATGCTGACATAACTATAACTGCAAACATTATACATCACTTTTAACATATCCAGCCATTGTTAGTCAACCACTACATATCCTGCCTTCTTTTAAACCTCATTCCTCCTCTGCATGTATTGATCCCACATTTCCCTTTTTTTCCTATGTAATTTGCTCCTACCCTTTTCTATAAATCCCAGTTATCTCTGTTACTATGTTCACTGTT
Source organism: Protopterus annectens (assembly GCF_019279795.1). Lineage (NCBI taxonomy): Eukaryota > Metazoa > Chordata > Ceratodontiformes > Protopteridae > Protopterus > Protopterus annectens. The sequence goes on along the minus strand of NC_056743.1, from coordinate 1,546,025,005 downwards.
TCTAGTAAAATTGGTTTAGACTAAATTCCATTTTCTAGTAATTACTTTTTTGGCAGCCATCATAATTAGACTCGGCAAGGCCTTACTATGTTTAGGCAATTCCAATTCTATATTGTAGCTCAAAAAATCATTTCCCTAGTTACTCCAATTTGCTCACCCAGCATCTCCAACAGAGCAGTTTGCAGGGAATCTTTAAAGTCTGCCAACTTGTTACACTCCTGGAAAATATATTCCCAGTTACCCCTTTCTTCCCCATCGCACATCCAACATTTGCTGTCTACCTGAGGAAAAATTCTTTGAAGTCTGCTTGGGATATAAAAATACCTATGTAAACACTTCCAGGCAAAGATCCTAAATCCTCTGGATTTTGTTGCATGTTTGGGAGACGTACATATACCCCCCATTGTTTCTTTGTGAATTGCTTATCTAATCTCTCTTCCCAATCCTTCCTAACTTAATCTGATTGATTCTTATTGTTATCATGCAACATTTTATATGCTCTACTAATTATTCCTTTCTTAATGGCCACTTCTGTTCCAGATTCTAATAAAAACTGTACAAGTGCTGGTCTTTCGTATAGGACCCCCAATTTCTTTCTCTTTGCCTATACTCTGATATTAATCCTTGACATGGAAGGCAATCTCTAGCCTGCAGTCCAAATACGTTCTTGGAGACTTCCCATTCTCTTAGCTTTCCCTCAATAGTTATTTGCTCCTAATACCTTGATTCCTTTGCCAATTTTCTCCAGTATATCCCCCCTTGCCTATTTTCTGTATCCCTAAATTGCAGTCATCCCTACTGGCAGAATCTCTTTTCACCATTCCCGCATTGGCTTATTTCTTAGAAGACCTTTTGCTACTTTATGAATATAATATTCTGTATGATTATTGTTGTTCTCCTTAAAGGTCTGCATCCAAAATCCCAGTCACACTGTTACCTGAGCTTCCTCCCTTCATCTTTCCACTATGAATTTTAGTTTTCAGCTTGTTCTATATATAGGAGCCTTAACAGTGTTGCTGTGAGGTACCCCTTCAACTCAGGTAATCCAAATCTACCCTGTTCTGTTGGAAGAATAAGCTTATCTGACTAGCTCTCTTCCCCTCCCAAATAAAACCTTTCAGCTCTTTATTAATTGCTATCCACAGCTTCTCCTCTGGTTGATAAAAAAATATGTCTGACCAGCGTAAAAGACTAAAGGGACTAAAAACATTTTAACTGCTTGTATCTTACTGTCGATATCCATATAACAGAGCTTCCATTTTCTCAGTTTTTGTATTATCTTTTGTGTAGTCTCTTCCCACATATCCTTAGCTGCCACACTGGAATAATTTTTAATCCATACTCCTAAATACTTAATTTTATCATGCCCCCATAAATATGAATATAGCTGAATCAATTGTATGTGGGTGCATTATTTACCACTGTAGCTTTTGTTTTAACTTCATTAATTTTGTATCCCAAAAGGGTTTGAAACTGTTTCAGTATGTTCCACAGCACTGTAATGTCCCTTTCTGGTTTTGCCAGGTATAAAATAACGTCATCTGCAAATGATGCCAGCTTTTCTTGGTTAACATACCAATTATATCCTTGAATTTCTGAGTCCCTTATTTTCTTTGCCAATGGTTCTAAATGTAATGCACATAAAAAAGGGAAGACAGGACACCCCTGCCTGGTTCCTCTGCTCAAGCAGAGATGATCAGAGAGGACCCCACCCACTTAAATTTTCACCTCCAATCCTTCACATATCCTCCTAATCAGCCTTATAATTTTATCAGAGAATGCAAATGCTTCAATTGCTCTGCTCATAAAATGTCAGCTTAATCTGTCAAATGCTTTCTCTGGATTAAGACCCACTGGCAACAATGGTATTTTCTTATATTCTGCTTCCCTCCAGATCATCACTGCTCTGTTTATGTTGTCAAATGTTTGGCTCTCCTTCACAAAACCACATTGACCCATATCTATCAATTCTGGCATCACTTTTGCCATTCTTTTAGCCATTACAGAATTAAACACTTTATAATCATTATTTAGAATTGAGATGGGTCAGTATGAACCTGGATCTGATGGATCTTTACCCTCTTTAGGTTCTACAGCTACTACCAATTTCTTCCAGGATGTTGGTACTTCTCCTCCTCTTAAAATAGTGTTAAATAAAACCTTCCAGATCTGTATCAGTCCTTTTCCTCCTAGCTTCTAAACTTCCACAGGAATACCAACTGTTCCTGGGAACCTTCCTATAGATTGGTTATACATCACCATTTTAATCTCATCTCCTCCTATCCTAACTGTTAGCAATTGAGTCTCATCTACCTCTAACATTATATATTTAATGTTTCCATAAACATTTTCATTTCTATCTTTTCTTAATTTCCATATTTCTCTGGTTTATACAGATCCCTTGCTATCTTCCTTGGTGACAGCCCTTTCTACTTTCTGTTGGCCGAGTCATTGTGCTAAAAGTTTTGTGCTCTAGAATTATTATCAAGAAACAGTTGCTCAATGGCAATCTTTCTAAACTCATGCATATTATTGATACAATCCCATATTTTCTGTTTAGCATTCTAAATTTGCTCCTGTTCTTGTTCTATGAGATTCCCTCTATTTTGCAATACTTTAATATTTGTCAGTCCCTCTAAATAATTCTTATTACTTCTTAACTATCCCTCCCTTTCTTTTATTTCCACCTTATTTTTAAATTCAACTTTAATTTTATCCCACTTCTTAGCTATATTTTTAGAAGAAGTTTCTATCTTCTCTAATAGCTCCTGAATAATTTCCGCTACCCATTCCTTAAATTCCTCTCTTTTCAACAGATAGGTGTGAAAGTGCCAATGTCTCATTTTTATTTCATTACCCTGTGTTTTATTTTAGTTATTATTGGCGCATGCTCTGAAATATTTATTGGATGCATATCGAGACCTTCAATTAAATGCACATGTTCCTGTGAAATGTAAATTCTGTCTAGCCTAGCCCAGTTTTTGTATCTTGGGGAATATGCAAGTAAATTCACTCCAAATTCCTAGTACTGAATTCACATCTTCCAATACAAATATTTTCAGAATTTTCTTTAAAAATATACCCTCCTCTGTTATAGTTCCCTTTTTGGGCCCCCCAGACATATCTGCACTGTTACAAATCAAATTCCAGTCCCCACCTATGAGTAATATTCCTTGGTGAAAGCTGATTATTTTTCCTAGAATTTTCTTAAACTCCATTATACCAGTTTTCGGTGGAATATAAATAAATGTCAGTGTAATCCTCCTCCTTTGCCAGTAGTACCTTAGTACTACAAATCTACATTTATTGTCTTTTTTTTCCTCTTCTATTATTATTGAAGCTCCTCTTGCAATTACTATAAGTACTACTTTCTTTCTTCCCCCCAGTATTCTGCTGAACTACCATCCTGAAACATGTTCAGTTCTTTCCAAGTGTGCCTCCTGTAGCATAGCTATTTGCACCATACATTTTTTAATATAATTCACTAATCTTTCTTTTTTGTATTTATCTGTGAGACCATTAGTGTTTAACGACATTATAGAAAGAATCATAATTTTAAGGAAGTATTATTCCCACCTTTTATGTATAACAGTTTTTTTGTTAAATGTATAGTTCCAGCTTTTGTGTTACATGTATGCACTGTTTGGCAGGTAATTTTTTTATACAATTGTTCCTTGTCATCTCGATTTGAGTCTATGTCACATCTTGCAGAGCTTTTTGTTTTATTGAAAACCCTCAAATAAACACACACACACACACACACACACACACACACACACACACACACACACACACACACACACACACACCATACCCACCTAAAACCTACTAAATTTAAAATAACGCACAAAACTTTGTTCATCTTCAAATACTGAAGTTTTACACCTTAATAGTTCCAAACTGACAGCCATATACACAGACTAAAGCTAAACAGAAAAAAAGCTTATCCTTTCTAAGATGAATGGTAGAGCCTGTGATTCTATTAAGTGATGTCTGGTTTTGCCTTACCATTATAGCTCTCTCAGCTGGGAAAACACTTGAATGCTTTCTGAAAACATTTTCTCAAAGCCATTTCTCTCTATCAGATTGTCTGCTATTGACATGAGAACCAAATATTTGACTGTTTACTAGAAAAAAAGACCTTATAATATTCAATATTCTTCTTCATTTACTTGCTTTCTGTTAACACTTGTTACTATATAGGTTCATAGGTTCATAGGTTGGTACTAGGCTATTGGCCCTAGGGCCTATACAAGCCTAGCCATAACAATTCCCTGGCTATTTCTTCCCATAATATTTACTTCCCTGGTCCCCTGTCTAGCAGGGTGAGGGACATGATCCCCAGGGTGAATTTCCTATCTCCCATCCAGTCATCAAGGCTCCTTTTGAAGACGGCCAAAGAGACACTCAGCTTGAGATGTATGGGCAGTCTATTCCAGGGTATGAGGAGTCTCTGGGTTAGGAACCTATCCCTCCAGCATGTTTTGTTCATTGTGATGACCAGGTTTAGATCCCTGGAGCGTGTAGCTCTGAGGCATTGGGATTTCTTTAAGTGTAGCATGTCCAACAGCACTGGGTTTGACCATGGCCTTGTATGTTAAGCATAAATCATCTCTGAGTAGGTGATATGCGACAGAGTATAGCTGGAGTTTTTTTAGATGGTCAGCATAGGGCATCTGCTTTAGGCCTGTGATTCTTTTAGTGAGGTATTTCTGTGGACTTTCCAGTTGTTGCAGATGTCTTGTGAGGTACATACCAAATGGGGAGTTGCACTCTATAATGGGTCTAATGAGGGATGAGTACAGTGGGACAATGACCTCCTTTTTTCTGGATGAAAAGCCCTTAGTGATGAGGTGTGCCACATAGAAAGATTTCCTAACTGTTGTGGCTATGTGGTTATCAAGAGTGAGACCACTGTCCACCTGTATCCCTAAGTCCCTTATCACACTTTCAGTGTTTAGTGTACTGCCACTTATGTGGTAATTCATGGATACATGTTTTTCCCAAAGGGGATAACTATACATTTTTTGGCATTGAGCTTGAGCCCATGGCTCTGGCACCAAGCATCTGTTTCTGTAAGGGCCTTTTGTAGAATATCCTCATCATTTGGGGATTCAATAATGGCTCCCAGTTTGCAGTCATCTACAAACTTTGTTAGCCAGAGTACCTTAGTGCTGGCCTATACTTCAGAGAAGTAGATGCCAAACAAGAGTAATCCCAGGACTAAACCCTGAGGTACTCCGCTTGTCACTTGTCTGGAGCTGGATTTTGAATCAGCTATTTTTACAGTGTGGGTTCTGTCAGTAAGCCAGTTGGCAACCCATTGAGTGACATAGGGATTAATGCCCAGCTTAGTAAGTGTATCTATGATTCCAGAGTCGGGGATGGTGTTGAAGGCCTTGGTGAGATCCAGATAGGCTTTGTGGACCACCTTACCCTCGCTCATGGCTCTGGAGACTGATTTGAAGAAGTCACTCAGGTTGAGGAGACAAGATCGGCCCTGTACAAAACCAAACTGTGTGGGGTCCAGTATTTGAAGGTTGCCAATGTATTTGTTTATAAGTTCCATGATAATGCATTCCATAGCTTTGCAGATTAGGCTCATCAGACTGATGGGATGATAGCTCCCAGGATCCAAGGTGGATCCCCTTTGTGGAGTGGGATAACTGTAGCTGTGCCCCACTCACTGGGCACAAAGCCTGAGGTGAGGCTATGATTAAACATGACACTTAGGTGAGGTACCAGTTCATTTTGTAGTTCATGTAGTACACAGCCCGGGATGTCATCTGGTCCCATAGATGCTGTATTCTTAGCTTTGGAGAGTGCATTTAGGTTCATAGGTTCATACTAGGCTATCTTCCCTAGGGCATTTATAAGCCTAGCCAGAATGTGTTTGGCTTTCGCCACCCATTTTAAATTAATTTTGCTATGCCCTTTTTTGAGGTTAGTATACTGTGCCTCTGTCTAATAGTGACACAGAAGTGATACCAGGGGTAAACCTACGAACTCCCATCCACTCATCAAGACTCTGCCTAACCTGGACTGGGATTTTATTCCAGAGCGAAGGGAGCCTCTGGGTTATGAATCTGTCCCTCGAGCATGTCCTATTTATTTCAGTGCTGAGGTTCAAGTCTCTCGAGCACGTAGCTCGATGGGATTTGGATTTTCTGAGGTACAGCATGTCCATTAATTCCGGGTTGTACATGGCTTTATACGTCAGGCAAAGATCGCCTCTGAACAGGCGGTATGCCACTGAGTAGAGCTGGAGTTTCTTTAACCGGGCAGCATATGGCATGTTTGAGCCCTTTGATCCTCTTGGTGAGGTACTTTTGGGGTCTTTCCAGTTGCTGCAGGTGTCTGGTAAGGTACATCTCAAAAGGGGCATTGTAGTCAATTATGGGCCTGATGAGGGATGAGTAAAGAGGCATGATGACCTCCCCTGATCTAGATGTGAATCCCTTCATGATTAGGTGGGCTATATAAAATGTTTTTCTAACTACTTTGGCCACGTGGTTGTCAAATGAGAGATTGCTATCAACTTGAGTCCCCAGGTCCCTAATTACTTCTTGTGTACTTAATGGATTACCACCTATGTGGTAATTTGTGGGCACTGTTTTTGCCAAAGGGGATGACTATACACTTTTTGGCGTTTAGTTTGAGGCCATGGTTCTGGCACCAGTTGTCTGTTTCTATGAGGCCCTTTTGGAGGATGCTTGTGTTGGCTGGAGAGTCAATTATGGAGCCCAGTTTGCAGTCATCTGCCAACTTGGTCAGCCACAGTCCTTCCATGTTGGCCTGTACCTCCGAGAAATATATACCGAACAAGAGAGGTCCCAGGACTGAGCCTTGTGGGACGCCACTTGTAACTGGTTTGGAGTCTGACATGGCTCCAGCAATTCTAACCATGTGGGTTCTGTCCTTGAGCCAGTTTGCAACCCATCTAGTGACATAGGGGTTTATATTTACGCTGGTGAGCTTATCTATAATGCCCGAGTGGGGTATTGTATCAAAGGCTTTTGCGAGGTCCAGGTAGGCTGTGTGGACCACCTTCCCCTCGTCAATGGCCTTGGTGACTGTTTCAAAGAAATCAACCAGGTTTAAGAGGCAGGATCTGCCCTTAACAAAGCCGAACTGGGTAGGATCCAGTGTCTGTAGGTCCCCAATATCTTTATTTATGAGGTCCATGATGATCCTTTCCATAGCTTTGCAGACCAAGCTAGTCAGGCTTATGGGGCGATAGTTTCCAGGATCCATTGAGGCACCACCTTTGTGGAGAGGGACCACTGTTGCTGTACACCACTCTTTGGGTACATATCCTGTAGTATGGCTGAGATTGAACAGTAGTTTTATATTTGGGTTTAGCTCTTCTTGGAGTTCATGTAGGACGCAGCCCAGGACACCGTATGGTCCCATTGATGCTGTGCTTTTTGCTTTGGAGAGGGCGGCTCTTACCTGAGCATCTGAGATGTCAGGGAGGCAGCACTCTGCTGGGATAGATATTTGCCCTTTTGGTGGGGAGGGGGGGGGAGTTTGCGCTGAACCTGTCATCTAGGATGTTGGCAATGTCTGTGGGTTTGGTGTATTTTTTGTCATTTTGGACTAATTCTGAGCATATCTGGGAATTACCACCCAGGTTCCTAACATAACTAAAGAAAGCCTTGTGATTATCCTTAATATCCTGTGCAATTTTTCTCTCGAAGCTGGCCTTAGATGATTTTATGAGTGCCCGTAGTTTTTTGCTAATACTGATCAGAGATGCCTTCCCTTTTTGGGATTTTGCTCTATCATTTAGCAGCTTCCTCCTTCTATTGTATAGTTTGTTTATGGTTGGGGTCCACCAGACAGGACGTCTGCCTTTGGAGGATTGGGTCTTGGTTTTATTTGGGATCACATGATCCATGCATTCCTGAAGGTGTTCATAGAATGTGTTTATAAAGGATTCTGTGGTCTGTGCCGTATTTTCCACAGGCCCGGGGGCTTTGAAGGATTCCACCTCAGTTTTGAGGAGTGTGAAATTTGCTTTAGAGAAGTTTTTCACTGTGGTTTTCTGGGCAGGGGGTGTGGTCGGGATGTGAATATCCAGTGAGATTAGTTTATGGTCTGATCTTACCAGTGAGGGATACACTTCTGGTCTGGAGCATAGAGTCCCCATGTTGGTGATGATCAGGTCCAGTATGTTTTGCCCTCTTGTGGGAGTGGTAACAAGTTGTTCCATAGCATTTGAGTTTATAAATTCTAGGAACCTTTGGGCTAGGGTGTTGGAGCTAGAGTAATGCTCCAAGTCTATGTTTGGGTAGTTGAAGTCACCCAATATAATGATGTTTGGAGAGACCTTCATATTTTCCAGTGTTCTCAGGAAGGCCGTGTGAGGTTCCTGGGTTTGGGAGGGTGGTCTGTAGCAGGCTATAAACTGGAAGGCAGTTTTACCCACTGTTAGTTGCACATGGGTAGACTCTGATGCTTCGTGCTGTGCCACCAACCTGGAGGTGTGGGTATCTTTGACGAATATTGATACTCCCCCTCCTTTTGTGGGTCGGTCCAAGTTTTGGGGCCGAAAAGCATGGTATGAGGTATAACCTGGTAGTGCTGGGGTGCTCTCGGGAGCCTTGAACCAGGTTTCTGTTACTGCACAGATATCGATGTTCTCCATGCTAAAGAGAGTTTCAAGTGTGTGCATCTTGAGGTTTAGACTTCTGGCGTTGAGTAGCATTACTCTTAGTTTCTTATCCCTTGTGATACCTATGGAGGTGGGTTTGTCTTTGAGCCTTGCCTAAAAAAGGCACTATGGGGGTAGCAAGAGCCTTTGCCAATATCCGAAAGCCCAGGGGTGACAGGTGCAAGCCGTCCCTAGCGAAGCATCGTGGCTTGTCGAGCATGTCATCCCAGGCTGACAGGCATTGGATCCCCTTTGAATGACACCAATACTTAAGCCAATTGTTGAAATTGATCATCTTGTCTTCATATTGTGGCATCATTCTTGGTGAGGGTAAGATGCTACTCAAGGTCAGGGTCATACCAGCCTGGGCCACATGCTCAGAGAGCTCCTCTATGTCTCTTTTCATGTAGTCCATGGGAGGTACGTCTCAGGTCATTCACACCAGCATGGACAATGACTGAGTCATATTTGTACTTGCCTTGGCGTGACCTGAGTGCTTGTGTTATGTGGCGGATCCTAGTGCCCGACAGGCAGCTCACCATGACCTTCTCCTTGTTCAGCTTGGTGAGCGGGACGTCAGTGTGCCTGACAATAGAGTCACCTATTACAAGTGTATCAGGTGTGTTGTTTAGCCTTAAGGGCTGTGACTGTTCGTCACACTGGCTTTGTGAGCTATGTGTTGCACGTGTTTTGTTTTGGGGTAGCGGTTGCTTGGGTGTCTGCTTTGGAGGTCTCTGCTGCTTAGGCAGATTTTTATTTAAAGCCTCCGAGTATGTTTTTGTGTGTTTATGTGTTTGGTTTGTTGTCGTGGTAGGTCTATGTGAGACTGGAATTGTAGTGAGTGTGGTTTCCTTCTCCTCCTCACTGGTTATGCCAGTACTGAGTTGAGAGAGCTTAGCCTCCAGTTTGGCTATATGGATGCATCTCTCACATGTGTTGGAATTTGTTGAGAGGAGAAGAGGGTTGTCTGTGTACATGAGGCAGTTGTAACATTGCCTCAAGATTCCCAGATTCACCAGCTGGACCGGAGAGGAGATTGACAACTGACGTTTGGACATGCTAGAATAGTATTGGGAATTCCTTTATAATTGAAAAAAGGGCCAATGGGGAACAAGGTACTCAATGGGAGTTTGTGAGGGTGTAGTGCTTTTAATTTTTTAGTGCTGAGTTATATAATTGCTTTAGTGAGCAAGAGCCAGGTAACTTAAATGCAATGTGTTACAGGTAACTTAAATGCAAAAATGACAAACAGTAACTTTCTTTTAAGTGAAACAAGGAAATAAGTACAGTAAGCAATGCAGATATCACTAGGGATCCACAGAAGTGCTGAAAAGCCGCGTTTTAGGTGGTATTAGCATTTCAGGGAAATAACAAGCAAATAAACAACAAGCATACAAACAAAGCTAGATTCAGCAGGTGTACCAATTTCAGTAAGAAACAGTTGAAATATACAGGCACTATAAGCCTTTAACCAGAAATTCCCAGCTCAGAAGGGCAGAGTCCAGCCTCTCCTCCCACAAGAGTGCAGAGCACGAACCTTCTTAATGTAAAATAACTGGCCTGAAGCCCAAGTGCTTAAACCAGAACTAATACACTTTTAGAATAACAGACACTGAGCCCTCAATCAGCAGTTCCTAACTTAGAAGGATGTAAGCTACCTGTCCTGCCACCACAGTGCAGGCCACAAACCTTCCTAATGTAAAACAACTGGTCTGAAGCCCAAGTGCTTAATCCAAAACACTTAGAATGATAGCTACACTTTAATCAAGTTACTACCAAGCAGTAATAAATACAATTGAATACTTTGAAGAATGCCTGGATTAGTGCTCAAGTTATACAAACAAAGCTAGATTCAGCAGGCCTGGATCTAGTCTACGCTACACCAAACAAGGTGTACTAATTTCAGTAAGAAGAAGTTCAAATATGCAGGCACTATAAGCCTTTAACCAGAAATTCCCAGCTCAGAAGGGCAGAGTCCAGCCTCTCCTCCCACAAGAGTGCAGACCATGAACCCTTTTAATGTAAAATAACTGGCCTGAAGCCCAAGTGCTTAAACCAGAATTAATACACTTTTAGAATAACTGACACTGAGCCCTCAATCAGCAGTTCCCAACTTAGAAGGATGTAAGCTACCTGTCCTGCCACTACAGTGCAGACCACAAACCTTCTTAATGTAAAACAACTGGTCTGAAGCCCAAGTGCTTAAACTAAAAGGCTTAGAATGAGTTACACCAAGAAGTAATAAATACAACTGAGTACTTTTAAGATGACGCAAAAGCAAAATAAGGTAGGAAGAAACACAAATACAGTAGAAGCAGATATTTTTTTTTTTCAGAAAAGTAGCAAAAACAGTAGTAAAAACAATTCACATGCAGTGCAAGCTGGCACACTTGAGTATGGAGCAATATTAGTCCACACACAGTTTGAAAAAATGTAATTAAATTAAAAAGGACTAAAAGCAAGTGCAGAAAGAGTTTATTAGGTAGAATGCGGTAAAGAGATGGGACTGGGGGAGTGTCCTAGATCAAATCTATAGTGGGGCGGACACTGCAAAAGCCACCAAATTTAAACTACAACCAAGAACAGTGTGGGCTTGAGTACCAGAATTTGGCAATCTTTTGGTATTGAGATGGGCCCTTTAGGGGGTGAGAGGGGGGTGAAGTTTGCACTGAATTGATCTGCCAGGATATTGGCAATATCATTGGGATAAGTATATTTAATGCCATTCTGTTGTAGCTCAGAGCAGATCTGAGCATTGCCATTTAGATTCTTGACATAACTATAGAATGCCTTGTGGTTCTCTTTGGAATCTTTGGCAATTTTATTTTCATAACTAGCTTTGGAGGATTTTATGAGGGATCTCAGCTTCTTACTAAGGCTGGTAAGGGAGTTTTTTTGCATCCTGGGATTTTCCTCTTTTCTGCAACAGTTTCTTCCTTCTGTTGTATAGTTTGTTTATAGTAAGGGACCACCAGATTGGGTTCCTTTTTTTGAAGGAGACCATCTTGGTTCTGTTTGGAATGGCATGATTCATGCACGAGTGGATGTGCTCATACATTGCCTTAGTGTAGGATGCAGCGATTGACCTTCCAGTTCCCATCTGCATGGGTGTCATGAAGTTTGTCACTTCTGACTTGAGTAGCATGAAGTTGGCTTTGGAGAAGTTTTTTAAAGAGGTTTCCCTATTGGGGGTGGGGGTGGGATGTGGATGTCAAAAGTGATTAGCTTATGGTCAGACTTGACAGAGGGGGTGACCATTGGTGTGGAGCATCAATCTCTCATGGTGGTAGTGACCAGACCTAGGATATTTGAGCCCCTGGTGGGACTATGGATTAGTTGGTCCAGGGCATTGGAATTTATGAATTCCAAGAACCGTTGGGCAAAGGTGTTGTTACCCGAGTATTTTTCCCAATTAATGGCAGGGTAGTTGAAATCACAAAGTATTAGGGTGTTTGGTTGTATCTTAATATTATCTAATATGTTCAAAAAGGTGTAGTGAGAATATTGGGGCATAGTGGGGTATCTGTAGCAAGCAACAGTTTGGATTGCAGTCTTACCTAGTGTTAGTTACACTTGTAGAATTTCAGATGCATTGTGTTAGGCAACTAGCCTGGAAGTGTGAATATCCTTGATGAATATGGACTCTCCTCCACTTTTAGTGCTTCGGTCCTGGTTTGGTGGCTGAAAAGTGTGGCAAGAGTTGTAGCCTGGTATTGCAGGTATAAGCTAATGGCCTTAACTCAGTCATTCCCTTATGCAAGAATGAGTAAAAGTACACTAATTTTCCTTTTATCATGCTCTTTTAACCAGATCCTTTTTTTATATCGCAGTGCCTACATTTCTTAAAACTGAACAAGGAAAAAGAGATAAGAAGGGAGAAAAAACCCAAAAAAGAATAAACAGAAGCACCTGTTTGCATTAGTATCCATATTACACTTAGAAATAAATGAAAAAAAATTACTTTATAACATGCAGAGAAAATCATGCACCACTAAAGTAATACTGTTAAGAAAAAAATGTTTACTTACAGTTAACTCTCTCCCTGTTCTTCTCCTTTCCTGAGTATTTTTCCAAACATTAATGACATGAAGTAGGGCATATATTATGCAGTCCCCTACAACTTTAACAAAGTCCAAACAAGTACAATATTTCCAGATTTTCTTTTCTATCCTGTTTCACAAATATAATTATTTCTTTGTAAACCTACATTTGTCAATTTACATGTTACTGATTTTAGTCTTCAAACATTAATGACATGAAGTAGGGGATATGCTTTAGAGTCCCCTACAAGTTTATCAAAGTCCAAGAAAGTCCAATATTTCCAGACTTTCTTTTTTTGTTCCTCTTTATCTCCTTCTCCCAAATCCCATATTTACGTCATCTCCACTGCAGTCTCAATTATTGTAGTCAACTCCTGTCCTTTTTTCCCTCTCTCAAGCATTTTCCATTAAAACACTGGGGAATGTTTCACTGGCACAGTCTCTGAGTGGTCTTTATTACCAGAAGAACAAAAAGCAGAATCTCCTTCTCTTTCACAGCTCACCTTTTGTTGGACAAACTTTTGTATTTCTTCCTTAGCATGTACTTCACCAAAAATGTTTTTGTTCCTCCTGGAAAAAATATTTTGAAGATAGCTGGGTACAACAGTTTGAATCTCATGACTGCTTTTCAGCATTCCCTATATAATGGAATACATCTATTCCTCTTCTACCTGGTGTACAATGAGTAGTCATTTTCCACAAATACTCAACTGTCTCCCACTTTTAGTAATTTGTTCTTCTGCCACAGTTTTGTCAAAATCATCTCATTCTGCTGGTAAAATTGCATTTTGACTATTAAAGGTCTAGGTTGTTTTCTCATAGCCATGTTTGGAGCATACACACAATGTGCCCTTTCAATTAACAATTACTGTTGTGGAATACCAGTCCAATTGCTTATTTGTGCTTTCAAGAAATTAATATTGTCTGTTTCTTCCAACTTCTCAGGTACAGCAAAAAATCTCAGGTTTTCTCTATATGCTCTGTCCTCTAATTCTACTATTTTTTGAAACATTTCTTCTTGTGTAGTCTCATAATCAGCAAGCCTTTTCTTCATTTTGACCTCTGAGTTATGCAGTTTTATCATTTCATCCAAGTATTTGTTTAAAGCTTCTTCCATTTTTTCCAGACGTTTATTGTCTGAGTTGATATACTCCATCAGTGTTTCATTTATTTTAGTGAGGTCTGTATGCAATTGCTTATAATTTCCTCAAGGGTACCGGAAGTTATGTTTGGAGCTTGAACTTCTTTTTGCTGAACAGCTACAGTACTTTTCCCAGACAGTGTTTTTTCATCACCTTTTGTAGCTGATTTTCTTTCAGGTCCTCTGTATTTCTTTTTTCCTGGCATCCAGGCAGTGCGCTTTCTATTTAGTTAATGATACTTACTCAGAAATCCAGGTCCACTGGATTACTCTGCTAAGTTTCTCTTTTCACACTGGGAGAACCAGAATTAAGCTATTACTCAATGTGCAGTCATCTTGGAAGTCTGAAATGTTTTACCTATTGAGGGAAATCATTAGTCTTTGTGAAGGGGTTATGACCTGGGGTGGGGTCTGGAATTTGGTATTTACCAACTCAGAGGCGCAGGCAGGCTCCAGACTATTTCCTTGCCCATTGATATGCTTAAATGTAAAAAGTGGCTTAGACTATGTAGGAATTATTGATGTCTATTTGATCCTACAGCAGAAGGGATGAAGTAGCCCTGAAGCTTTTACCTGCTGCTCTCTACTTTATGCATCTTTTTCACATATTGACGAGGTGCTGATTACACACTAGCATAGTCATTTGATTGAGCTTATGGAAATTCAGCCTGTTATTTGTCTGATCATGGCTTGATACTGCTGAAATGGAGACAGGAGTTTACAGACTTCCTCCCTTGGAAGGCTAACCTTTTTATATGCAGTGGAGTAGCTTTATGAGCAATTGATGGGGCAGTTTTGTACAGGATGAGAATCTGTTAAGAACTTCTTCTTCTTTTGGCTGCTCCCATTAGGGGTCGCCACAGCAGATCAACTGTTTCCATTTCCTCCTGTCCTCTGCATCTTGCTCTGTCACACCAATCACCTGCATATCCTCCCTCACCACATCCATAAACCTTATCTTAGGCCTTCCTCTTTTCCTGTTACCTGGCAGCTTCATCCTTAGCATCTTTTTCCCAATATACTCTGCATCCCTCTTCAGCACATGTCCAAATCAACGTAATTTTGCCTCTCTGGCTTTGTCTCCAAACCTTCCAACCTGGGCTGACCCTCTAACATACTTATTCCTAATCCTGTCCATCCTCGTCACACCCAGTGCAAATCTTAACATCTTCAGCTCTGCCATGTCAAGCTCTGACTCCTGCCTTTTTGTCAATGCCACTGTCTCCAACCCGTATAACATAGCTGGTCTCACTACCCTCTTGTAGACCTTCCCTTTCACTCTTACTGGTACACGTCTGTCACAAATTACTCCTGACACTCTTCTCCACCCACTCCATCCTGCCTGTACTCTCTTCTTCACCTCTCTTTCACACTCACCATTACTCTGAACTGTTGATCCCAAGTACTTAAACTCATTCACCTTCGCCACCTCTACTCCCTGCATCCTCACCATTCCTCTATCCTTCCTCTCATTCACACACATATATTCTGTCTTAGTCCTGCTGACCTTCATTCCTCTTCTATCTAGAGCATATCTCCACCTCTCCAGGGTCTCCTCCACTTGTTCCCTACTCTCACTACAGATCACAATGTCATCTGCAAACATCATAGTCCACGGGGACTCCTGTCTGATCTCATCTGTCAACCTGTCCATCACCATTGCAAATAAGGAAGGGCTCAGAGCTAATCCTTGATGTAATCCCACCTCCACCTTAAATGCATCTGTCACTCCCGCCGCAGACCTCACCGCTGTCACACTACCCTCGTACATATCTTGTACCACTCTTACATACTTCTCTGACACTTCCAACTTCCTCATACAATACCACAACTCCTCTCTAGGCACCCTGTCATATGCTTTCTCTAAATCCACAAAGACACAATGCAACTCCTTCTGACCTTCTCTGTACTTCTCCATCAACACTCTCAGAGCAAACATTGCATCTGTAGTGCTCTTTCCTGGCATGAAACCACACTGCTGATCACTAATCATCACCTCCCTTCTTAACCTAGCTTCCACTACTCTTTCCCATAACTACATGCTGTGACTGATCAGTTTAATCCCTCTGTAGTTACTATAGATCTGCACATCACCCTTATTCTTAAAAATTGGTACCAAAACACTTTTTCTCCATTCCTCAGGCATCCTCTCACATTCCAAGATTTCATTAAACAATCTAGTTAAAACCTCCACTGCCATTTCACCTAAACACCTCCATGCTTCCACAGGTATGTCATCTGGACCAACAGCCTTTCCATTCTTCATCCTCTTCATAGCTATCCTTACTTCCTCCTTGCTAATCCACTCCACTTCATGATTTACTATCCCCACATCATCCAACCTTCTCTCCCTCTCATTCTCTTCATTCATCAACCCCTCAAAGTACTCTTTCCATCTGCTCAACACACTCCCCTCGCTTGTGAGTACATTTTCCTCATTATCCTTTATCACCCTTACCTGCTACACATCTTTACTAGCTCGGTCCCTCTGACTAGCCAATTGGTACAGGTCCTTTTCTCCCTCCTTAGTGTCCAACTTTTTATACAACTCTTCATACACCTTATCCTTAGCTTTCACCACCTCTTTCTTTGCCATGCACCTCATCTCCTTATACTCTTGTCTACTTTCTTCATCTCTTTGACAATCCCACTTCTTCTTCGCCAACCTCTTTCTTTGTATACTCTCCTGTACTTCTTCATTCCACCACCAGGTCTCCTTGTCCTCCTTCCACTTTCCAGATGTCACACCAAGCACCCTTCTAGCCATCTCTCTTACTAGCTCTGCTGTAGTTACCCAGCTATTTGGTAACTCTTCACTGCCACCCAGTGCCTGTCTTAACTCTTCCCTGAACATCACCTCACAATTACCCTTTTTCAATTTCTGCCATTTGATCCTTGGTGCTGCCCTCACACTCATCCTCCTCTTCTTGATCACCAATGTCATCCTACAAACCACCATCCTATGCTGCCTAGCTACACTTTCCCCTGCCACCACTTTACAGTCTCCAATGTCCTTCAGTTTGGCCCTTCTACATAAGATATAATCCACCTGTGTGCATCTTCCTCCACTCTTGTATGTCACCCTATGCTCCTCCCTCTTTTTAAAATACGTATTCATCACAGCCTTGTCCATCCTTTTTGCAAAATCCACTACCATCTGACCTTCTGCATTCCTTTGCTTAATACCATACCTACCCATCACTTCCTCGTCCCCTCTGTTCCCTTCACCAACATGCCCATTGAAATCTGCTCCAATTACCAGTCTCTCACCCTTGGGTACAGTCATCACCACTTCATCCAACTCACTCCAAAATTTTTCTTTCTCATATCGCACACCCAACATGTGGAGCATATGCACTAACAACATTCATCATTACACCATCAATTTCCAGCTTCATAAAATCACTCTATCTGACACTCTTTTCACCTCCAAAACACTCTTAGCATACTCTTCCTTCAGGATAATGCCTATGCCATTTCTCCTCCCATCCACACCATGATGAAACAATTTGAAACCGCCTCCGATACACCTTGCCTTGCTCCCCTTCCATCTGGTCTCTTGCACACACAATATACCAACCGTCCTTCAGTTCATCATATCAGCTAGCTCCCTCCCTATACCAGGCATACTGCCAACATTCAAAGTTCCAACCCTCACTATCACAGTCCTAGCCCTTACCTGCCTTCAGGCATGCCTTCCGCCTCTTCTCCTCCTCCTTCAGCCAACAGTAGCCCAGTTTCCGCCAGCACCCTGTGGCCAACAGTACTGGTGGCGTCGTTGTTAACCTGGGCCTCGATTGATCCGGTATGAGTTTCTGTACAGTTTTCTGCATGTGTGATGTGAAACACTTTTATGCCGGATGCCCTTCCTGATGCAACCCTCTCCATTTATCCGAGCTTGGGACCGGCACAAAGAAATGCACTGGCTTGTGCATCCCCAGTGGCTGGGTTATGAGAATCTATTAAGAACGATAACCTTAATAGTTTTCCCCTATAGTGGACTGAACTTAAATAGGGTTGATAGCTTAGTTAAGGGAATTCCAATAACTAAAGCTGGAATCCTAGAGGTAGGAATTTTGGACTGTACAGTGCAGACTAGTACTAGCACAGTCAAGAGGAGAATCTAGTTGTTTAAGTTTGGTAGATGAGTTGAAGCAGGCTAGATGAGACCTACTAGAGTATCTACAATGTAAAATTGATATGATATGATATTAAATAATTTAAAATAAACTCACTTGGAGGTTACTCCCATATCTCAAAAATACTTAGCCCTAAGACTGAGACATCAGCAATTTGAAAGATCTGTATAGCTGAAATTAAAGATTCATTTTCAGAGCAGGTCATCATAAATGCTACTGAGATTTTTGAAAATGCTGTTGCTTATTATAAATGCTTATATAAGGAACTGGTTCATTCCCCAAAGAATTTTATGCATAATAAAAAAAAATCACTACTTTGGAACTACTGAAGCTAACCCAGGAACAAGATCAGGGGCTGGTCAAACCTATCACAGATGATGAGGTCCAGGAATCAATGGGTTGGCTTAAGGTAGGTAACGTTGAGGTTTGATGTGGAAAAGGCCTTCAATGGTAGCTTGCCTTTTTTATTTGAAGTTTTGCAAGTCATGCAGTTCCTCAGCCAGTTTATTTTATCTAGACCCTGTATAGTTCCACAAAAGCTACAATAAAAATAGGGTCATGGTTGTCAATAATTTTTCACTTGACAAGAGGCACTCTGCAGGGCTGCCCTTTGTCTCTATTGTTAATCATTATTTACATTGAACCTCTGGCAGCTAGGCTCAGCAGTTCACTATCACTGACTGAGTATTTCAGGGTAGGAACTACCTGGTATACTATACGCAGATGACCTGCTTTTAACTCTTACTAATCCTGAGAGGGACCTCTAATTGGTCTTCCAGATTTTGTCTTCTTTTGGAGAATTATCTGGATATGCAGCTAACTCTGAAAAAAAACATGTGTTTAATACTAATTATTCACCCTCAAGGGCTCTCTGGGAAAGATTTCCATTTTTAAATGGTTTGGTTAGGATGAGATATCCATGGGTATTAATGGCATACACACTAGTCAAATGTTTAAACCTTATACAAGATAAAAATTTAGAAAAGGTGAAGTGATTCTGAAGTAACTGGAAAGGAACTAGTCTAGATACTCCACAGTAGGTACAGAGAATAAATTGGTTTGTTCTATCCCTGGTTTTATACATTTCTCAGATCCTCCTTCTTCCTTCTTCTGAGGGATTTTTGGTGGCTGTAAAAAAATACTACAAATTTTCTCTGGGAAGAGGAAAAAACAAAATTAAACTGGACCAAAACCTAATAAACTTACTGCATATCTGTAAATCAAATGGGTCAAGGCTACCCATTCCAGGGACTTAAATATGGCCTGTGACTTAAGTAGGACATGCTGGATGGACAGGTTTATCTCCCAGAAACTGCTGCATCTTTGGAACAGGTTACCAATTCATGTGAAACAGAGCACCTCTATGACACTGTTCAAGAGGAACCTGGATGAGTGGATAGGGCACCATAAATTCTTACTGGGGATAGCACCCACAACCCTCCTGGACATTTTGAGGCATCACTAAATGCAATCTTGGGTATTTTTATTTTTTTAACATTTAGTGACTGGGAAAGTCTGACTAGGACAGAGCCTATTTTCAGTGGAAGTCCAATGAGAAATACTGCAGACGCATATCTTTGGACTGTGGGAGGAAACCGGAGTACTCAGATCCAAGAATCAAACCAGCGAACCTCTTGCTGTGAGGCAACAATGTTAACTGTTGCACCACTGTGCCACCCAATTTTCATTGACTAGTACCTCTACGGGATTACATTGGGTTGAAGTGGCTAGGCTTAAAATGACCTCTAGGTCGATAGCCTAGCAATGTTCTATGATCCTGTGATGCTATGATTGAAGTTATTATAGGGATTATTTGATTCAACCTCCCCTGCAGTATGGTGCCTCCTGCTCAAGAAAATGATTATAGGAAAACTAACCCGTTTTAAGAAATTAATATCAGGACAGTCCCACCCTAGGTTTAGATCTAAAGGTGGAATACACAAGAGCACAAGAGTTCCTACATTGGTACAGTGAAGTTTTGACTTTACAATATCAAGGCTATGGCTAGAAGACATTTAGCCAGTAAGACTGATAAGCTGCTGGGGCCCAAAGCATTTTAGTGTGTTATGACAGCTTAAATCTCCTACCACACAATTATTTTGGGATCACTTAAGAGATGGTAATTTTTTGCATCACCTACGATGAAATTAAACAGACCATTGGTATAACAACCTTAACAAAGAAAGAGTATAATCTAATGGTTAACTGGATGAAACAGTGTAAAGTGGGGCAACAAAAAGAAAATATTGACCATTGTGGTTTAGTAGGCTGATAAGAGTCAGGGAGGTAAAAACACCAAACAGGACCAGCACTGAGGTTTTCTCTGTGAATAAACTATAGGATATCTGCTCAGTTTTTTTGGCACTTGGGTTTTCTTTGCTTACTAGCTTAAGAGTCAGGGAGGACAGGAAGGTATTAGAGGGCATATTTTCAGATGCTACAAGTTACTGCTAACCTATATTCCGATTGTTACAGATAAATACAGGATATTATTGGGAACTAGTCTAGGTGTTCAGATCTGGGCCTAGTCTAGGTGTTCAGATCTGGGCCAGTAATCTTTTGTTCCTTTGGATTTTTTGGTACGTTGTTTTTTGGATATTTTGCTGGATCAAGGTGTTCAGATCTCACAGACACACTGGGAGAGATTATTTTTGCTACCACACTATGCCATGAAATCTAGATGGTTTTGTTTTTGCATGACAATGTTTGTTTAGATACTTTTTACTCCCCTGCAGGGCTCTCTTGAGTATTTTCTGGTATGCCCCTATATATTGGAGATGTGGTGGTGATGCTATTGGGGACTGGGTACATATTTTTTGAACTGTCCAGCATTCACACAATACTGGAAAAACTTTAGCAATTTGTGCACAAGACTATACCTAAATGTTGAACAGATCACATTGATGCTATTTTGATAGGTTATAGACCCTGAGAAATTATGCATTCTAAAATATGTGTGTTATTACATAATCTGTTTTTGGTAGCAAGAAAGCTATGACAAGTGCCCGGAAGAAACACTCCCCACCAGATATAATAAAAATCATTACCATTATGGATAAAGGACTGTGAGGTACTCTCCAGGTCACTTTAAGACCCATGCACAGGCAAGCATAAAGTGGAAGCAATAGAGTAATCTTTTTGGAACTTTTCTAATGTCTGAGGCACAGCTTTGATAAAATGATAAGGGTAACAAATATACTTGTTCTGCTACAGAATAAATATTTGAAGTTGAATTGAATCTAAGTTGTTTAAGTTACTTATTGTCTCTACTGTTTGGATAGTTTTGGCAAACATTTTTAGCTATAAGTAGATCTATTGTATTTCTTTTGTGAATGTAAATAATCAATTGATACTAAGACTATGCTGGTACATTATCTGAGAATTCTTAGTAAAAACACATTTTGTATTTAAAAAAAAAAGCTGTAAACCCCCCCCCCCAAAAAAAAAAGCATTAATAATCTCAGTACAGTTATTCTATAGTTTTCATTTATGGGCATATTAATGAATACTGTGTTTTGTGTTTCACTTGGCTACACGTCTTGCTATATAGAAATCCTACAGGGGCTGATTAAGTAGATGTGGAACCCAAGTTACTGGTATATGTTAATATATGCCAAAAATCAGCCCGGTTTACATAGCATACATTTGCATATGTCTTCAATGTGGCCAAACTGCACTTATTGTGCACTCACACTTCACTACATTACAAATAAAAGTTGCATATATTGCCACATCTCTGGCAGTTGTCTTATGTCATGCATGATATTACAAATTAAGGTTAACAGGCACCATTCATTTAAAGGCTCACTGCTGCTTTTCTGCTGTGATAAACATTTCTGCAGTTTTTTTTCTATCTAATGTAGTGTGGGTAGTTGTAGCATTCTCCATATTCAGGCTTGTGTTTTGGGCCTAGTTGTTTGTTTGTAGAGGCTCTGTGTCTGGGCACATGTTCCAGGCCATCTTAGTTTAGCCAAAGACATTCTTGTATTTCAGTGAGAGGAGAGTTTTTATGGTCAATGGCTGATTGGGGTTACCTGGACTATGGCTTGGAGTAAGCACCTCATTGGTTCTTTCAAGCTTTTTTTAAAGTTGTTTCAGGTTTCAACTTTCTGTTACTTAAGAAGTTAACTTGTGAGTGTTTCTGCCATTTCACAATGAGCTAATCAGAGGAAGGGCACGGAGCAAACCCTAATCTGTGATATATAACATTAAGTATCCTGTTTTTTGCTTATTTTTACGAGTTATTTATAGCACTTTTATTGTCTGCTGAACACTTTTCTAGCTAGTTTCACTGTGTGTGAGGTATTAACTGGAAATTTTCTACATTTGTTAAGCACCTGTTTGGGTTTGTTTGTTCTGATTTTTGTGTCCCACCTTCCCTCATTATTGGTATCCTGTTCTTATACTTGGTGGCTTTGCAGTTGCCCTCCCCTACTATAAAATTGATCTGGGACACTCCTCCCAGTTTAGTCTCTTTACCTCATTCTACCTAATACAGGGAGAACATCTGAGAAGGTCAACCCACTTAGTTCTTAACCTTGAGTTATCTTCTGCTCCTCCTTACTCCCTTTCCACTTTACAAAAACATTTTTTTCTAAGCTTGTTTCCTGCCTTTCCTGTAAGTAGTGTAGTCTAGATACAGATTTGCTGTATCCAGGACTGTTTGTAAGCTTCTCAGCCCCCGCCGCTTAGCTAGGGTTAAACTATTCCCAGCACTATAAAGTCTCTCTCTCTCTCTCTGTCGGCTTTTCCCGGTTAGAGGTCATCACAGCGGATCACCTTGTCCGCTCATGATTGGCAGTGGAGTTTTACGGTGTTGAGTTGCCAGCCCGGTGCCCAGCCTTCCATGGAAGGCACACACACACACACACACACACACACACACACACACACACACACACACACACACACACACACACACACACACACACACACACCTAGGGCCAATTTTAGCATGTCCAATCCACTTGCAGCATGTCTTTGGGGATGTGGGAGGAAACGCTTAAAATTTTCCCTTAGAACTAGACAGTTTTTTAGTTTTAACACTCAAATCTGTTTCTTTGAGCTCAGCACTTTTTCAGAACTCATTGTAAGCACTAAATAAGCTACAAATTACTACAGCACTCAACTTTCCTCACTTGTCTAGAGGAAAACATGTTTTAGTACTTAATAAATAAGCACCTATCCAGGCATGTCTAAGGGTCAGCTCCCGGTGTTTTTTTCCTGTCTACCTGATGAATCTGGGCATCTTGGGGCAATGCAGCAATTGCCTCATGTACACAGACAACCTTCTCCTCCTATCACCCAGCACTACAACCTGTGAGAGATGCACTTATATAGCCAAACTGGAAGCAAAGCTCTCTTCACCCAAGACTGGACTATACAGTCTGGAGGAGAGGGTAAACACTTGCACCACACCACCCTCATCACATCGTCCCTCAAAACCTACACCACCAAAACACACACATAGAAACACAAAACCCACATCTACATTCATGGAGGTTCTCAATACAAATCTGCCCAAGCAACAGGGACCTCCAAAGCAGAAATGCAAGCAACCTCCACCCCCCAACACAACCCAAATGACACATAGCCCACAAACTCAGTGTGCCACTCAACCACAGCCCATAAGGCATAACAATGTACCCAGCACTCTAGTCATAGGTGACTCTATAGTCAGGCACACTGATGTTCCACTCACCAGACTAAACAAGGAGAAAGTTACTGTCAGCTGCCAGTTGGGTGCCAGGATCCACCACATAATGCATGCACTCAGGTCACTCCACAACAAGTACAAATATGACTCTGTCATTGTCCATGTTGGTGTGAATGACCTGAGATGTATCTCCCTGGACTACATGAAGGAGCTGTCCGATCTTGTAGCCCAGTCAGGTATGACCCTAGCCCTGAGTAGCATCCTGCCATGACCCAGAATTATACCACAGTACAAGGACAAAATGTTTGAATTCAACAATTGGCTAAACTACTGGTGTCATTCTAAGGGGATCCTGTATCTGTCTGCCTGGGATGACATGATCGACAGACCACGATGCTTTGCCAGAGATGGCCTGCACCTGTTGCCCTTGGGATTCCAGATAGTGACTAAGGCTTTTGCCACCCCATAGTGCCTTTTTTAGGCAAGGTTCAAATGACAACCTCACCACCATAACAGGTACAAGCAAGAAAATCTGAGGGTAATGCTACTCAGTGCTAAAATTCTAAACCTCAAAATGCACTCACTCGAGGCACTCCTTAAAATGGAGAACAACAGCATCTGTGCAGTGACAGAGACCTGGTTCAAGGCTCCAGAGAGCACCCCTGCATTACCAGGCTATAATTCATACCACACCTTTTGGCCACCTAACCTGGACCGAAACACTAAAGGCGGAGGCGTGTCCATATTCATTAAGGATATCCACACCACCAGGCTAGTTGCTCAGCATAATGCATCCAAGATTATCCAAGTGCAACTTACTCTGAGCAAGATTGCAATCCAAATTGTAGCTTGCTACAGATCCCCCACCATGCCCCAGGATTCCCAGTCTTCATTTCTTGATACACTTGAAAATATTAGGGTACAACCTAACACCCTAATAATGGGCGATTTCAACTACCCCACCATTAACTGGGAAAACTACTCACGTACCAACTCTTTTGCTCAATGTTTTCTAGAATTCATAAATTCCAACGCCTTGGATCAACTTATCCACACCCCCACCAGGGGCAGCAATATCCCAGACCTGGTCATTACCAACACGGGCAACTAGTGTTCCACACCAGAGGTCAATTCCTCATTGGTCAGATCTGTCCACAAGCTAATAATCCTAGACATCCACATCCTGCCCCCACCCCCCATTAGGGAAACCACCGTAAAAAATTTCTCCAAAGCCAACTTCACGCTTCTTAAGACAGAAGTGGCAAACTTCACGACACCCATGCAGACGGACAATGGAGGTATGACTGCTGAATTCTACACAAATGCACTTTGTAAGCACTTACACAAGTTCATGGATCATGCAATCCCTAACAGAGCCAAGATGCTATCCTCCAAAGCAAGGAAGCCAATCTGGTGGTCCCCTGCCATAAACAAACTCTACAACAGAAGAAAGAAACTGTTGCCAAAAAAAAGTAAAATCCCATGATTGGAGGAACTCCCTGGTCAGCCTCAGTAAAAAGCTGAGATCCCTCATAAAATCCTCCAAAGCTAGTTACGAAAACAAAATTGCCACTGATTCTAAAGACAACCACAAAGCGTTCTATAGCTATGTCAAGAATCTCAATGGCACCACTCAGATCTGCTCTGAGTTACAGCACAATGGCACTAAATATACAGAACTAACTGATATTGCTAACATCCTGGCAGATAGGTTCAGTGCTACCTTTACCCGCCTCTCACCCCCTAAAGGGCCCATCTCTATACTGGAAGAATGCAAAGTTCCTTAAATCACAAATGCACAGATGTCAATGTTCTCCATTTTAAGGAGTGCCTCGAGTGAATGCATTTTAAGGTTTAGACTTCTAGCACTGAGTAGCATTACCCTCAGATTTTGCTTGCTTGTACCTGTTACAGTGGTGAATTTGTCATTTGAACCTTGCCTAAAAAAAGGCACTATAGGGGCGGCAAGAGCCTTAGCAAGTATCCGGAATCCCAAGGGTGACAGGTGCAGGCCATCTCTGGCAAAGTATCATGGTCTGTCAATCATGTCATCCCAGGCAGACAGATACTGGATCCCCTTAGAATGACACCAGAAGCTTAGCCAATTGTTGATGTCAATCATTTTGTCCTTGTACTGTGGTATCATTCTGGGTGATGGCAGGATGCTACTCAGGGCTAGGGTCATACCTGCCTGGGCTACAAGATCAGAGAACACCTCCATGTCTCTTTTCATGTAGTCCAGGGAGGTACGTCTCAGGTCATTCACACCAACATGGACAATGACAGAGTCATATTTGTACTTGCTGTGGAGTGACCTGAGTGCATGTATTATGTGGTGGATCCTGGCACCCGACAGGCAGCTAACAGTAACTTTCTCCTTGTTTAGCCTGGTGAGTGGAATATCATTGTGCCTAACTATAGAGTCTCCTATGACTAGAGTGTTGGGTACGTTGTTATGCCTTATGGGCTGTGGTTGAGTGGCACACTGAGTTTGTGGGCTATGTGTCATTTGGGTTGTGTTGGGGGCTGGAGGTTGCATGCGTTTCTGCTTTGGAGGTCTCTGTTGCTTGAGCAGATTTGTATTGAGAGCCTCCGTGAATATAGGTGTGTACTTTGTGTTGCTATGTGTGTGTTTTGGTGGTGTACGTTTTGAGGGACTATGTGATAAGTGTGGTGTGGTGCAAGTGTTTACCTTCTCCTCTTGACTGTCTAGTCCAGTCTTGGGTGAAGAGAGCTTTGCTTACAGTTTGGCTATATAAGTGCCTCTCTCACAAGCTGTAGTGTTGGGTGGTAGGAGGAGATGGTTGTCTTGTGTACATGAGGCAATTGCTGCATTGCCCCAGGATGTCCAGATTCATCAGGTAGACAGGAGAAAACACCGGGAGCTGACCCTTGGACATGCCTGGATAGGTGCTTATTTATTAAGTACTAAAAACTGTTTTCCTCTAGACAAGTGAGGAAAGTTGAGTGCTGTAGTTATTTGTAGCTTATTTAGTGCTTACAATGAGTTCTGAACAAGTGCTGAGCTCAAAGAAACAGATTTGAGTGCTAAAATAAAAAAAACTGGCTAGTTGTAAGGGAAATTTTGAAGAGCAGACTTTATGGTGCCAGGAATAGTTTAACCCTAGCTAAGCGGCGATGCATAAAGTGTATTTTTTATTTTAATTTTTTATATAACAGTAGCAAATGAGCAAACTGATTTAAACAAATTAACCAATAAAAAGCTAAAAACTGAGCCTCGTTCCAGCAGTCTTCAATCAGACAAGTTCTAACTGCGCACTCCTGCCACTAGGGTGCAGGGGAACCTTCTCCAAAAAAGATGGTCTGGATTACTGCTCAAGTTATACAAACAAAGCTAGAATCAGCAGGTCTGAATTTAGTTTATGCTACAGCAAACAAGGCATATCAATTTCAGAAAGAAACAGTTCAAATAAGCAGGCACACTAAGTCTTTAACCAGAAACTCCCAGCTCAGTAGGGCAAATCTACCCTCTCCTCCCACAAGAGTGCAGACCACACCTTCTTAATGTAAAATAACTAGCCCGAAGCCCAAGTACTTAAACCAGAACTAATACACTCTTAGAATAACAGACACTAAGCCTTCAATCAGCAACTCCCAACTTAGAAGGATGTAAGCTACCTGTCCTGCCACAACAGGACAGACCACAAACCTTCTTAATGTAAAACAACTGGTCTGAAGCCTAAGTGATTCAACCAAAGGCTTAGAATAACAGTTACAATTTAATCAGGCTACTAACAAGCAGCAATAAATGCAGCAGAATAAATGCAATAAAGTTGGAAGAAACACAAATACAGTAAAAGCAGATGAATAAAGTGCAATTTTTATATAACAACAGAAAAAGAGACTGATTTAAACAAATTACCCAATTGACCAGTAAAAAAGTTCAAAATGGAGCCCTGTTCCAGCAGTCTTTAATCAGACAAATTCGAACTGCACATTCCTGCCACTAGGGTGCAGGGGAACCTTCTCCAAAAAAGATGGCCTGGATTAGTGCTCAAGTTATACAAACAAAGCTACATTCAGCATGCCTGAATCTAGTCTATGCTACAACAACCAAGGTGCACCAATTTCATAAAGAAACAGTTCAAATAAGCAGCCACAATAATCCTTTAACCAGAAATTTCCAGCTCAGAAGGGCAGAATCTAACCTTTCCTCCCACAAGTGTGCAGACCACAAACCTTCTTAATGTAAAATAACTGGCCTGAAGTCCAAGTGCTTAAACCAGAACTAATACACTTTTAGAATAACAAACACTGAGCCTTCAATCAGCAATTCAAAATTTTGAAGGATGTAATCTACCTGTCTTGCCACAACAGTGTAGATCACAAACCTTCTCAATGTAAAACAACTGGTCTGAAGCCCAAGATCTTAAACTGAAAGGCTTAGATAAAAGTTACAATTTAATCAGGCTACTACCAAGCAGTAATAAATACAGCAAAATAAAAAATACATTTGAGTACTTTTAAGAAGAGGCAAAAGCAAAATAAAGTGCAATTTTTTTTTTGTGAAGTCCAAGGAGAGAGGAAGAGAGGAAGGAGGAGCAGGGGTTAGGAACCTAAGTGGGCTGGCCTTCTCAAATGTTCTCTCTGTATTAAGTAGAATGAACACCAGACTGGGAGGGGTGTCCCAGATCAAATTTAAAGTCTCCAAAGCCAACTTTACGCTTCTTAAGACAGAAGTGGCAAACTTCACAACACCCATGCAGACGGACAATAGAGGTACAACTGCTAAATCCTACACAAATGCATTTTATAAGCACTTACATGAGTGCATGGATCATGCTATCCCTAACAGAACCAAGATGCTATCCTCCAAAAAAAGGAAGCCAGTCTGGTGGTCCCCTGTCATAAACAAACTCTACAACTGAAGAAAGAAACTGTTGCAAAAAAAGAGTAAAATCCCATTATTGGAAGAACTCCCTGGTCAGCCTCATTAAGAAGCTGAGATCCCTCATAAAATCCCCCAAAGCTAGTTATGAAAACAAAATCGCCACTGATTCTAAAGACAGCCACAAAGCATTCTATAGCTATGTCAAGAATCTCTATGGCAACACTCAGATCATCTCTGAGTTACAGCACAATGGCACTAAATATACAGAACCAACTGATATTGCCAACATCCTGGCAGATAGGTTCATTGCTAACTTTACCACCCATCACCCCATAAAGGGCCCATCCCTATACCAGAAGAATGCAAAGTTCCTGTAATCACGGCTGCACAGGTAAAAAACATACTCTCTATAGCCAAGAACACAGCATCCATGAGACCTGGTAACATCCCAGGCTGCATTCTACATGAACTACAGAATGAAATGGCACCCCACCTAAGCACCATGTTCAATCATAGCCTCACCTCAGGCTTTGTGCCCACTGAATGGTGCACAGCAATGGTTATCCCACTCCACAAAAGGGGAGCCACCATGGACCCCGGGACCTAGTTCCCCATTAGCCTAACAAGCCTGGTCTGCAAGGCCATGGAATGTATTATCATGGAAATTATAAACAAAGACATTGGTAATCTCCAGACTCTGGACCCCACTCAGTTCAGGTTTGTAAAAGGCTGATCATGCCTCCTAAACCTGATTAACTACTTTGAAGCAGTCAGCAAAGCCGTAGATGAGGGTAAGGTGGTTCACACAGCCTATCTAGATCTTGCCAAGGCTTTTGACACCATCCCCCACTCTGGAATTATAGATAAACTCACTACACTAGGTATAAATCCCTATATCACAAGATGTGTTGCCAGCTGGCTCACTGACAGAACCCACACTGTGAAAGTAGCAGACTCTAAATCCGACTTCAGACCAGTGACAAGTGGTGTACCACAGGGTTCAGTCCTGGGTCCTCTCCTCTTTGGTATCTACTTTTCTGAAGTACAGGCTAACACAGAAGGTCTTTGGCTAATGAAGCTCGCAGATGACTGCAAACTAGGAGCCATAACTGAAACTCCCAATGAGGTGGACATCCTATAAAATGGCCTCACTGAGACAGATGTCTGGTGTCAAAGTCATGGTTTCAAGCTCAATGCCAAAAAGTGTATTGTCATCCCCTTTGGTAAAAACTCTGTACCCATGAGCTACCACATAGGTGGTATTCTACTTAACACTAAAAGTGTGATAAGAGACCTTGGGACACAGGTTGACAGTAGTCTCTCATTTGACAATCACATCACCACAGTAGTGCGGAAATCCTTCTACGTGGCACACCTCATCACAAAAGATTTTTCATCCAGGAAAAAAGAGGTCATTGTTCTTCTCTACTCATCACTCATTAGACCTATTATAGAGTACAATGCCCCTTTTGGTATGTACCTCACAAGACATCTACAACAACTGGAAAGGTCACATAAAATACCTCACAAAGAGAATTACTGGCCTCAAACAGATGTCCTATGCAGACCATCTCAAAAAACTCCAGCTTTACTCCATCACATATCGCCTACTCAGAGGCGATCTCTGCCTAACATACAAAGCTATGTCAAACCCAGAGCTGTTGGACATGCTCCACTTAAAAAAATCCCAATCCCTCCGAGCTACATGCTCTAGGGATGTAAACCTTGTCACCACAATAAACAGAACATGTTGGTGGGATAGATTCCTGTCCCAGAGACTTCCCATACTGTGGAACAAACTACCTATCTATATCATCAAAGCAGGACCTGAAGGAGCCAAAAGGAAATCCAACAAGCTACACCCAATATGATAAAAGTTTAATGTAGTACTTTTGAAGCACTTTTCGTCTGCATAATGTGCAGACCTCTTCAGAAACACAGTTAAAAACTTTAACCACTCTTATAAATGAGAATTCAAACATATTCAATTAACTAATTAGTAAAAGTAGTCAGTTTAACAAACAATTAGATGTTTAAACAATAGGTATCCGGGGATACCACTACCATTAAACATAAATTAACTCCACCTTCTTCCTAAAGTGAGAGTAAATTTCAAGTTTCAAATCCATGAATTTATAAACTTGTAAACTCTCACTTACAACCCCACAAAGTAACATATTATTCTGTAACTTACTTGATGTTAAATATATAAGCAATAAAACTACTCGCAAAATATAATATCACACATTGTCCTAAAAAACGTACATTGCATATAGAAAACTAATGCATAAATAGTACTACTAACAAGGAAGTACACAAATAATAAATACATAATTGGTTAGTAAGTACTGATACTACTCAATACACTATAAATATGTATTAAATTCTGATAAAAATTGCATGACTACAGTCAGTACCAAGTGCAATACTGTAGTTTTACTATATTAAAAGTTTTTTTACTATGTTAAACTGTGTTGAACTTTTAGACTCACATCAAGCTCATCTCTGCAAGCTTTTGAGTTTAAGAATACTGCTTATTGAACATGATTCATTTAAACCTGGTAATGTGTACGCATTTAACCTAATCTTCCATTTAAGTTCTAATTCTTCTAACAACAAGGGTAATGGTGCACCCCTCTTGCTTTCTTTTATTTGATCAATAACTAAGAACTTAAAACAATGTTCCGTGTAACTAGAAATATGCTTGGCCAGTGCGTTATCCTGTTTTTTCTTAATAATGGCATACTGGTGCTCGTAAATTCTTTCTTGTAGCCTTGCCAAATTTGTGCTGACAATGGGGTAGGGTAAGCAGTACCCTCCCCATAAGCTTTACAGTCTCAGTCGAGCTTCTTTACTTTATTGCATTTAAGCTTCTCTAAGTATTGGTCTATGCTGGTAAAAGTACGACTGTATTCGTACCTGTATCTAGTAAATTCGTTATGCAATTTAATGCTCAAATCCAAGTCTGACACCTGTTTACTAAGGTCATTCACCCACACAGAATAATGTTTTACCATTACTTCCAGTAGTTCAAAACCTTGCCGGTCAAATAGTGTAATTAACTCAGCATGAAACTCAGAGTTGGGTACCAGTCCTGTAGGAAACTGATAATGCCTTAAGCCTTTTGGCACAACTTTCCGTGCCAAACTTTCGTGGAAATAGCCCATCGTCAGCACAAATTTGGCAAGGACCATTTGTTTCCCAGAAAGGGTCTTTAGGAAGCAATGGAACTTCCTTGTCTAATAATTTACACCCACATGCTAAG
This sequence comes from Protopterus annectens, assembly GCF_019279795.1. NCBI lineage: Eukaryota > Metazoa > Chordata > Ceratodontiformes > Protopteridae > Protopterus > Protopterus annectens. The sequence goes on along the minus strand of NC_056743.1, from coordinate 1,545,993,256 downwards.
CGTCAACTTAATCCTGGCGATATGGCACAGAGTACTAATGGAGGTTTGGATAATAACAATGTCCAAACTGAGCCAGAAGTTAGGAGGAGCGAAAGATTCCAGAATCATAACCAACACTACAGTAATGAGGGGCAACAGAATTATAACTAAAGGTTCCAGAATTTTCGGGACAGCAGTCGATCTGGGGCAATCCCCAAACAACGGAACAATTTTTATTCAAACAAAATGAGCAAGCAAAAGTCCAAGAAATGCAGGACATGATAAATTTTCCTGGTGAATTTAGTAGCATAGCTGTGGGTTTGACTGAACACTGCCTTGAACATGACACTAATTTTTTGATCGGGAGTCTGAATCAAATTAACGTCGACTCTATTGCTAAACCAGATGTAAGCAATAGAGAAAATGATGTTTTACCAACAAGTACGGACGTGAAACCTGTTATTATTACCAACTCTATAGGTGACTTTAAAGTATATAATTTTTCCTCTGTGTTAATCTCTACCGACATAGCTGATTTTTTATCCAAAGGTCATACATATGTTCCTAAACAAAAGTTTGATATTGTAAAAGCTATTATAGATGTTTATACATGGAAATTTTTTACTTTAACTTGATGTTGGGAGGAAGCTTAGACACTACACATACTAACCCATTTAGAGTTTCTAGTACTTTTAATCCTCTTTTGCATCCATTAGTACAAATTTTCAAACAGATGTGCGAACTAGATATAAGACAGAGATTTGAACATCCTCATAATAGTTACAGTAACGATCATACTTGCAGAATAGAGCATGAACACCTTGAGTATATTAAGACACACAACATCCGGATTTGTAGACCAGATAAAGGTGCGGGCATGGTAGTATTTGACAATACTGATTACTATGAACGTATGTTGAAACTTTTGGACAATACCTCATATGAATTGAGTTAGAGATCTGAAGTTAATAGGGCATATACTATCATTAGAAACAGTATAGAGGACATGTTCATTGAGGGTAGAATATACCAAGAATTTTACAACTTTATGACTACTTCATACCCTAGGTTTCCATACTTGTTTGGTATTCCCAAAATCCATAAGGATTTGGTGTGTCCCCCTATGCGACCATTAGTGGATGGACGGGGTTCTCCCACTTATGCTTGTGCTAAAATTGTGGACTCTATTCTGCAAAAATATTTATCATTTGAACAGCAAATTTGCAAAGACTCATGGTCGTTCTTAGAGAGGATAGACAAGTTAGATTTTGATACTAGTTACAACTTTCTTATGGTAGACGTGAAAGATTTGTATACATGTATCCCCCAGGATACAGGAATAGAATGGGTGAGCCTTATGTTAAAGAGAAATGGAGCTACTGTCAGAGAAATATCTCTTGTGATTGAACTCCTTGAAATAATATTAGATAACAACTACTTTATGTTAGGCGACAACTTTTACTTACAGAAGGTTGGGGTCGCCATGGGTTCCCCTTGTGGGGCCAGTATAGCCAATTTGGTTATGGCCCACTGGGAGAGAGAGTACATCTTCACAAATCCTACCCTGATGTCTTTTATCGTGTTCTATACACGCTATTTGGACGATATTTTTATTTTACTTAAAGCTGACGATATGGTGGGTAAAATGTTATTGGATCTGTTTAACGCTTCTACTGACTTTTTACGTTTTACTTCAACTTACAGTAATGAAGCTATAGCTTACCTTGATATATGGTTGGCTAAAAACATTGAGGTCAAAAGTTATGTGGCTTGCGTTCACAGGAAAAATGCATGCTCTAATTCTTTTTTACATTTCACTAGCTGCCATCCTAATTATCAAAAACGTTCAGTAATCAAAGGTCAGCTAGTCAGAGCGGCCCATATAGTGAGCCAGGAAGAGGATTTTCATCAAGAGTGTGAACTATTAAAGAGTATGTTTCTAGACAGAGGTTATCCGTTAATTTTAATAGATAACTTGATTAATGAAGTAAAGAACAAAAGGTTGAATGGTGTATACAAACTTATAATAAATATTAAATCAGTTGTTCCAGAATGTGGAGTCAATACAGATGCTACAAATACGTCTGGCTTGACTTGTTTACCTAGTATATCAACCAATATAAAGAACTTGGGGCCTAGGCTCATTATGATGTATAACATGCACAGTTAATACTGTATTGACATCATTTGTAAAAATTGGGGTTTATTTAAAAGTAGCCCCATGGTTTACATTAGGGTAGGTGAGCGTCCAGAGGTAACCTTTAGGAAAGGTAAAAATCTAAAAGCGATTTTAGAAAAATCTTGTGCCACCTTTTCGAGAATACCCGGGATGTTTAAATGTCAAAATTGTAACCAGTGCAAGCACATAGTGGAAAATAATAGATTTGTAGTGCAAAGTATGGAATATAAATTGAGATGTAGAGCCAGTTGCAACTCAGAAATGGTGGTATACTTGGCCAAGTGCCACAGATGCCCCGCGTTTTACATGGGTAAGACAGAGCGGGGACTACGAGAAAGAATTTATGAGCACCAGTATGCCATTATTAAGAAAAAAAACAGGATAATGCACTGGCCAAGCATATTTCTAGTTGCACGGAACATTGTTTTAAGTTCTTAGTTATTGATCAAATACAAGAAAGCAAGAGGGGTGCTCCATTACCCTTGTTGTTAGAAGAATTAGAACTTAAATGGCAGATTAGGTTAAACGCGTACACATTACCAGGTTTAAATGAATCATGTTCAATAAGCAGTATTCTTAAACTCAAAAGCTTGCAGAGATGAGCTTGATGTGAGTCTAAAAGTTCAACACAGTTTAACATAGTAAAAAAACTTTTAATATAGTAAAACTACAGTATTACACTTGGTACTGACTGTAGTCATGCAATTTTTATCAGAATTTAATACATATTTATAGTGTATTGAGTAGTATCAGTACTTACTAACCAATTATGTATTTATTATTTGTGTACTTCCTTGTTAGTGCTATTTATGCATTAGTTTTCTACATGCAATGTACGGTTTTTAGGACAATGTGTGATATTATATTTTGCGAGTAGTTTTATTGATTATATATTTAACATCAAGTAAGTTACAGAATAATACGTTACTTTGTGGGGTTGTAAGTGAGAGTTTGCAAGTTTATAAATTCATGGATTTGAAACTTGAAATTTACTCTCACTTTAGGAAGAAGGTGGAGTTAATTTATGTTTAATGGTAGTGGTATCCTCGGACACCTATCGTTTAAACATCTTATTGTTTGTTAAATTGACTACTTTCACTAATTAGTTAATTGAATATATTTGAATTCTCATTTATAAGAGTGGTTAAAGTTTTTAACTGTGTTTCTGAAGAAGTCTGCACATTGTGCAGATGAAAAGCGCTTCAAAAGTACTACATTAAACTTTTATCATATTGGGTGTAGCTTGTTGGATTTCCTTTCGGCTCCTTCAGGTCCTGCTTTGTGGATTTAGCAGTTGTTTGTCAATTTTGTGATTTGAAGTACCTATCTATAACAAACAGAGCTCCTCATTAATACTCTTCAAAACCAATCTTGATAATTGGATGGGAAATAGGAAATTCACCCTGCGGATCACCTCTGTGGTTCTGCTTGACAGGGGCACAGAAAAATAATTTTCTTGTGTGGCGAAAGCCAGGGTACCTTTTTGGCTAGGCTTGTATAGGCTCTAGGGCCGATAGCCTAGTACCTACCTATGAACCTACCTATGAGCCTATGTATCCCAGAGACTACCCCATCTATGGAACAGGCTCCCCATCTATGTGAAGCAGAGTTCCTCCCTGACCCAATTCAAGTACAACTTGGACAATTGGATGGGAAACTAGAAATTCATCCCTAGTTTTGCACCTATGTTTTTAATGGACACAGGTAACCTGTAAATTGTTCATCTCCCAGGCCCATGCTTACACTTATCAAAGGTATTGGAATTTGTCAGAGATTTGGGATGCATGGCTGGACTTAAAAAGGCCCTTGTGGTTGTTAGCCTACTAAATACCGATGAAACTATGAAATAAAACCTGACAGAGCAGAATGCGTGGCAAAATCAGGAAGAGTTAAGAGGCGTAGGGGGATAATGGTTGAAATGTCTTGCACTGCCTGATTTTTTTTTTCATTCATGTGATTACCATAAGACGTCTGAGGAATATTCACTCAACAAAGTGGCTGTAACTCATGTGCCTCTGTATGTGTGTATGTATGTGCGTGCATGCATGCATATATATATGTGTGTGTGTGGGTGTGTGTGTGTGTGTGCGTGTGTGTATGTGTGTGTATATGTGTGTGGAGAAATTAAATTTTTTACATAATTTATATTTTGGATGTACAATACTTCCTCCCACAACATCTGCATATGTTATAGCAAGTCTGAAACATTAGGCAGAGGAACTATGTGCCATCAAAATGTAAAAAAAAAAAACAGTATATAGTAATAAGCCAAAAAATACCAGATATCCCATTCTGTAAGTGCAACAATACCTTTCTGCGTGGACTTTTCAAGGAAATGATGTCCTTCCAGCGGTGGTAAGGCTTAATGGATTTGTTTGCTGTTTAAAGCATTCTTTAGCATCTCCTTGATTTTTTTCTGCTGTTTAAAACATTTTTAGTGTCTCACTGCTGTTTTTCAGCTGTTTAAATCATATTTTAGTATTTCCCACCTAATAGTTAGTAGCTCTAGCATAATGGGTCTGTTTGTAGTGGCTGTTGTATTCTGAGCACATTTTCCAAGCCATCTTTGATTGGAAGGGGCCCTTTCCACCCTTGTGGAAGAAGTGGGCTTGCTGATTGGACCCTGTTTGATGAAGGGTGATTGGTCTAGGGCTTTGAGTAAGCACCCTCATTGGTTCTTTTGAGATTTTTAAATTTTTTCTTTAAGCTTTTAGCTTCTGGTATTTAAGACCTGTGTTTAGGCTGGTTTCTGCTTGTTTGAGCCAAGCTGAACTGAGGTAGGCTACCTGCCACAACTCTGAGCTGAGATACCAGATGACTAGAAGCTTCTGAGCTTCCCAGTAACCATAAGTTGCCTGTTTTTTTTTTTGCCCGATTATACTATTTACTGCACTTTGTGTTCTGCTTATTTAATACTGTATTTAAATACTGTAAACATAAATGCACTATTTGTAATGCATTTGTCTGCCTTACTGTGCCTGTTAAATCATATTTTGTTGCTGTTTTCACTGTTGCAAACTTTTTTTTTTGCTATTTTCACTATATGCAAAATAATTGTTGCTACTTTTCAGTGTTTGCAAAGCACCTGTTCAGGTTGCTTTGTTTTCCCATTTTAAATAACTAATTTGTTTGCTGTTTAAAGCATTCTTTAGTACCTCCTTACCATTTTTCTGCTGTTTAAAACATTTTTTTAGTATCTCACTGCTGTTTTTCTGCTGTTTAAAACATTTTTTGCATTTCCCACCTAAATTATTGTAGCTAGTAGCTGTAGCATAGTCCAGATACAGGTTTGCTGTATCTGGGTTGTAGTGGCTGTTGTATTCTGAGCACATTTTCCAAGCCATTGTTGATTGGAAGGGGCCATTCTGCACCCTTGTGAGAGAAGTGTGTTGACTGGAACCTGCCTGGTGAAGCGTGATTGGTCTAGGGATTGGAGTAAGCACCCTCATTGGTTCTTTTGATTTTTTAAAAGCTTTTTAAGTTTTTAGCTTCTGGAACTTAAGCCCCGCATTTGAGCGGGTTTTTGCTTGTTTGCATATTGTGCAGCACTGTGCAACTGTGCAGCATAGCCGGACAGATAATTTTGACAATTTTTTCCCTTAGCTACAGCTCTAGTACATTAGTACAGTCCTCATATTTAGTACATCTCTGGTCTAAGAAGTATTGCTAGTGAGCTGTGACCTATTAAACCACCAGCCAAAATCCCAGTCAGAAATACCCATCTGCAGAACTCCTCCTAAATCAGTCCTGAAAGTACCCACTTTGTGAAAACAGTTCTTTAAACCTAGCATTATGGACAGTTGGACTACCCTTGTTTCTCCTGCCTGCCTTGCTGACTTGGGTCTCCTGAGGCAGTATAGCAACTGCCTCCTGTACACTGACAATTCTACTGATAACTCACTCTAGTACAGAGTGGGAGAGATGTATCTACACCAAGAATCTTGAATCCCTACTCTCTTGCACTCAAAATTGTAACACTGAAAAGGTTGATAACTCACCCACCACTAATCATGCACATAATACCACTACTCATACACATAATAAGCATCCAACACATAAATCCACATATGCAGAGGTTCTCTCAAAAAACTTACTTAAACACCAGAGACCTCCAAAACAAAAGACTTCTACAACTTACACAGTTTCCACAGCACCTAAGACACATAGCAACACCAGTGTCTTATTTCCAAAGCCCTTAAGACGTAACACTCAAAAAACAAATTTTCTTGTCATTGGAGACTCCCTCATGGATATCCCACTCACCAGGCTAGATAAATAGAAAGTCACAGTCAGCTGTCTGTCCAGTGCCAGGATTTGTCAGATCAAGCATGCACTCAGGTCTTTTGGCAACAAGTACCATTATGACTCCATCATAGCTCATTTTGGAGTGAATGACCTGAGACATACCTCACTGGACTATATGAAGAGAAACCTGACTGAGCTCTCCAAGTATGTGTCCCAGGCAGGTATGTCCCTAGCTTTGATCAGCATATTACCCTCACCTAGAATGATGCCACAATATAAACAAAAAATGATTGATTTCAATAATTGGCTTAGTTTTTGGTGTCATTCAAAAACAGTTTCTGTTACCTGGAATTACATGGTCGACAAACCTCACTGCTTTGCCAGAGACGGTTTGCACCTGGCACCTCTAGGCTTTCGGCTGCTGGCAAAGGCTCTTGCCTCTCCCATAGTGCCTTTTTAAGCAAGGTCTCAAAAAACAAAATTGCTGATGTGAAAATTGCCAACCAAGGGTTATACTGCTAAATGCTAGGAGCTTAAACCACAAACTTCACACCCTGGAAGCACTTCTATCATTGGAGGGTGTAGATGTCTGTGCAGTGACAGAGACCTGCTACAATGCCTTCCTCACCTTCAGACTGCAAAATGATTGTGTAAGAACCAAAGACAGGAGTGTTTCTATCTATATTAGAGATAAGTTCACCTCCCAACTATTTAGACTGGACAACTCCGTGGAGTTACTCCATGCTCAGATTACTGTACGTAAGTACCCCATTCAAGTCATAACTAGTTATAGATCCCCCTCCATTAATCATGATGCTCATGAGGCCTACTTTACCAAACTGGAGTCAATCCAAATATTGCCAAACACTCTGGCCATGGGGATTTCAGTTATCTCACCATCAACTGGGAAATGTATTCTAGGCTTAACTCACTAGCGCAAAAGTTCACAAATTCCCTGTAACAAATTGTTCAAATCCCAACCAAAGGAACAAACATTCTATATCTGGTCCTGACTGACATGACAAACAGATGCATCACTGCAACTGTCGGAGTCTCATTAGTTAAATCTGACCACAAATTAGATGGCTTTGAACTGGCACTAATGCCAGAACTCACAAAGGGCAAAGTCAGACTTAAAAACTTCACCAAAGCAAACTATACTGTCCTAGGAGAAGGTATAAATGCATTCCAGGCCCCATTCCTAGCTGGAAGTGGTAACTACACTAAAGCCCTGTACAATCACTTATATAAGTGTATAGACCCAGCTGTTCCAGACAGAATCAAAGCCAGAGCCTCAAGTAAAAAAAAGCCACTCTGATGGATATCCAGCATCAACAAACTTTACAACAAATGCAAAAAGTTGCTGTCTAAGAAAATTAAGGTGAGGATGCAGCAATGGATAAGCACCCTCCTCAGCCTCAATAGGCAAATAAGACAACATGTCAAATCCTCTAAGGGTACTTTGAGAAAAGCTTAGCAATCACAGCCAAGGATAATCATAAGGCCTTGTACAGCTATGCACGTAGCTTAAATGGTAGGACCCAAGCATGTGCCAAACTAGTGACTAATGGTATCACACACACTGATCTTGTAGAGATGGCAAACCTGATAGTGGATAGATTTGGCAAAAATTTCACTCCTTAGCCCCTCCAAACTTATCACAAACCTTGCCCCCAACTTCCCCCTATCCTACATATCCAAAGAGAAGGTCATTAAAGCATTGTCTAAGGCAAAAAACACAGCCTCTATGGGACCAGACAGAATCCCAGGCTGTCTTCTAAACATACTAAAACATGAACTAGCATCACCATTAAGTACCCTATTCATTCACAGCCTAACCACAGACTATGTTCCTGTGGAATGGTGAACAGCAACAATTGTTCCCCTTCACAAAGGTGGCTTAGCAACAGACCTACCGAATTATAGGCACACAAGTCTGGCCAGCCTAATCTGTAAAGCCGTAGAAAGTATCATCATGGACCTCATAAATAAAGATATAGGTGACCTCCAAACCCTGGATTTGACCCAATTTAGCTTCGCCAAGGGCAGATCCTGCTGGTTAAACCTGGTGGATTTCTTTGAAAATGTGACCAGGGCCATTGACGAAGCAAATCTGTGCACACAGCATACCTCCACTTGGCAAAGTCCTTTGACACAATCCCACACTCAGGCATTACCGATAAACTTAGCAAACTGAATGTAAGCCCCTCTGTTGTAAGATAGGTTGCCAACTGGCTCACAAACCAGTCACACACTATCAAAGTAGGCAACTCCATATCAACCAGCAGACCTGTCACCAGTGGGGTGTCACAAGTGTCAGTGCTGGGCTCCCTACTGCTTGGTATATACTTCTTAGAAGTTCAGGCCAAAACTAAGGGGTTGTGGCTGACCAAGTTTGCTGATGACTGCAACTGAGTGCAATTATTGAATCTCCAAATGATGTCAGCATACCTCAGGAGGATCTTATGCAGAGCAATGACTGGTGTCTTAATCATGGTCTCAAACTGAATGCAAAAAATGCATTATCATTCCCTTTCATAAAAACAATGTCCGTTCACGCTATAACAACAGTACCCTATGTAGCTATGAAGTGGTAAGATATATGGGATCACAAGTAGACTGCAACCTTAAGTTTGACCACCATGTGTCTACTGTAGTAAGGAAGGTTTTCTTAGGGGAGACTTATGCCTGGCTTACAGAGCAATCTCAGAACCAAACCTTATGAATTTACTGCACATCCATAAGTCAAATGGGACTACCCATTTCAGGGACCTAAATATGGCCTGTGACTTGAATAGGATGTGCTATAAGGACAAAACAGTGTAATAAACTTCTCTGTGTGGAAGATTTTCAGTCCATATATTTCTAGTTAATCACTGTATATTAATCAGATCAGAAAATAGTAGTAGAAGTAGCGAACGTAAACTCAAGTCAAAAAGTAAAATCCTTTATTAAGTACACAGACAAGTGAGCCAAGTAAAACAAAAATAGAGTAATAATGTATAATATAATGTATATAATGTAATGTATAGAGTAATAATAAATAGATGTGCTATAAGGACAGATTTGTCTCCCAGTTACTGCTGTGTCTTTGGAATAGGCTGACAATTCATGTGAAGCAGAGCACCTCTATGACACTCTTTGTGGATGAGGCGCCATAATTTCTTACCAGGGATAGCATCCAAAACCCTCCTGGACATGGGCAGTCATTAATAACTTTAGCCCTGGGTATCCTGGGTATTGGCTAGAGCATCTATGGTATTATATTGGGATGAAATGGCCAGGCTTGAAATGGCCTGAGGGTCAATAGCCTAGTAATCTCCTATGATCTTTTGATCCTTATATATTCCCCTGTTATGCCCACCCTATCAGACATTATTTGCTTGCATATCACTGAGTTATGGATACACAATTATTTATTTCCTATAGGAACATATATCAGCAATGCTAATGTCTAATAGACCATAAGGAAGCCATGCATGTAGGCACACTCAGATGAACACTGCAGTCATAAATGACATATCAGTCCCAACTATTGGAGATTTTTATGCTCACTATACTAAATCAGGTGCTCTGTGTGACAAATGAGGTAATCTCAGACAGTTCATATTCCATATAGTAATTTAATTTTAAAACATTAACCCATTGTATATTTGAATCACTGTACTGTGAAACTTGTTTTTTAAATGTTCTTTTTAGTATCATTCTATATTAAGGCATGATCAATAGTATAAAGTCAAAATTATTTATTAACTAGAGACAATAAGACCATCTTATCTTAGATCATAAAGGCATACAAAATGGTGAGTGTACTAATATGTACAAATTATAATCAGAATTTTTAACTGTACATAATTTTGCAGAATGTCTACATTTTTGACTCATGTTTTTGGTCTGTTCCTCATGACGAACTATTATGGCAGATTCGTACAAGAGCACAAATTACCCCTGGTATTAATGACTCCCTTTCCATTAAGTGTGTTTTGAGATGGCTCTCTTATAATAGGTAACTCCTTTTAACTATCGCTGGTGCTTATGTCTACATTTACTATTACCTCTTGCCTTGTGACTATTAGAGTTGTTTGTATTGTCCCTTAATTTTGGGTACAGCACATGTGGTGACATTCCAGTTATTCCCTGTCCCTGTGTGCAGTTGAATTATCTACTGGAGTTTTTTATTAGCTTAAGCTTCACTGATGTAACTATTTATTTATTTATTTATTTATTAGTACAATAATGAATTGTCCTAATTTTGTATAGAGAGTAATTTTATTTCTTGATTTATTCAATTTAATTTTGTTCAATGAGATAAATATTTTATTTGTATATATACATATATATATATATACATATTTTTTTCTTTTAACTAGGCTGCTGGTAACACATTGATATTAATTTCTAAGCACAGCACAATTTATTTGCACATACTGCATGAAGGTTATTACATTTAGCGAACTTCATTTGCTGTGTTTTTTATGTTTACTACAAAACAATGACTAGTATTTAACAATGTAAAGTATATTGCTGTTTTAAGGTTTCCATGTTTTTTTCTTAATTGAAAAATGCACTTGCTCTTGATTTGTTAAATCATTTGTAACTTATTTAAAATAGGTGCCATTTGAATGATTCATGTTTGTCTGATGAAGGCAGAACACTGTTTCTGCCGAAAGCGCTTACTTTTACTTGGATTTTATTAAATATTTTCAGTTTTTAGCCTGCTCTCATTGTGTTCCAGCTCGCTTTTCTGTTGTTTACTGGGTTTGTGTGTTTTCAAGTCGTGCCTCATAACATTTGTGGTTTGATGGTAAATTGTCAAGGAATGAAGTCATTAAATAATGATAGACATTTGCATTTCAGACTTAATATGTCTCAGAAAATGCATGCCAATGCGAAAGCTGTTATTCTAGCAATGTTTTAAGGTTATAAGAGCAACAATTAAATTATGCATGGTCAAAAGAGTTGCTTAGCCTGATTTAAGCTTTCTTAAAGACTGTCTGCTTTCATTCATGGATCAAATGACATGTCACCCAACTGATCATTCAATTCACATTTAAAAGCCACTAAAGTACCCAAACCTATTGATCGAGAGAGAATAAGGTTCAACCATTTTCCAGCTTTGTTGTGAAATTGCTTACTAAGAAAAGTTGAGTTTTCTTTGGTTACTTCAACCATTTTATGTTCCTAGTGTCCCTAGAAGAACATCTAAATAAAACCTCCGCAGAGCCACATTAAAAAAACATAATGTTTTTCAATCTCTTATAAATGAGGATCAAGTCCCCCTCACCAACTTATAATTAATACCAAATAAACAGAGCCTTTTTAATATTTCCATATACTCCATGTGTTTTACTAAACGAATTTGACTTGTGAAAGATCTTTTTATTCATTCAAATTTATTAATTGAGTAATGGCCAAAAATGCATGTGGAGGCTCCATATTCAATAATGGATCTTATTAGAGTTTTTTAATTGGTAATAAAGCAACAACTTCCATACTACTGAAAGTTCTTCACATAAATGTTAATTCATAAAATTTTCTGATAATCTCAATAAGCTGAGGGCAGAAAGAGAAATACTTATCGAAAATAAGTCCCAGATCTGTAACTTTTTCCACACTTGTAATTTATTTGACATTTATTTACTTGGTTAGTCCAACTGGGTCAACAGAACCCATTTTCAGCTGAGGCCTGGGACTTGATAAAATGATGTCATTAATGGCATATGGATAACACAATTTTCTTCTTACCAAAGTAACCTCCTTTGGATTTATTAGTATTAAAATTCATAATACAAGACTTGTCCATGAATCAAGCATGTCCAACAAATTCTGTATAATATATTGATCATCCACATTAGTGACTGCAACCCCAATGTTAATATCATCAGCAAATTTGCTGATATTTATCAACAAGAGGAGAATCTGACATAAAGACAGAAAACAGGGACTGGGTTCAATAATGATCCCGGGGAGCACCCAAATTAATGGCAACATTATCAGAACAGGTGTCCTCCACTCTAATTATGCACTTCTTATAGCTATTCTAATTTACTTTAATCATACTTTGAATTAGGAATGGGGTCAATTCCTGTCATGGTATTAGAAGCCCAAAAGACTTAGAGAAATTAAAAAATTGCTATTCTAATTGTCTTTCCACCTCCCGATATGGTGATAGACCTTATACTTGTCCAAAATGCTTAGAATCCCATTATGTGGAACAGTATCAAATGGCTTGGCAAAATCCAGGTAGACCACATCCATGGGAAGACCTGAATCCACTGTCTTCCAGATATACTAGCAAACATTTAAGAGATCTAATATATAAGACCTATTTGGTGTAAGTCCATACTGGCACAGATCTAAATAAGAAGATATTTTTCTCCATCAGTAAATCTTTTACTACTATCTCACAGCATTTACAAGTAATTATCAAGGGAGGTGTGATCAACACCCTTTGGAATAGGGACAATTATTGTATCCCTCTACCTCTTGGAGACAAAAGACTTGTTTAAAGATTGCTGATATAAATACAACAAACACCCTGATATTGTGTCAGCAGTGTCTGTCAAATAAATCACCATTCAGACCACTTTATCTCACAGCTGTGAAGGGTTTAATAAATTCCAATGCTCTCTCAAGATTACTTAGTGTAATTATCAAACAGAGTTTGTTCACTTCAAAATCAAATTCCATATTAGAAACTCTGTTAAGAGACATAGTGGCCAAACATTTTTCCTGAAATGGTTTGAATAGTTGCTTCAACTCTGTAATTAGGCAGTTGTTATTTACTATATTGTAACCATTTTGTTTCTCTTTTGCTGCCTTAGGTGCTTAAAGAAGGCTTTCTTATTATCCCTAGTGTGAACTTATAGTTCATTCTCACACTTTCTGTGGGATAGATGTTGGCACTTCTTAAACACTGCTATAGCTATTTGATACATGTTATGGTTAGACATACTAGGACTGTGCTTATACTTCTGCCAGCAAGTGTTTTTCCTGTTCTCAAGTTTGTCTAAACCTGTCGACCACTATAGAAGCCCTAATATACCTTTATAATTATGTAGCAAGGAAAGTTTTATATAAGATCAATTAAGAACCTATTGAAAAGTTTAAAACTTTTGAAAATCTGTAAATGTTTCGTATAGTTTTCCTATTTCCAGTCCTTTAAGAAGCCATTAATTTCTGAGAAGTCTTCTTTGTAATAAGCTCACATGTACTTATATCTTGAGTTGCAATTATAGTGGGTTAAAAAAACATACATTAACTAAGTAAGGCTTAGGTTATCTGAACCAATAAGACCAGGTCCAACAGAACAATAAGAAGCCCTGATATTTTCCTTAACCCAAACTGCATCTAAACTACTGTTAAGCCTCATTGGATTTCTAACTATTTGGGAATATCTGTCTGTTCTACTTAGACACACCAACTCATTCAAGATTCTGGTTTGAGGGGGAGGTCATTCCATCCTATACTGAGGTCATTAAGATCCCCAGCTATAAAGTCAAATTTATATGCAAAAATACCATTTAGATAGAATGTGCCTGCAATAAAACAGACCAGTCCTTATAGATGAAGAATTCCATACAGCTTTAATAGTCAAAAATTCAAACTCATTCCCCTTGTGAATTAGCATCGATTGCAGGGGGGTATTTATGTATATCAAAACATAACACTCCCTCTTTCCCTCTTTCCCATCCAAAGATTTTTGCTAGCCACAGTACCCCAGAATAGACAAAGGTCTGTTAACGGTAGAGAACATGTCAGTAAAGAAATTAGTCTATATTTCCCAGGGCAATCATTATGTTTACGTGGATTAAATACTGGGGAAAGGATCAACTGATCCCACAATGGATAGCAGAGAGTCTCAGCAATCATCATGAAATGCCTTCAGAATACCTGCTCTGCTATGTCTATGCTGATGAAACCAAAGGTCAGGTAAGCATATGGATATCTCACATTGGGTGTAGAGCTTATAATGTCCTGCAAGACACCTGCAAGCTTGAGGTGAAATTGAGTGCTACTGCATACATTATCTAATAGCAAATCCCACTCAGTCATTGTATCTCTGATGTTATGTATGGGAAATTTCAGTTCTAATTTGAATATCACATTTTTTGAGCGCTACGAAACACATAGATCTTGGAGACAATCATTAGGGTGTCTTAAACATGGTGCTTCTTCTGAGGTTATGCCTTCCAAAGTCCTGCTGCTCAAGACATGAAATTTAAGTGAAGACATTCATATCTCCCATAACATACATTTGTTGTAGAATATTACTCTCCTCATGATAGCCAAGAAAGTCTCTGGTGAGTGTATCTAGCTTTTCTTCTTGAAAGTCAAAACCGTCTTATAAAATATGTTGGTAGTCATCAGTGATTTTGGGAGTCTAGAACCAGTGTAAAAAAAGTAAAGTGTGGATTAAAGGAGCACAGAATATTATAAAGCTGCTGTGCTTCAAAATGTCTGTCAATACAGCTGGAGGTATTATATCTACCTGAATAATGAGCAAACTCAGTGAGGGCATCTTCCTAAGTTTATTCAACCAGTGTCATCCAAAGGAGCTATCTATGTAAGTTGTGGAAGCTGACATTAAGGAAGGCTCCGGAACACTACTGTCTAATGGGTAAAATTAATTTTAAACTGTCCTGCACTCTATTTTATTTAACCAAGAGACTTATGAAGTAAGTGACAGATAACTCTATATGAACTTCTCTAACCACCCCCCCCCCCCACGCCAGGGGACTGAAAAATGAAGTAATAAGTTTGGAGCTTGGTGTAAAATGAACCAGATAGCCCATCTAATGTGCTGGTGTCATCTTGAAAAGTTATGATTTTATGAAGGACTCCTTGTCATCTCCAGGCTAATACTGCCACTACTTTCTCCTTTTTGCCTTTATATGATGAGAAGACAGTACATGTGAAACCCCAACTAGAAAATTTAACATGTTCTGAATGGAGATAAATGCACTTTTTGGAATAAGTAATTATTAGTTGCCACCCTTTTTAGATATTTTAGTGCTCAATCTCTTTTTAAAGGGATTACAGTGTCTGATGAAACTGCACAATCATAAAAGATACGTAGTGTTGAATGTAAATGGATAACAACTCCATTTATTTATTATTAAATGTAAATGTGTAGATTAACTCCATTTATCTATAACTGTTCAATAACCAGGTAAGTGGGTTGTTCATTTCACACTTTTAAATTACTGTAAAACAAATGATGCTAAAAGCAACCCAATCAACCTTTACTTAAGATGGAGGAGATGGCAGCTGTAATCCATTTAATGATATCAACTCAGCCCCCTAGGCTGAAGTGTAATGAAAAAGCCTATAGTACATCTCAGATAAATGAATAGCACAAATCATAAGAACAACTACTTATAACCTGTGTTCATAATCCTCTGCCTCACTGAAGACCCCTTATAACAGACTTCACAAATGGATCACTGCTTCTCTGTACTTGTGCTACACCATGGAAAACAATACCACCAAATCTAAAAACAAAAATTCTGATTCTACCTTCAAAAATTACTCTTTTAGCCAACTATCCTTAAATGCCTCTTTTGTTTTTAAATATATTTATTGAACTTTTATCTGCAGGAACAAACATATTAATATAATACAATCTATACATATTTAGATAAATGTCTATATCAATTTTTGCTATACACATTAATAAACTTCATAAAAACCTGTAAATTGCTTTTCAAGACAAGGGAGACACATTGCTATAACTTTTTTGAATTTTGGAACAGCAATAACTTGGTGCTGCACTGTGCTCTATCCCAAAGACATGCAATACTGCATAGGACTGATTCTGTGACTGTGCTGTATGTAAATGATTAATGAGGCAGTCTGAGAGAGAGTGGCATACATTAATTTATCCTTCCTCTCCTGGAACAGTCTCCAGGAAGGTATCTGCATGCAGAGCTATTCAGGAAATCACTCAGACATGTAGATCAGCACAGCCAACCCTACCACTTCACTGTATTCAGCCATGTTCATCTACCTAAAGTGAATATGGTACAGGAACTGGAGGGAGGGGGAACCACTAGCCACCAAGGATTACTGTAATCATGAGTGCCATAAAGGCACCATCATCAGTTTGAGGATTGGTGGTGGTGGTGGTGAGGGGAACTAGCCACCAGAGATAATACAATACACCTTTGCTTTAACAGCACCAACATCAGTATGAAGTTTTGGGGGGGTTAGAGGGAAACACTATCAACTAGGCATACTGCACTTATGTTGTAAAGGCACTTAAAAGATTACATGGATTTGGGGCTGGGAGAAACACTAACTACCAGATATACTACACCTGTGCCATAATAGCACTTAGACTATTATGGAGATCAGGGAAAGGGAAAAGCCCAGACACCAAGGAGTACTCTAAAGTCTTGTATATTAATGGCACCTCAACTAGTAAGGGGATTGGGGGTTGTAGGAACCACTAGATAAGGGAAGGGCATGCAAGTCAGGGACAGGTACGTTGACTGCTGTGTGTGTGTGTGTATGTGTGTGTGTGAGTGTGTGTGTGTGTGTGTGTGTGTGTGTGTGTGTGTGTGTGTGTGTGTGTGTGTGTGTGTGTGTGTGTGTGTGTGTGTGTGTGTGTGTGTGTGTGTGTGTGTGTGTGTGTGTGTGTGTGTGTGTGTTTGAATTTGTACTTGTGTGTGTGGGAGACTGTCCGAGGGGGGATTCCTATGTCTACATGATGCAGCCAAAGCAGATAAGTACTTTGAAGT
Source organism: Protopterus annectens (assembly GCF_019279795.1). NCBI lineage: Eukaryota > Metazoa > Chordata > Ceratodontiformes > Protopteridae > Protopterus > Protopterus annectens. The sequence continues at coordinate 1,545,976,111 of NC_056743.1, read as the reverse complement.
GTAGGACAGCAATGATCTGCACATTTCAACAATAACTGATTCAGAGACATGCAAATTAGCTGATAATGTGGTCTTTCCTCAGCGTGGCTAACATGTCTGTGAATCACAAGATACAGTATTGTGGGAACAGAACCTTTTTATTGTGAGCCATATGGTTTGTATTACACCCTTTAGGGAAAATCCCCAGGCATGAGTTACATGAAACCTATGGCTGATTTCTCCTACTATGGACCCTTCTAGTAGCTTGCCAGCCAACTTCTAGCTATCTGTAAATCTGATCTCTCTTCCTCATCTTTACTGCTCCTACCTCCTTTTAACCTACCTCTGTTCTTTCAGTTATCTCTATCTGCTGATGTTCCCAGTTTCTGGTGCTTTCTTTTTTTTCTCATGCCTTTTCTCTTAGCTTAATTGTACATATTGTAAATAGTACAATATTTGCCAACTCTGTCTACAACCACTTCATGATTTGGTGCTACCTCCTCATTGTGTTATTTCATACACTCAGTTTATTTACGTATACTGCATTATCCTGTTACATTTATTGTCTGCATGTTTTGAAAGGGCATTGTTTCTCCAGTTTTGCTGCCGTATTGTTGATTGTGCTACTTTGATTTTGACTTTTCAATTTTCTTTCTATTTCACTCCCAATACCCTTAAATGGACTTTGGTCACCCACGACATGCTTTCTCAGACATACATCTCTTTTAGTAAAGCAGGTCTGCAGGCAATATACTGATGCCATTATGGATGTATGGATTTATTCTAGAGACAGTAATGAAATGAGAGTTGGCAAGCACATTTTTAAACTAATCAAAAGTAATGCTGGCACCAATGGTTATTATAATTAAGGTTGTTTCACACATTCTTCATTGAAGTTTGTCTCAATATTCTTTACAGATCTGCCATGAAGTTATAAGTATGTATATGTTTCATTATAACTGAGTAACATTTTCATGGCCCCATTTTGTAGCTCCATTGTGCTGCTTTTTTGTACTGTGCTGTATTTATTCTAGCCCAGATGCTAACAAAAAGGCATTGAAATATAATTACCAATACATATTCACAACTACAAGTGTCTATTTTTAATATTGATCGATACAAAAATAAGTCCAACTACCATGTTCCAAGGCATATACTTTAATAAAACAAACAACAAAAAATCCAAAATGCAATACAGATGAGTGCTTTTGGGTGAAAACCCTTCTTCAGATCTATTAAAAATGTAAAATCTCACTCATATCTAAATACAACCAATCAGTGGGAAGAATTAATTAATACCATTCGGAAAAATGTTAAACAGTCAATGTATCCTAGAGTTTCACTGGTCGATTAAAATGTTAAAAAATAAATCAAAAATAGTCTCTAGCATGTTGTACCCAATTAGGGGTATAACATAAGCAGAATGTGAATGTTCATAGTGAAATAGAACAGGACCAATAAAATAAAAGGTAACCAACAACTGTCCAATCAGTAATAGAAATCAGTCCGTGTTCCTTTGTAATCCTCTAAAATGTTATGCTATCAATCTAATATTCTTTGGATGATTCTAAACCAATCCAAATAACTCTACAAGGTCAAATGGCCAATGGAAGATGTAATCCAAGTGAAATCTTACAGATCAAAATGGATTATCGTTTACCAATCAAGAAAAATATATCTGTCCATATTCATTGCAGACAGAGCAAATATAATTAAAATGAATTTCCAAGTGCCTTTAAAAACAGCATTTTGAAAACATAAAATAGTTCAAAATATGCTTCCCTTTCCCAGACTGCATTCAATTTAATGAATGTTGTTCATAGGTTCATAGGTTCATAGGTTTATAAGCTGATTCAACGTGTTTACTCTCAATGCTTGATATACAGTAAATGGATAGTTTACAACCTGACTGTGTAATGCGAAACACCTTGCATCCTTGCTGTATAAATTCAGAGGTAAACAATGTTGTGTATACCAGCTACACAAAGTCAAAAAATTGATTCATTTAATCTAAATAAATTCAAGGTGTGCATCCCTTTCTCTGACTGCATTTGATTTAATGAATGCTGTAAGTTGATTAAGCATGCTTGCTCTCAGCCCAATATACAATAAATGGATAGTTTACAACCTGACAATGTCATGTAAGACACCTCACCCCCTTGCTGTACAAATTCAGAGGTAAACAATTTTGTGTATACCAGCTGTACATAGTCAAACAATTGATTCATCAAGTGGATGATTATGAACCAATCCAAGTCATTCTCTGTGCTTGAAGAACTAATCAAAAATTAGAGATATGGAAGGAATCATATAGGTTAGATGAAGCCATCATCCACCAATCAGAGATAAAGTACACATCCGTGTTCATTGAGATGGAACAGTAAACATGTTTGCTAGTGAAATATTGTTGATCTAATTTATTCTTAAATATGTTGTTAGAGCAGTCTTGTTCTTCCGTAACAATTTAAAGGCATAACATTCTGCAAAACCTGTTGTATCACACACCTTAGGCCAGAAATTCAGTCCAATGGATAGTAGAATCAGATACTTTTATTAAAACAAGAACAATTCAATTTTTCTAGCACCTCGGCTTACAAAAGCTTTTACAGAGTATACTGTTTTCTTAATCTGTTCATGATTATATACTAACAGTATTCATTAAACAATTAACCAATAAAACATTTCATTAAAACCAACTATTCTTAAAGACATTTTTCACAAAATATCTCCAGGTATATTCTCTACTGAGTCCCCTGGGATATACTGTGTTATACTTCAAAATTAAAAATATTCTTTCCTTCTTAAACAATCTTTGATACCTTTAGAAGTACTGAATTCAGCATTTGTCTGTTGCAGAATTGCAGCCTGCAATCCATTTGGATCTCATTTACTGTACTTATTAAAATGTTCTGCCACAGGGCTGAACTGTTTATTTTTCTTGATATCCCTGACATGTTCTTTTAATCTAGCTGCAAAACTTCTCTTGCTTTCTCCAATATAAAATAACTCACATGGACATTTAAGTCCATATATAATTATTTCACTACCACAACTATAGGTGCCTTTTATATCAAACTTTTTACCATTGATTTTTGAAAAATTATTAACAACATATTGACATGTTGTACAGTTTCCACATGGTCAACTACCACTAATAGGAATTTTATCCCTTGTAACATCTGGACTTTTAAACCCTCCATGCACCAAAAAATCATTCAAACTTCTTCCTCTCTTATAGGAAAAATTCAGCTGTACATTTTTCAAGAAATCAACTTCATTCTTGATAAAATACGAATAATATTTAACTATATCCTCCAGTTTACTAGAATAAAATTTATATTTTGACACAAAGTATAAATGCTTTTCTTCACTTTTTACTATTTGTCTATTATAAATATTATTATTTTTTGAGTTTCTATATGCTTCCCCTCTCATTACTCTAGAATATCCTCTGCATACATTCTCCTCTCCATAACCTCACTGTATAAACATCTGGATACTTTTATTCATTTCCTTTTCACACTGCTGAATATCACTGCATAACCACTTAATTCGGAGCAACTCCCCATAAGGCACTGAGGTTATAGTATGGGGGAATGACAACTGGTGCCATACAACATGTGCTTCTGTCCTAATTTCCTAAATATTTTGGTTTTAAGTTTGCCATTCTTTTGCCTCTCTGTTGTTATATCTAGATAATTTACACTATTGCCCTTCTACAACCCATCAAATTGTATTCCAAATCTGTTTGCATGCAGGTCTTGAATAAACTTTTCTACCTCATTATAACCTCCCCTACATATAAAAATTAAATCATCAATGAAATCTAAAGAGGTTGACTACATATTCACTAAAAAAATGTGTCTATAAATATACAGATTCTCAAAAAAAACCACGAGCAAGTTAACATATGTGGGGGCAAATGCTGCTCCCATTGCTCTTCCACATTTCTATTGAAATAAGTATCCATCAAATTCAAACATGTTATTTTCAAGACAAAATAGTATCAACTCTACAATGTACTGAATACTAGGATTGTCTCCTAAGAAAAATTACATAGCTTCAAGGCCATCTCTATGCTGAATAATAATATAAAGCTGACAACATTGATTACTATAAAATACATTCCTTGTTCCTATTGTACTGTTTTAACCTTTTCTAAAAGGTCAAAGGTATCCTTGATATATGAAGGTAATTGCACTACTGACTTTATTAAATAATGATGTAAAAAACAAACAGTGTTATGAGCAAAATAATTGCAAGCAGACAAAATAGGGCGGCAGGGAGGTGTGGTCAAACGTTTGTATGTTTTTGGAATACAGAAGAATTTCGACATTGTACTATTCTTACTTTGAAATTTATATTTGACATCCTCCTGAGTAAAAGAATTCTGCCTAACCACCTTATGTATCAAATCATCATAATCTCTTATAGCCTTTTGATAATCATTAAATTCTATTTTTCTATATACCTTTTCATTACTTAAATGTTGGTTGCACATGTCTAGGTACTGTGTATAATGCAGTATCACTAATTTGCCTCCTTTGTCAGCTGGCTTAAACACAAGCTCCCTTGTTTTGCTTAAAACTTTCAATGCTAACCATTCTTTTTGTCATATTATACAAAATGTTATTAGTATAAAATGCATGACATTCTTTCAACATACTATGAAATTGTTCTATTTTTTGGTACCTAAAATGTGGAATGAACTTGCTTTTATATAAAACATCAGCCTTATCAAAATTACAATAAGCATTTGTTTCCATATCAGAGCAGCATGAAATAAAGCTTTCCTCACTACTTACAACATTTTCCATTGTTATACTTTCTGTAACTTTTTTGTCATTATAAAAGCCCATTAAATGCAATTTACGAATAAGTTTGAAAATTTCCCCTTTAATTTCATATACCCTCAGTAGAACTGTGGGGATAAATTTCAAACCTTTCTCTAAAATTGACTTTTCTAAATCATTAATAACATGTCCTGACAAGTTAACAACATATTCAAAGTCTTTAGCACTTTGAAGTCCCAATACATTATGTCCATTTACCTCGTTTGTTTGCTTGAGCATTATGGATAAACCCAAACTGTGGCTCAAGCCATGTCCTTTTCTTATTCCCCTGTGGTTGTTGCTGTTGTTCATGAAAATTTCTGCTGAGGTACTCTGGATTGTGACCTCGAGAGAGTCATGGAAATTCTTCCCTATCCTCTCCTTTTTCTTCTGTCGACGATGCCCCACTCTCTGCTGACAAATATGAACATGAACATTGTTCTGACATCCCAGTCACCTCCTGGAACCTCACTCGTGACCTTTTATTGGTGCTTGAAGAGAGAATGAAAGCTTGCTTATGCTCATAGTCATGCAAATCTCTGATAAGCTCCTTTTTTTCCCTTCCTACAAGTTCTTTTACATAAGTTACCAATTTTTTATTTATGTCCTGTAGGTAACTATCAAAATCCTCGTGGCTCACTTTATCAACACTATTAGAGCAAGTCTTTTTTAATTTCCTCTTTCAATCTTGCCCTTTTAACCATATCCCTCTCCACAAGATTATTCACCCATTGAGTACTACACTTATGCACTGCTGCTACCCAGCATTCATAAAATATTTTATCACTGTCACAGTTCATATCAAAAGGAGCAGAGTGAAAGGAGCAGAGCGATTTTTGACTGCCCATAACCCTCTGGGTGTTATATTGAACTCCTGATATCTCAGAAGACTCTGTAGGTTAAAGAAAACAGAAGTTTCTTTAAATATTAATTTTTCTACCTGGTCAAGGAAATCTTGCAGCTCCGGAGTCATAGTCAAACCAGTCCCTTTGCCCACTGATGAAAATGGGTTTGAAAAATGTTTTGTCTGTTCTTTTCCCATTGCACAAACAGATTGGTTACCAAATCATTGCCAGAAACAGGAACTTTATTGGAATTAGCTGTGGCATTCAGACCTTCACCCTGTCTCAATTGAGAGGAACACAAAAAAATCAATAGTCCTTTGAGAGGGGTCTATATTAGAATGAAGATAACCTCACTTACGCGGATCCCGAAAGGCCGACACATAAACAGTGAACCACATGAACACCAAACATCCTTAAGCACAAAATTGAAAATACTGAATCTCCACAGTTGTCCACACCATGTTTAGTGAGGTGAAACGTCAGTAGCAGATTCCCTTATCCAGTATAGCTCCCTAACGTAAATGTGCAATAGTTATGACCTTAGGGTTAGGGTGCGGGCTAAGGTAAGTGCATATATAGTAATACATTCATATTTATTTTGTTTGGGTAGGCAGTACGTAATGGGAGGTGGAGTTGGCCAACTATGGCAATTCTATATTTTGAATTTCACCCTTAAGGACGTTCGGTATTCTTGCGGTTCGCTGTGGATGTGTTGGCCTTTTGAGATTCACATAAGTGAGGTTTTGGCATTCTAATATAGACCATTTGAGCGGTATTAATGTCCACCTCTCAGAATAACCTTGGCAGTCTCACAAATGAATCACTGACCATAAATCCTGAACCACAAAAATGAAGAGAAAACCTGTTGTACCACACGGCTTAGGACAGAAATTCAGTCCAATGGATAGTAGAATCAGATACTTTTATTAAACCAAGAACAATTCAGTCTTCTCTAGTACCTCGGCTTACAAAAGCCTTTACAGAGTATACTGTTTACTGTTCATGCTTATATACTAACAGTATTCATTAAACAATTAACCAATAAAACACTTAATTAAAACCAACTATTCTTAAATACATTTTACAGAAAATATTGCCAGGTAAACTCTCTATTGAGTCCCCTGGGATATAATGCATTATACTTCAAAATTAAAACAGATTCTTTCCTTCTTAAACAATCTTTGATACCCTCAGAAGTATTACATTCACCATCTATCTGTTGCAGAATTGCAGCATGCAATCAATTTGGGTCTCGTTTATGGTACTTATTAAAATGTTCTGCCACAGGGCTGAACTGTTTTTATTTTTCTTGATATCCCTGACATGTTCTTTTAATCTAGCTGCAAAGCTTCTCTTGCTTTCTCCAATATAAAATAACTCACATGGACATTTAAGTCCATATATAATTATTTTACTACCCCAACTATAGGTGCCTTTTATATCAAACTTTTTACCATTGATTTTTGAAAAATTATTAACAACATATTGACATGTTGTACAGTTTCCACATGGTCAACTACCACTAATAGGAATTTTATCTCTTGTAACATCTGGACTTTTAAACCCTCCATGCACCAAAAAATCCTTCAAACTTTTTCCTTTATTATAGGAAAAGTTCAGCTGTACATTTTCCAAGAAATCAACTTCATAAAAAAAACAAACAATAATATTTAACTATATCCTCCAGTTTACAAGAAAAAAATATATATTTTGACACCAAGTATAAATCCTTTTATTCACTTTTTACTATTTGTCTATTATAATTATTATTATTATTTTGAGTTCCTATATGCTTCCCCTCTCATTACTCTAGATATATATATATATATATATATATATATATATATATATATATATATATATATATATATACACTTGTTGAGTAGTAACTGAAAAGTTTTAAAAAAGATCATTTAATAGTTTACAGACTAGTAGTTCAAAATAATTAATGAAAATAATTACTTATAGTAGACTAGTTGTTCAGAAATGTATAAAAGTAATGGTGTATAGCATTATTATAGGTAGCAATTAAATATAACAATATATACAGCTGATATTATATGTAGTATTGCGTACAGTTGGTACATTTTTGCAAATGCAGTGTCAGTACAGCCTGATACATGGTTCAATAGAATCATATTATATTTCCAAGATGCTTTCTCGGTGAAGTCAGATGATACAGCAGGACAGTTGTACTTATTTGCAGTTCAGCTGACAGAGTATAGTAATGGAAGAGAGGAATGATTTTTAAGAAGACTGCATAGGTAAGCATCTACATAAGATGGCTATTTTATAGGAAGGCTTAGAGATCATTTGGGATATAGATGAGAAGCTATTTTGGTAGAGAAGAAGAAGAATTAGTGAGAAAAGAAAAGGGAAAGTGAAGTGAAAGGTGAGTGGAGAGTAATAAGGTGGAAAGTGGAAGAATATATTTTCTGCATTTTCATTTAGTTTATTATAGCAATCCTTAAATTCTGTTAATATTTCTCAAATGTCCGTGTTTTTTTTTTCATCTTTAGCACGCTTTACTTCCTTAATATGATTAGCTCTTGATTATATTTTAACTCTTTTTTTTGCTAAGCTATAACTTCTCCATAGTGGGCATCATGTAAGAATTACTTTTATACTTTCAAAGGCTAGTTCCGTTTTATATGTTAATATAGTTTAGTATTTATTTACATTATTTGTTCTAGCAAGATTTTACTTCTTTTCTGAATATTTTTAACTTTTTGTATTTTATTTTGAACATCTAGCAATTAATTTTTACATTGTTTAACTTTCTTTTTTAAGCACTACATTACTTTCCCAAATATATAAGTTTTTAAGGCATTCCAGACCAATACTTATATTCCATTATTTCTTTATAAACCCAATTGTAAAAGCCTCATGTTTAATTAAAAATGCTGGCATTCTAGAAATAATTAAGATAATACCTACTGAAAGTCCTTTTTACTGACATTCTTCCTTGTTAAGCTTTTGATGAATTAATTTATGAAGTAATTCAAGTCGCTCTTTGAGGGAAATACTTGTCAGGAAAATTTTTTATACAGTTTAAAATTCTCTTTTTATGTTGAATTGAAGTTCTTCTGATAAATGGGACATTTTAGATATACTTCTATCTCTTTTTCCTGTTTTCTTTGGCTGACACTGCAGAGCTCAACATTGAAGCATTTACATTTTAACCATCTTGCCTTGGAATCAACAAATACACATTTTAGATATTTAATTTTTACTATGGATTGGACACCATTTTCTTTTTCTGCCTGTGTTGGGTACCATTATTTGCCTGCCTATGTAGCTGTTCTAGGTTTAGTTTGAATTTTGTGCAATGGACAATAACTGTGTTGGAAAGTGTAGTAGCACCTAAGACTTTTAGACTTCCAAACTCTAGTGTTAAAAGTAAAGTTAACAGAATAGAGTCAAATAATTGTATCAATGCTTTGCATGTCACATATGAAGTTACTAATGTTCTCCCTTTTTTTCCTCACCCTGACCCTTATTTTCTTTCTCTTTTTTAATTTTTTAGTTTTGTCTTTTTCTCACAGCACAGTGGGGTAGGCCTGTCCCACAGGATCCTCCTGCTCCCACTCAACCAGCTACAGCACCGCTGCCCAGCACATCTGGTGCATGACCTGGCAGCACTCCCTCTGCTGCCTCTGTGCTACCTGGCCCTTCAGGTAGTTCTGCAACAGAGGACAGGCCTATGGCTCCCCTTGGGAGCATTGGCAGTGGTGGTGACTTTATCACCATTGAAGAACTGCCAGGAATGATGAGTAGTATTGTGCACCACACTGTGTGTGCACACCTACACCAGATGCAGAGCCTGTTCTCCATCCTGGTTCAGAATACCTATAGGAGATGCAGACATCAAGCACTGCAGCCAGTGGTGCAGTGAGGTGACAGTGATGACACTCCACTGGTGAGGACTAGATTCTCACTGTCAACCAGCTTCATGTGCATGGGACCTCGATTTACCACCCTCTCCTCACCCATGAGGTTCATACACCTCTTGTGTGCTTCACAGTCTCTGTCGCTTGTCTTGTCTACAAATCTCCAAATGCATAAAACAAATAACTCCAAGCCACAAGTGAGGTAAAGTTAGCGCTTTCATTTACTTAATTTAGCAAACTTCTTCAGACAAACAAGTTAAAACAACAAATCACTTAAATAGGCAACCATCAATGACATCATCAAATATGAGTCTGCAATCCATCCACATTTAAAGCTAAATACCCACTATTGTATAAAAAGGTAAATACATTTATATATAAAAACATAATATGCAAAAAAACACAAAATACATTGCCAAAGCACCATCATATATGAAAGATTTCTCTGAAAAAACAACATAGGAAAAATATATATGTATATTAAATAATGTAAACATATATATAAATATATATATATATATATATATATATATATATATATATATATATTATATATATATATATATATATATATATATAAATAAAAATAAATATATAATCACACATTTACACATATGTGCACAAAATTATATATATATATATATATATATATATATATATATATATATATATATGTGTGTGTGTGTGTGTGTATCACACTCCATCCATACAAATATACATACATTCACACAGTACGATACAATAAAATAAACAATATACAAAGTTATAATCAATCCAATAGGGAACCCGAATTGTAAACTGATTGGCCCAATTAAACGGGGGCCCCATATTACCTAGCTAAAGATTTCAGCTTGAGAATACATTTAATGGATAGACTATCATTGAGTCCCGGGGGGGGGGGCATGTGTGTTAAGTCTAAGCTGCCAGGCTAATTCTTTCTCATCAAGTCTCAATGAATATGGTCCCCCCCCCCTAAAATCCAAACCAACCTTATCTATAGCCATAAACAAAAATTCATGGGTAGGGTTGATTTTCACATGCCTAGCCAGGGCATTATTTAAATTTCAATTTCCCAATACTATACACATGTTCATAGATCCTATTTTTCAGGGGTCTCTCTGTTCTACCAATATAAAATGCTGGACAATTTTGGCAAGTACCCAAGTAAACAACCCTCTTTGAATCACAATTAAACCTTTCTTTCACAGAATAATGTTGGTTATGGACCATAAAGGTATTAGCAGTTTTAATATGTTTACAAAAATGGCAACATCCACATTTAAACATACCAGGATGAGGGGAATGGTGGAGGGACATACAGCCTTCCACTATTGCTTTCAAATTCCAGCCCTTCCTAAAGTCTACCTTGGGCTCATCCCCCACTCTGTCTCTAATGGTCGTGTCCTCTTGTAAGAAGCACCATTTCTTAATTAAAATGGATCTTATTAGGGTGCATTCAATGAAAAAGTAGTGATAAACCCAAGGTTAATACCACCACCCACCTGTGATCTTGGGGACCTCACATTCACTGAAACATCAGCTAAAGTAGCTGAAGTGACTGATTGCACTACAGTGGGGAAAAGGGCAAATTCCTGACAATGGCCAAGCATTTTTTCCCCTTGGAAAAAATTGCTGAAGTGGCCGTTCAGAGATTTGGGATTTCTTTGTTTATTGGTCAATGAAGAGGCATTCTGTGAAGACATTTTTGGATAAGGTAATATAGGCCCTGCAGGAGGTCCATCAGAGTGGGGTCTGACAATGCCCTGTATGCCAGGCATAGATCTTCACTCAAAAGCCTGTAGGAGACAGAATACAGGGCTAGGGCCTTGAGGTGGTCTGCATAGGACATTTTACTTATGCCCTGTATTCTTTTAGTAAGGAACCTGTCTGGATGTTGCAATTGTTGAATATGCCTGATTAGGTACATACCAAAGGGGGCACTGTACTCAATGATAGGTCTGATGAATGCCAAATGCAGTGGAACTAAGACTTCCTTGGACTTAGATGCCATACCTTTGTTTATAAGTTGCGCAACATAGAATGATTTCCTCACCACTGTAGACATGTGATGGTCAAATGCTAGATTACTATCTATGTGTGTCCCTAAATTCCTGACTAGTGGGTCAGCTCTAAGGGGTGTGTTGTCAATATGATAGTTATCAGGGATAGATGACTTCCCAGAAGATACTATTATGAATTTTTTGGCATTTAGTTTTAGTCCATGGCTCCAGTTGTTTGTCTCTGTCAGTACCTCCTGGAAAACATTTGTATCAGTGTGAGATTCAATGACAGCTTCTAATTTACAATCATATGCAAATTTAGTCAGCCAGAGACCAGTGACATTGGACTTGACTTCTGAGAAGTAAGTGCCAAAAAGGAGTGATCCAAGGACTGATCCCTGAGGGACACCACTTCTGATTGGCCTCATTGCAGAGGTGGACTCCCAATTTTAACTTCCTGGGTCCTGTCTGTGAACCAGTTGGCTATCCACTGGGTGACATATGAGTTTGTACCTAACCTCTTGAGTTTGTCAACAATGCTTACGTTTCAGATGCCTTGGACAGGTCAAGGTAGGCAGTGTGAATGATTTTGCCCTCATCTATTACTTTGGTGACCTTCTCAATGAAGTTCACCAGGTTGAGTAGGCATGACCTGTCCTTGAAAAAAACAAACTGGGTTGGGTCCAGTGTCTGATGGTTTACTATATCTCTATTGATCATCTCTATAATAATTCTTTCCATGGCTTTACATGTAAGACTAGTGAGACTTTATGGGTCTGTAGTTTCCAGGGTCTGTAGATGACCCACCTTCTGATTTCCCATTACAAATGTATAATGCTAAACTGAGGGCATACAACTTTGGAGAGTTATGATTGTGTGAATCCTTGAGGCTTGAGGCCTACTACTTGCTGGTGGACAAATACAAGTCAAATATCTCTCTGCTGTCACATGTTACATTAATTTGAGTACAGATCTCCCACCGTTTACTTGCTTACTGTACCAAGTGATGAAATACAAGGACATAACATAATATTATTATACAATACAGTACATGTTCATGACTTACCTTGTAAATGGAGCAGTTGTCACAGTGTTAGTTTAGGGATGACTGTGATGCAGCACAGTGCAGTACACAGCTAATAGATGGGAAGGTAGAGACTCTGGCTCTGAAATGAAGCTGGCAGAGGTCTTAGGGTTCCTGTATTGTGTCCCTTTCCACCCTGTAGCACTCTGCAATGTCCATGTCTTGTATGTTGTGATAAGTTAAATGTGGCCTGAAAACTCTTCTCCATCTTGGCCTAGGCCTATTGGCAGCAGCATTGTCTGTAGCCTGTAGCACATGCAAATCGAGTTAAACAGCAGCAGCAACTCCTAACATTCTGTCTGTGTAGACTTTCTGTGTAGACTTTCTGTGTCTATACTCCACTACTTTTGAAATCCACAGGAAAAAAAACAGCATGGAGTCTACATGGTTGCTTTATAACTTGTTGAAAAGCTCTAGCAGATTGGTTAATTAGTATGCAGTACAGCTGCTTATGCTGTAATTAGCATCTCTGAAACACAGGCTAACACAGATGCAATCCATTAATAATCTACTCCATTATAAAAAGACAAATATATAGCTAGCCAAACTGATGGTGAGGACAATTGCTACATGTTTGCAGGACTTCACAAAAGCAAATTTGTTCCAAAAATATTTTTACAGAGGAGTACTGAACTCCAGGAGATATTCTAGAACACAAACCAAGAAGAGGTGCAAGCAGCCACCTCAGTGGAGAAAACGTAACTACAAAACCAAAACGAAGAGCCAGCAATGTGGAGAAGTGTAAAAAATTGCTTATTTAATAAAATACAACCATAAAAACGATAAAAAAAATAAAGATGAGCACTTTCGCACCAAGCTCTTTTGATTCATCAGATGTAAAGGCACATTAATAGGTCAGAATTTAACTGTTTCAAAAACTACTGCCTAAGACCTGGTGACCTTAGGGCAGGTCTTAAAGGGAGATACTCATTTAACCCTTTACCTCTTGTTGCTTGAAGCAGCATTATCCATTTAATCTCGAGTTTCTCAGTGTAAGTTTTAACATCACCACCTCTTATATTACATAAGTATACTTTCAGCACACAAAATTTTAAAGTATGTGTACATCCCCCTTTAACAATGTGTTTGCCAAATGCATTTTTAATATTACTTCTACTCATACTATGGAGGTGCTCCTTAATTCTGTCCCTAAGGCAACAATTCATCATACCCACATAATAACTGTGGTAGAGTTCACAACTTGCAAAATAAACAATGTTCTGAGTGACACAATCGGCATAAAAGTAAAATTTATAGTTCTGACCAGTAACTGGATGCATAAAACAATCACCTTCTCTAATATATTCACATACATTGCATCCTCTCCACATAAAAGTTCCTTTCAGATCTGATCTAGGTTCATTATACATACCTACTACAAGAGGTTTATAACAGAGCTTTCTCATAAAATTTCTATAAGACAACCGAGGTTCATCACCAAGGACTTCTCTTCATTTGGCATCAGACATAAGTATCCTCCAGTGTTTTTAATAATGTCACATAGATAGTGGACATTGTTGGAATAGGTCAAACACATCCTTATGCGATCAATATTAGCAGCACTATCAACAGTATAATCACTGACTTCATTGCAGAAAAATGGTCTAGCTCTTGTTTGCTGAGAAGATGACACCTCATTTTATGCCTGAATTATTTCAGTCACAATAGCCCCTCGATGAAACACATCAGATAGAACATCAAAATGGGAGTGTATTTCACTGTCCCTGTTAAGTAATCTTGCATTCCTAAAGAACTGGCTCTTCATGACATTCTTTTTCAAGTGTTTAGGGTGCATACTCCAAGCATGTAGTAAATTGTTCTTCTTACATGATTTGTTATAGAAAACAATAAAGTCAATTTCTGGATAAAGACTGCATTTTCCACCTAAATACTTGTGCCTAATGTTTACTAAATATAACACAGCTTTGCAGCATGACATAGTCTAATAGCAAAATAGTACTACTGGTTGAGACTATAAAATCATAGTTATATATCTGACCACTTTGACATTTCCTATACAAATGCATTGGACAACAAATCCGGATATTCATTTATCCTGTAGTTAAGTTGTGCTTTTAATTGCAACAGCAACATAACTGTTGCACATTCAATTTCCAAGTGCCACACCACAATTATTGATGATGTATTCCCTTTCTTTTTTCTGAAGTTATATTTGAAATGTTAGAAATTATCAGTATCATGGACAAAGAAATTTTTTTCATTCTTATATTACAAAGGCAAAATGTATTTATGCTTTTATATACTATGTATTTGAATCCTGTATTAAAAGCAAAAATGTCCATTTTTGTTTTAAAATGATTTAAAGGCATCTGTGTTGCTCAGGCTGTGAAATTAAGTAATGACAGAAAACTCAAAACAGGAGTAGTGTCTTTACTGTGTTTCTAAAAATACTGCTACTAATTTCAGTTCATTTTGCAATTATACTGACACAGTGGTATATACCCCTTCTGAGAGGATACACCTTTTCTGAGGGAAAAGGCTTGACATAAATATAACTGCCATCTTGCTCTTTGAAAGATACTACCTCTCAACAACACATATCAATAATCTTTAAGATGTTACTCCATAACTGCATTTGCTTTCATACATTGCCTACCTGCCAAAATGATAGACACATTCTGACATCTGCTTGAGAAGAATAAATACAAAAAGCAACCAATAACGTACGTCTTCTTACTGCTATTAGATACATGCATTGTCTCCAGGAAGCCATATCATTTTATTTATCAGTAATCGTGCAACTACACTGTGTCTCTTAAACTACGTGCCTCCTCACCTTGTTTCAAAAAGATGATTATCTACAGCATACACCCTGATGTGTGTTTGCAAGGTCTGTGAAAGAAACGACTATACATAGATACATACATACATACATACATGCATACAAATAATTCAAACACAGGCAATAATGCCCATATAACTTGCCAAAATGCCAAAATAATCATCCCCATAATAAGTGTCTAAGTAGTTCTTAAAATATCTAAACTAGCACTTCCTTTACTATAATGAGGTAGTATATTCTGTACATCAGAACTGTCTCAGAGAACCAATTAGTACATGTCTCATGTATATATAATCTCTTACACAGGTCACCTGATGTTTCCCTACTAGTCTTTGATAATGCCAAACATTCCTAGAGGTAGTTGTCTCTAAATGCCCTATATAACTGAATAAGATCTCCTGTTAAATATGTATATTAAGCACAATACAAGTTCAGATATTTTAATCATTCATAATAACTTAAATTTTCACATCCATGGATGCCTTGGTATATTTCCCCTTTACTCAATTTACTTGTGCTAGTTTTCTTCTAATGTTTCACTTGAGTTATTTTCCATATTCTCATTTGGATCTGATGTAACCTACAAACAATTATTTCATGATTTCTGATTTCCTAGACTTTATAAATCTTTTTCTGCACCCTACAGTTTTATAACTATCATTAGCCAATTGGTTGATATGATCATGTTGTGTCTTTCAGCTTTTCCCGGTGAGGGGTCGCCACAGCGAAACTCTGGTCCGCTAATGATTGGCGGTACATTTTTATGTGCTGGGTTGCTGGCCCTGATGCACAACTTTCAACTATGATCATAAAAACTCAAATTTGGATCCAATGTGCCCAAGTTCTTAAAGGCATCTACAGTTTCAATCACTGTGTACTGTTTTAAGCATTCACCCATCAGTCTTTTTCTCCCAAATATAATATGCTTAGTTTTTGATAGATTTATCAACATATTATACTCCATTGCCCAAATGGTCAATTTAGTCAAGTTTTTGTGGGCGTGGCCTGTTTGTAACAGATGTAATCAGTTTACAAATTTTCAAGTCATTTGCATACAGACTATAGAATACCTCAAGTGAAAAAGATAAATCTGAAAGAGGCAATCTAAACAATTATGGGCCCAGAACAGAGCCCTGTATAGTACCCTGATTATACTGCACATTTATCTGTCCATTTGCTGTATGATACTTGTCATGTCCTATTTGTAAGCCATGCAGATATCCATCTTATCAAGATTATATCAATGCCTAGTTGATCTAATTTATTAATTAGTGTTTTGTATATGACCCTATCAAAGACTGAAATTTAATGTATACAAATTACATCACAGCATACGTTTTCATTTATAATGTTTTTTATATTATTATGGAACATTATGATACAGGTAGTAATAGACCTATTTTTAAAACTTGCATGCTGATATATATGGTTTCAAGTCCCAACCTTTACACTTCTGACAATAATTGATACAAAATAACCTTGTCCAGTATTTTCCACAGCAAAAAAAGTAAACTTATGGATCTATATGACTCCTGGGTTTGCCTTATTTACCTTTTCCTTAAAGATGAGTCTAAGAAGTGAGTGCATCAATCTTGAGGAATTCCCACAATATTTAAATTCATGCTGAAGTGTTTTCAGGTCATTATTACTAATTCCATCTCTTCCCTGTACTTCTGTGTATCCAGTCTGCATACTTCTTTTTCAATGCAACCTAATTTAACTTGGATGTTAATACCTCAATTTATCATCCTCCTTTTGCTTAAGATTTTGTATATATATATATAAATACAATTTGTTATGTTTGAAAATAAATTTTAAAATGTTCACACAGTTTATTGATTTGTATGTTTCAGCTCTTATCACATCTAATGTATCTATAACATTGTTTCCTAATATGCTTAATGTCTTTATTTATATTTTCTTCAAACATGTTCATGTTGTACTCTGTGTTTAATTTGTCTGTCCAGTTCATTTCAGTTTTCAGAGTTATATTTTAACCTCATGTCCATAGCAATTTATTTTAATGTTTTCTTAATACACATGTATACACAGCCCCTCCACTGAACTAGTTATAACAATGTTTGCTTTGCATATTGTCCTATCATATGTAGTTATCTCCCCTCCTCCCAAAAAAGAGACACTTTTCTCCCACATTTCTGTGTGATTGTAAAGAATGTGAAAGGCATGGTAGCCTCAGCAATGAAATTTAACTTGTTGTTCATGTGCACATGCATTGCCTGTAGAAATTCCAGATCACTTAACTGCCCTGTGTTTTCACATATCCTTTCTCTCTCTCCCTGCTCTCTGAAAAGGTAGCCATGTTCTTCACAGCCCCTTGATGTTAGGTGGTGCAAAAAATGAAAGAATAAAGGATCATAGAAAA
Organism: Protopterus annectens; assembly: GCF_019279795.1. Lineage (NCBI taxonomy): Eukaryota > Metazoa > Chordata > Ceratodontiformes > Protopteridae > Protopterus > Protopterus annectens. The sequence goes on along the minus strand of NC_056743.1, from coordinate 1,545,958,295 downwards.
ATATTTTGTCTTGCAGCTCTCAGACTCTATCCACTGCCACTATTTCTCCATGAAGCCACAGCAATGATTACCTTGTTGTGATCAACTTATTCTCCAATTGTTTCATCCATAGGCTGCCCACAAATATAAAGCCACTGCTGATGATCATCTATGATGTGTGATCACCAAAAGTGGAGTAAATAAATGACCACTGTGATGTTTTTTTATTTGCTGCTATGGCCACTTGACCCCATCCCTATCTCTATAAAAGTGAATAAAAAATTAAGACATATGAGTGCATTGTTATGTGTGCTATCTGTAAACAAGAAGTTGAGATAGGAATTTTAAAGAATAAAATAAATCCATAAATGGGATGGGAACTGACACATGCACTTTGAGCTGTTGTTACACAGTACAGGCTAAGCAAAGTAGGAGTAGCCTTAAACACTGCTATATCCATGGTGAAGAATGTAGCAATTTAATAAGCACCACTCAGTTAACTCTCTTGGATAGCTGTCTCATGCACTGTCTCTCTGTCACTGTGTGTCGTCTAATGAGACACAAGTACTCTATTTTTTAACTTTACTTGAACAGGACAATGTCACTTTCACTCATGAGTTTTCCTTTTCACTGCTTCTGGGTCCTCAGCTTCATAGTCAACCGACATAGGAGCTTGAGTCACATCACCTGTCATGATGATGTTTTTCCAGGAGTAATGCTGCTAACTGTCCCACCACCAAAAAGAAATATTTTGACAAAAGCAGTGCAGTTGAGATATCTTCCAGTAGTCTTTAATGCTTTCTGCAACTGGAATGCAGTACAAGCATTGTCCATGTCAGTTTCAATTACATAGAAGGAAAAAAAGCTCTGATTCTCACCCATGTGATTAATTTTTAAATAGTGCCTGGGGCACCTGTTGGGACAGGCATGAGGGAGTTAGGGCCTTAAAAATCCCTGATCTTATATGTGTGGTACCTTTACTCTCTGCAGTTTACCTCTCACCCATTGGAGAAAAAAATGAGCCTCAGTCTCTTGCCTCTAATGGGAATGAGTGGGCTGTGTTCAGCAGGCTGAGGGAGGGGAGCCTGATGTTCATCATGGCAGGGAGAAAAAAAATTAAAACTCTCCTGCCTCACAGGGTGAGCAAGTGCTCTTCACTGGCCTCTCCTTCCAGATGCCCACCTACATAATGCTAGGAGAATACATTAGGTGCCTTTTCTGAGACATAATACCAGTCATAACTTGTATTTTTGAATATTTTAAAATTATGCGTATTTTAATTTTGTTATAATTATAATGCTGTACCAGATTGTTGTTTATATATTACACAAGAAAATATAATATGTTTAGTTGCAAAGCTAAATGTCGATGTGTAAAGGTTTAAAATATTTAATTTAATTAGTTGTTGGTATAGGCATTAGGTTATTGATGAGCAATGGTTTCAAACTAAGATGACTTGTAAAGCTCATCCTGTGTGCCTTAATATGCGTATATAAGGCAAACACAAACAATTAGAGGTAAGTGATTTATATTCAAACGTTGTTGTGCACTCATCTTTTGGCAGAGCATATGCCCTCTTTAACTGCAGTATCAGATGCATGAACCATGTTCTGCTACTTATTTTATTGTGTGAGGCATGTGTCTCACAAATCCTTTTAAGCAGTTATGGATTTGCATAACTGCACCTGACAGTTTTTAATCTACTTGCTGATATATTTTTATCTCTTTAAGCAAATATGTGGCCTGATCCTTAAAATACCCATTGAATCATGACAGTGCTCAGAAAATAGAGAGTATATTATAAGAACTAGAGCGATGTTACAGTACAAATCCACAGTTACAATCGGTGATTAGGAAAAACAATAGTAAGGTGATTTGGCAAAACATTCCTGGAGATTCACTGATATGCATGTATACCTTGCACTAAGCCTACACACTTTGTGCATGTTAGCCTACACTTTTAGCACCAACCATTTGTGGCCAGAACACCTGCTAGTGACCATAAACTGGTGCATGGAGGCTTGAGCACACAATATAAACAACAAGTTTCATATACACGCAACCCCAGTAAGTGAGCATATGTGGACAGCACAATACAAGGCAAGGGAAACTTGAAAGGCATAATTAACAGGCAAAGGAAATCTAACTAGATGTAAAATATGTCTCATTATCCTCTTTGGCAGAGAAGTAGCCGCTGCTAGTTACGGTATAGGCAGAACCCATCTAAGTTCAAACACATTGGTGCATGACTTGGGAATGCAGGGTGATAATAATCTAAACCTTGATCACCATGTGTCCACAGTAGCAAGAAAAGCCTTCTATGCTGCGCATCTCATAAATAAGGGTATAGCATCAGACCAAGGAGGTAATTTCTCCACTGTTCTCGGCCCTTATCGGACCACTGATTGAGTACAATGCTCCCTTTTGTATGTACCTCACTAGACACCTGCAGCAGCTGGAGAGACCACAGAGGTTTCTAACTAAGATAATTTAGGTCCTTTAAGACATGGCCTACATGGAAAAACTGAAAGCCCTATCACTGTACTCTGTATTGTACAAGCTGCTGAGAGGCGACCTGTGCCTGGCCTACAGAGCAGCCTCTGACCCTGCCCTAATGGAAATGCTGCACATTTGCAAATCAAATGGGACAACAGTCACCCACTCCAGAGATCTCAGCCTGGCTTGCGACATTAATAGAATTTGGCCAAGAGACAGATATGTCTCCCAGAGATTGCCTCTCCTTTGGAATAAGCTCCCACTTTATCTGAAGCAGAGCTCCTTAATGACCTTGTTATTTAAGCCCAGCCTTGACAATTGGATAGGAAACTGCAAATTCACCATGGGGGTGGCACTTATGGCCTTCATAAACAGGGACACTAGGTGCTGATCATAGTATTTTGCTGCAAACAATGACCATCTAACTATGGTCAACTAGGGTACTTGGGGTTTTTACATGGCTAGGCTTGTAAAGGCCCTAGGGCCATTAGCCTAGTAACCTCCTATGAGTCTATGAACCTATAAACAAGGAAAGTGTAGTTTGCTGTAAGTAGATTAACGTACAAACAACAGTAATTACATTTATTTTAATCTATGCAAGTAATCCTGCCCACTTAGGGACATGTTCATAATAAAAGGAAATTATATCAAAGGATGTGAGAGGGACACAGCTACAGTGTAAAAAAAAGTAATTATGATACATGAGAAATGTATTTAATGTTCAGAGCTGAGATAACAGTTAGCAAGGAAAGTAGATACATTAGGGGATATTGAATATGGAGTTATTGCATATCAGATGTGTACCCAGAAAGTTATACGTTGTGACAAACCTATGCTGTTGCCTCCACCACCCGCCTATCATTTAAAAAAGGTATTCAACTCTCAAACTGTTGCCCTTTGCACTTCAAAAAGCTACTTTTTATTATCACTTGTTGCCATTTGTAACAATAAAAGGGCTATTTTATAGGTAAAATTGTTTTAGCAAACCATGTGTTGCATTATACAATAGTTTAGACAGTTATAAATAATTATGTACTGTTTCCACTATCCATTTTCAGAGACATGTTCAGAAAAATATGTACTCACAGAAGTATATTGAAAATGCCTAGCTACACTGGTGGTACAGATGTATGGACCTAAACTGACATTGTGACATATACCGTGTGAATAATCAAAGAAAATAATTTATATATACATGACTGGTATTAGAACATACATATACTTTAAAGAATTATAACCATTTTATTGCTTTATGTGTATGAAGGAAATAATAATGAAGTCATAATGGCAATGTACATTCCTGTAACAATGGAGATATAATAATAAGAATCACAGACACCTGTGAAATTATTTTAATAATACTATTCATTTTGGAAAAAGAGGATTTATGGCAGCAACTTACACATTTTATTGATATGTAAGGTGAGGCCCCAGCCTATACTTACAAAAGAGGAAAAAAACTGAAATTCTTATTTGAACATCTTAAAATGACATTTGGTATTTATGGGTAAGGGACAACACATTGTGAGATATGTAACCAATGTGGCTTTATCTTAGAGAGTAAACTGAAAGAAGTTGGATGCCCCTCAGTTAAAGTTTACCTTAAGGAAGGGAATTGTAGCACTAGAGACATGGTTTATGTGGCTGTATGTCACAAGACAATTTCCAAAACCAAAAAACACTAAAGACACCAGCGAGCCAGAAAAAGTTTTATAATTTACTAAACAGATTCATTAAGCGCTTTCATTGGTTTATAACTAAGACTTCATCAGAATCTGTTCTCACACCACAAACTACAATATTTAAATAAAAATACACATCACATTATAGCATATCAATCGGCTAATTAACCATCGATAAAACACTTTTAACCCCTTCTTATAAAAATGTTTATAAACCCCATGTATAACACAAACCAATAAAATAAAATGCTTAAACTTTCTAAGACTTCAAGTGTAATGCACTACTTAAAGAAATACATTCATTTAGGCCAGGGAAGACACTGGCATTTAGCTTTATTTGCCATATCATCTCTCAATATTCAATTAAATCTTCTCATGGCCCCCCTCTAAAACTTTGAGGTACATAATCTAATCCAAAAAACATGAAGTAATGGTTAGGGTTGGACTGAACATGTTTAAATAGAGAATTATTTTCATTCTTATATTTAATGTCCAAATTGTGTTCATAAATTAGTTCTTTAAATCTTTGTTTGGTCTTTCCTATGTAAAAACAAAGGCATTGCACACACTTGGCCACTTAAATCAACCCTTTTGAGTTACAAGTACAATGAAATGGGGTAAACAACTTACAAGTACCTATATTCATCATATTGTTTACAAAAATGAACTTACTTTGGTTACAGGTTCTACAGCTGTATGTGCCCCATTTCTTACTGGAGGGTTGCACAGGGATTTCATCCCCTTCTAAACATTTTTTTAAAGTCCTACCTGTCCTATACAGGGTTTTTCACCTAGGGACTCAAGCCCCTTGCATAGCAAGAAACTTCCAGTTCTTCAAAAGTAAACTGCCAGTAATATCACTATCCACAGTATAAATTGATATAAAAGCATGTTTAAAAGTTTTGTTGCTGTTATTGTTGCTGTTATTATCACTGGGCATAGTCTCCAAGGTAGCATCTAAACACGTTAATGTTACTTCCAAATAAAGGTGTAATCAAACCTTGTGTTCTTTTTAAACTAACTTCCCTTCTTATGCTATCTACCGAGTGTGCAGGATAACCTCTCGCAGAAAACATCATAGTTAATTTTTCACCTTCGACCATAAACATGTCATCTTCAGGTATCAGTTTTGCCAAATGAATAAACTGTCCCTTCATCACTCCCTTCTTCACATGCCAAGGATGACAACTTTTGTAATGCAAGACTGCATTTGAGTAGTGCAGTTTCCTATAAATATTTGTAGTTAAGTTCTTTTTTGTATGGTCTTTAGCTATAATCACATCCCAATAACTAATACACTCTATATTATGGGAATAAGTGCATTTTAAAAAAGATGTAGTAGAATTAAAATGCTCAATTAAATTAAATGTCATCTAAAAATGGGAGTACATCTCCTCTTTTTGGTTTGAAGTATTGGCCCTTGATGTAAACAAAATTGCAATCCAAAATTATTTCCATCAATGTCACCAGTACATTAATTTCATCATGCGACAATGTCCCTATATCAATTAAAAATTCCCTAAACCAATCTAAACCTTGCAGGTGGGGTATAACATTAAAAAGATTAACCATGTCAATTGTTACAAAGCATAGATTCTCTGAATATTTAACATTTTTTAATTTTTAAAAAAAATCCCAGAATCTTTGCATAAGTGATGGTAACTATTAAGACAATTATTTAGTTTTAAATCTCATATTTCGCCATTGCATGCACCTTAGAAGTACTAGCCTTAACAATGGTGCCCACTGGGCGATCTTTTAAATCTATGTGAAGCTTCAGAATGCCAAATATAGTTGGCACAACATGAAATTTCACTTTTAAATAACTTAACAATTTACCATCAATTTGCACTTGATTAAATATATTCTGGAGAAAAAAAATCAATTTTTCTATAAGCAACATGGATGTAGTTATGAGTTGTTTCCTCATACACATCCTCATTGTTTAAAAAAATAAACATTTTGTTAAGATAATTATGGTTCTGCATAACCACTACCCCCGGTTCTGCATAACCACTACCCCCACTTTTGTTGGGTTTCATAACTCGAATGCTTTTGTCCTGACAAAGTAGTTTTAATATTTCACTTTCAGAGTGGCTGAAATTATAATTACATTCATTGCTTCTTTTATTAATAGCTTGTAACTGCTTGTATAAAAACTAAATGCATGTACATATAATGTAATCATATTAAATATGAACTAAAAAGCACTTATTTGTTTTAAAACTATATCTTAGAGCTTAGATGCTCTTATTTGTAATAAATTAGAAATAGACTGCTATCATTCAAACCAGGTGAGTTTGTGATGTTGATTTATACCTGTCATATAATTTCTTTCTTCTCCATCCACATTTTCCAATCCTCACAATCAGGAATTTCTACCTGCTCAAGTAGCAGAAATAAAAACCTTTTTCATCTAGTACATGCACATGAGTGTCTTGCAATTGCACTTCTGTCATCTTTTTGATTTATACTATACGTATGTTGGTAAATTCTTTTACTAAAGAGATTTATCGGTCTTGCCAATATAAAATACATTTCATGCATCCCAGCTGGCAAGATTAATAACTCAGCAGTATTGCAATTAAAATGCCTTTTACTTCTTCATCCCTTGATTTCAGATAATAAAGGCCCCTTCTCATATATGTGAATAAACCTGCACATGATTGAACATATTGTTTCATGAATAAATATGAAATTTAAAATACTTATTTAAAATTTATATTTTTGTTCATTATAATCCTTAAAACAGTATTATTGCTTGGTATATATATCCCAAAACAATGTATTATCTCACCATCTAGTGACCATAATAAATATTACATTGCAAATAATTATAATTTGGTAGAGCTCAATTCAGGCTACTTAAATTGTGAAGCTAAAGGGTAGTATATCTTGCTGTGTGTGTAGAGTGTAGATCCTTCTACATGGGTAAGACCAAACGTAGGCTAAAGAGAAGGATTTATGAGCACAAGTATGATATTACTACTAAAAAGGAAACTAATGCTTTATATAAACATACAAAGACTTCTCTGAAAGCAGATTTTGCCTTTTTCATTTTGGAACAGGTAAATATGAAATAAGATAGGGGCCATGGGAGGAGAAAATTGAGTTCAGGGAACTTTGGTGGCAAGTTACCCTGGATGCAGAGAATCCCCCTGGCCTAAATGACCATATATCCATCCTACCACTACTTAAATTGAGATCTGCCAAATTAAAATTACTTGTAATGTAATTTTTATTATGGTCACTAGATGGTGCAATAATACTTTGTTTTTGGATATATACCAAGCAATAATACTGTTTTAAGGATTGCAATGAAAACATATATAAATTTTAAATAAGTATTTTAAATTTCATATTTATTCAAGAAACATTATGTTCTAATCATGCTTTCTTAATAATTTATTTATTATTTTAATGGTTTATTTGTTGAATGAGTGTAACACAGAGAATGTCATGGTTTACATTTTTATTATGCAGCTTCATGACAGAATTAATTGAAATGAAGGGGTTAATTATTGCGTTATGCATTAATTTTATTTGATTGGTTTTACTTTACTAATGAGAGTATAAATGGGTTACCTAGATTTAAAATGGTTATCTGATGAAGTCTTTATGGGAGAGACTAAAACGCTGGTGTATAGAATTGCATTTATGTGGTCTGTGTGCAGTGATTTTAATTTGTGAATTATTGGAATAAATTTGTTCTGCGGTGGTGGTGCTGCGGTAGTGTTGTTGCCTCACAGTAAGACATTGTCCTGTTCGATTCTTAGCTAGAGTGTCTTCTGTGTGGAGACATGCGTGAATGGGCGTACCTTCGTTGAAGGTTGTTCATCAGGGCTGGCAACTCGGCACGTAAAAATCTACTGCCAATCATTAGCGGACCTGAGTTCCACTGTGGCAAACTCTAACCGGGAAAAGCCGAAAGACACAACAACAACTAAAGCACCTCATCTGGTTCCAGTCTTGAGTTACTTTTTTCGTGGATTCATGTTATAAAGTTGCCTTTGTCATTTCAGAGTTGATATCTGCATGCTTTTGATATTTGCAAAAGTTAACATAACAAGTCATGGTACAGTGATGACAAATGTATGAAATACAAGAGTGTGTACTCCCTTTTATTTTGCGAACAGTGACTCTATTTTGATACATTTGCAAAGTGATGGCATTATGCTTTGCATGTATTTAGATATGGCAGGTTTATCTCTTAAGCACATATTCAGAAATGTGTTATAATGTTTTCTCTTCTAAGTAACTCAAAGTAATCTTATAGTTCTTTTGTAAGTTTATTCTCCCTGACACACCTTCTGTAAGTGAACATCAACACAGCAGGGGTGTTAAACACTCAATTATTTATGTACTACTGCTAATGACTGTCACTTGCAAGCTCTTAGCAAGCTCCACTTTTCAGTACTCACTCTTGTACTGCTAGGGCATATGCGCAGCATTGTGTCGGTCCTTAAACCATGTTTACCTGATCTGCACTTTGTGCAGATTGTGTGATTCATGAATAATAATGCACTGACACCTGATATACATATTCACATTGTCCAGATGGGTTAATCTGCACAATATAAGCTTAATCTGGTGCTAAGGCACTTGTATAGTAATAGGGGAGACTGTTAAATTCTCCAGCTTAGGATAGTGCTGTTTGACTGATGCAACTGCATTAACTTTTTGGAACTTTCATACAAGTCATGTCAAGGTATGTGATGTTTCCGCACAAATAAATTATTTTAAATTTGTAATGGCTTATATTGCAGATACTATTGTGTGATGTTTAAAGTTTTTCCTTTTGTGTTGGTATAGAATATATAACAGTTTTCATGTGCGGTATCCATAGCTGGTGTTACATGTCTTTATAGCAAAACTTTGCTAAGAATGTGGACACATGTGGCAACATTTTTATATAACTAGTACCAATGTGAAAGTTACATTTTAGAACAACCGTGCTAAGCCTAGTGTATATGCCTGACATCAACAAAGCTTATCTCAAATGGTAACATTTTCATTTCCTACACTTGATTCATTGTTAATGCTATTATCTATTAAAAGGTTACACATTTTTTAGCCTTACCGGGTTTGTAATTGCATTTTTTTTGTTTTGTGGTGGTGGTGGGGTTATACTTATACATTATATGTATGTATTCATATAGAGCAGGAACTTGCAGTGCAACTCCTTGCAGAGGGTATCTCCAATGCATGATAAACAGTATTGGTCAAATTAGTATTTTTTGTGCATGTATCACTCATGAGTCACTGCTAACATCCCTGTTCATTTGAGATATGTTTTATCTTACTGACATACAATACTTACTTATGAGGGTAATCATTTCTATCTCTTCATTACAAGTTCATCACTTACTTTGGTTAATGCTGATGCCACAAGTTATGTCTTCTGGAGATGACTCTGTCTGATGCTCATAGAATACAACCATTACATGGGTAAGTAAAGGTTGCTAATTTTAATGCATTAATGTTACTGTTTGTATATACTTAGCTTCCTAACTTTTCACTTATGTATTGAGTGCTTTTTCTATCCTCTGCATCTTAGCCATGGTCATAGCATATTGTACATGCTGAAGTCTGCCAGTATCATTCATGGATGCTGGCTCTTTCTCAGACTCCTCATTGTTTTTTGGTGGTCCTGCCTGTGGTGCTGGGAACTGCATTCCTTGTCCTTTTAGTAGCATTTCCAGCTGTTTCCTGACAATTGCATTGTGCAACATGGAACAGATTGTGAGCATTTTGGCTGAGGTGGCTGAGTCATACTGCAGGGCACCACCAGAAATGTCTAGATATTGGAACCTTGATTTGCTCAAGCCAAATACATGCTCGATAATATTCCTGGTTTCGCATGGGTATCATTGTAGCCTTGCTAAGTGGGGTTCTGTGGGTTTATTATGAGCATCCTGAGCCAAGGTTCCAGTACCTGACTTGCATCTCCCATATGCCCTTTTGTAAAGTAACCCTTAGCAAACCTTATGTACAGGTTATAGGACTGACTTATGTGTGAGTTGCAAAAGCTGCCAGGATTACCTGCACATGCACTGTAGATGATCCCCAGTTGCTAGAGTGGTATCCTTTCCTACTGATGTACCTCCTTCCCTGTTGCCCAGGTGGGACTTTTATTTAAATATGTGTATAATCTATGGCCCTAGAACCTCAAGGAAGTGTGCTACAGATTTATTTATGGTGGTAACTCTCTCCTCTGGGTTACATGGAAATCAGATGTGATCACTTACATGATATAGCATTGCATTTAGAAATTGATGTTATATTCTGGAGGTTGAGGCTTGTAACACCCCTAAAATATTCCCTTTGTGTCTCTGAAAGTGCCTGTAGCCAGTATGCATAATGCTATACATATCTTTCAATTCCACTGGAGTAGGTGCTCCTCAATTTTTCCAGGGCCTCAGGTGAGGGTTGCAGAAGATACATATCTCCTGTAAGGTATCCCTGTCCACCCTGTAGCACATCACAATTTATGTATCATAAAGTTCATGATATGTTAAATGAGGTCTGAAGAGTGTTCTCCTTCTAGGAAGAGGTCTTGTGGCAGAAGCAGCAGCACCTTGTCTTTAAAGCTGTTGCACATACAGGTTAATAATAGCAGCAGCAACTCCTTACATTTTTCTTCTAAGTGTGCATTCATGGCTGTATTCCAAAGGGTATTGGAATTAATTTTACAGGAAGGAGTATGCAGTGTACACACAGAATTTTTCTACATTCCTGAAACACTCTGCCATGTTGAATGGCTTCACTAGCATGTATTTCCCTTACTTATGCCTTCATTAGCTTATTCTGCCACTTACCATTGTTTTGAAGGTGGGCACAGCATGCAGAGCTATTTAATGAATGCTAATTAGTGCGCTCACCACTGTGCATTGTGCTCATAGCAAGAAGGTTAGGCATTCATGATGTCTAGCCATTATTTTCACATTAGCCTTAAAGCATGTGCATTTTGAAGCTCTTTCTAGTAATGCTTTATTTAATTCAGTCAACAGGCAGAGGAGAATGCAAATTTCACTGACCTAGTTTGCTGAGAGAATGAATGAAGATGACAGTGGTTATTGCTGAAGTGGACCACACAATTTTGTATGACTCACAGAACTATTCTCTATGTTACTTAACTTCACACATTTAGAGATTTCCATTCCAACCACAATAACGTTTGCTGAAACTCATGATTGTACATAATAATAATAATAATAATAATAATAATAATAATAATAACAGTAATAGTACAAAAGAGATAAATGACATTTACTGAAGTTCTGAGATTTGAAGTTACACACTGGGAATAGTCTGTGATTACAGCAAGTATGGAGAAACCTAAAGAACCCAAGAGACATGTTAAGTATGGATTCTTATTGGCCTTTCACTGGGGCTAACTAGTATAGGCTTAGAATTTAAGATTAGCTGCTGTAATGGTCAGGGAGTTTGTGGTTAGTCCAGTCTAATCCTTTTGATTTTTTAATAGATGCACTCTACAAATGTAGCAGTCTAGCCACAATATCTGTACTTTTATATCAACAGGACAACACACATTGGGATAAGGTACAGGACAATGATATCTGTATTAGGGATTCCATACTTCTTTTTAGAAAAAAGGACAGCAAGCAATGATTATGATGTAGTCTGATACTTTCAAAGCACTAAGAGGTGCTTTTATCTTGTAGTTTTGAGAAGAAAAATGGAGGAGGTACAGGCAGAGGTAAAAAAATGCAAAAGGAAAATTAAGGCCCATGGTGGCATATAATCACAGACTATGTGTTCACAACAGGGAAGATACATGGGTGTATATTTATATTTATTTATTTATTTATTCATTCATTCATTCATTCATTTATCTATTGCATTTTTTAATCAGGATTGTCCAACTAGGCCACAGAAGACATCTTTTCAACACAGGCTCGGGGAGAAAATCTCTATAACAAACAAAAGGATTTTAGCTGTAAATATTAATAGTTTTGCATCTCCAGCTGGCTTGGTTACTTTCATATATTCATTGCTTAATTCAGCAGGTTACGTTGCACACTATTTTGAGTACTATCTTTACTCATATTCTACAGTGTTATTAATTTTCCTCTGTTGCTGCTTTAAGCAGCAGTATATCCATTTTTATAGTAGTAAAGCACTTAGTGATTAATGTAGCCCACATTTTGTAGATTCATATATAGATATCCTACTTTCTTTTGTTCAAATGTGTGCCCAAAACATATGGTCTGCTATTTCACTATATTATATGTAATTGCATCTCAGGTTTTGGTGTTGTTAACTTGTCAAACACATTTGATATACTTGTTAAAAATAATTACTTTCATGGAGAATAAGTAAGTTAGTGCCAGAAAAAGATGAAAACATGTTAAAAGTAATGGCATTTAAGCTTAGTGTAGGCCTGTTTGGATACCACAAAATATTTTAAAGTAATTTATTTTTTTAATTTGATTTTTGTCTTATTCCATTTACTCTAACAAACATTTTTATTGAAAAACATCTATTCAGATATCAATGTATGGGGAAAATGAAATTATTTTGCTGGTGTCACTGTTTTGAGGGCATAAATATTAAATCTCCAGAATCTTAAATTTAGAATATAATTTAGATATCAGAGACTTGACTCATTTACAATCATTCTATATACTATAATAAGCTTTCTCATTTTTCTCAGTCAATATATAAAGAAATACCAGATTTAATTAAAATCTTTAACGAAACTGCCAGTAAAGATCAAGGAATAAATAATCTGATTTCTAAATCACATATAATATTAGTAAAAATAATAGTAAACTGAACACCAAATAATGGAACTTTATCCCAAAAGAATACCAAGTATCTCCTACTGAACAAAATAAAACACAAGTGCTTAAATCTATAAAAAGCAAAGCTTGGTATCTTTATTGGCATATGTTTACATGGTAATTTACACATAGAGCTTTTATGACTCCTAATAGACTTGCTAAATTAAAAAAAAATAAAATAAAATTGAATGTTGGAGATGCAAGCAATGTTGCCATGCTAACTGGTCACATGCTTTTGATGATTGTCCATTTTTACATAGCTACTGGGAAAAGATTGAAGATTTTCTTACAGCTTCATGGTCTGACCCATTCACTATAACAAAGGAGTTAGTATTATTTTATAATTTAGAAATTAATCATATAAAGAAACATGGAAGAAATTGTCGATACTGCAGTTTGAAGGCTTTCTTAATACCTTGAAAGACATTGCTAATACAGAAATAATGATAAAGAAGGTTAGAATTTTTCCTAAAAAGATTACTAACAATCCTTGATTGAAAGTTTTATCCCTCATTGAATTTTTTTTATTATAAAATTATATTTCAAAACAGTCAATTTTTTACATACTTTATTAGTCTTACCTTGTGTTATTTATTTCTAGTCTAGACTTAGGCAATGTGTACATATTGAAAATAGCTTCTTTTTTCTTTCAAAATCTGGGTTATTGTTATTTTAATTGTACAGCCTTATAAAATATTTGTAATGAGTAAAATATGTGCTGTAAATGTGATGACACTATAAAATATTTTAGACAAATAAATAAATAAAATGACTACATATAATAAAACCTAAATCCTTTTATTCAGTCAACTTGTGTAACTCATAGGGAGCTAAGTTTATCTTATATTCAACCATTGGCTTAAAAAAATGCAAAGTAACACATTTATCCTTATTCACTTTTAGTCCAATAAAGTCTAGCCATTCCACCACCAAACACATGCACGTGTTAAAGGGGTCAATATTTTCTGTCAATGTAATTTCAGAACATAGGGTAATATTATCTGCATACTTGGCCATCCAAACACTAGATATCTTAGAAATAAACATATATATATATATATATATATATATATATATATATATATATATTTATGTATGTATATATATATATATATATATATATATATATATATATATATATATATATATATAGTTCCCCTTCACAATCTCAAATTACTGAATGCTCGAAATTCAGTAACTCGAGAATGTAAAGTCGAAAACCCATAAGCCCGAATCTGCATAAGCGCAAATTCAAATATTGAATTCGCGCTTATGCATGGCAGCTACGGGATGAGAAGTGTGTGAGTCGGGATGTTTTATGGAAGTGAAGGTAAGTGAGTGCATGTGTGTGTTTTGTAAGTTGTGTGTGTCTGGGTTAGGGTAGGTGGGAGTATGAGTGTGAGTGATGGATGTTTCTGTATTTCTGTGTGTGTGCAAGGCAGTTTAAAATGTCTGTGTGGTGTTTTTTATTTTGTGTATTAGTGCGTTCTCGGAGTTAGAATATATAAGTGGGGGTGTGGGGGTCACAGGAGGGCTTGCCCCCCTGCGTGCATGTAGTGTAGGGCTTGTAGTTTACGTGATGTGGGTTGTATGGTGTGCGTGTTGTGTGGTGTATGTGTTCTGCATGTTCGGGGTTTTTTGTTTTCGTGCTTGTGGGTTTCGGGATTTTTGTTGGTTCGACTTTACAGTTTCGAGTTACTGAATTTTCGAGCATTCAGTAATTCGAGATTGTGAAGGGGAACTATATATATATATATATATATATATATATATATATATATATATATATATATATATATATCTACTGGACCAAGAACAGAGTCCTGGGGGACCCCCTTTGTTCACTTCAAGCTAGATAGATGTGACATTTCCTATCCTTACTCTCTGCAATCTACCACAAAACAAGTTAGCCACCCAGGGAACAATAAATTAATTAACTTTGTATTTGAGCATGGCATCAATGATAGGAGAATGATGGACACTGTCAAAAGCCTTAGACAAATCCAAATAAATCACCACTACAGACATGCCCATATCTAATGAAATTGTCACTGGGTCATAAAATTCAATTAAATTAATGAATGTAGAAGTTTTTTTTATGAAACTATGTTGAGTGAGATCTATTAAATATCACTGACAGTCGTGATTAAGAAAGCAAAGTAGATACTTCTTAAACACTTCTCCACCAGTGATATTAAGATTGATAGTTTTTAAATTGCTTATATTGTTCGTTGTGCTCCTCTTATGAATTAGAATTATTTCTGCAAGCTTCTGACTAGCAGAAATGATGCCAGAATACAACAGGTTATTAAAAAATTGAATGACAGTAGCTAAAATATATTTATTGCAATATGCCCAGAAAATGCCTGGAATATAATCAGGTCCCCATACCAGTACCCTGTTTACTATAGCTTAAAGACAGTTGCACAAGGGCCAGATTGAAAAATGGACACATGCAATTGTCTTCTATTAAAATTTTAACATCAGAAATGTTGTCCAATAGTGTAGCATCTTCTGCCAGAAAGTGCATATTGGGAAGTTCACCAATAACACTCCAGTGTTCAGTGCTTCACCTTCAACAGAAATTGGTCTGATGGATTTAAACTTATTACTGATAAATCTAACATAAGAATACATTTTTTTAGAAAAAAGGGTACTTACGTATTATCGCAACCAGATTTTCGCGGTTGCGAAATTTGCATGGGTGACTACAGACGAGCACATGAAACTCTGTAAAGTGTTGTTCAAACTCCTTATTGCTGGTGAAAAAGTCTGGACTACATTCAGAAACAGACAAAAATGTAAAAAAAATCATCTTCCTGTTTTGCGTGCATTACAGACGCACACTAGAATTGTCATGGATGCTGTCTTACTGGTGAATGGAATATTTGAACAGTGAGGAATGAAGCCTTCAGAGAAGGAAAACACAGACACAGAAAATATGTTATTGGTAAAGTAATATTTCTTAAGAATGCATAAACACACTTGAAAATAACCATTGCAATGCAAAGTTGCCATACACTAATGCTTGTAAAAAGTGAGGGTGGTTGATGTTGACAGCTGACTGTGGGGGGTTCATTTTTCAAGGATGAAGTTTGACAGTAGTGAGCTTGTTTTGCTTTGTGATGGTGGTGACATGTTCGGACAAAACCAGATAGCAGTTAACTGATTATTGATTTCATTACCGCTGTGACGATGCTGATTGCTCATTGTTTTTTCCTTGTCAAACTGCATGTCACGCTACATGTTTTCCATTCAATATGACTCCAAATGGTGAGGAGGTATCCCCCTCTGTGTGTTTTAGTCCCAGAAACACATCTTAAATGAAGCAAAATACTATGTTGTACAAGTCTCATGAAAGCAGTGACACAGCTGTGATACTTGAAACCCAAATACAATTATAAGCATTATTCGACAGCATTTGCTGCTATGAAAAAAAGGAACATTCAGCGGTTGGACTTTCAATAAGCGACATGCTGGCAGTAAAGTGCATAAAGCAACAACAGCATGTTTTTTTTTTTTATATTTTATTGAAAATACTCCAGAAAAAAAAAACTATATTGTTAAAGGAAACACACTATATAACAGTTATAAATCATTAACAAACATATTTCATGATCGGGAATCAAGTGGTATTGCCGTGAAAAATCTGGTTGCAATAATACATAAGTACTGAAAAAAGCTACCAACTAAATTAGGCTCCCATTTGAAATGTTGCCACTTGAAATGTCAGGTGCCGATAAGCCAAAAAACAAAACTAAAAAAAAGACAGAAACACAGAAGAAGAGCAAATCTTAAACATCACTCTTTTCTTTTAAACTTTTTCACCCCCCCACAACCCCCAAAACTTATATATATCAACTCAAAGATTACCATACCTTAGAGAAAAGGGAATATTCTCAGAAGTAGCTTCTTGGACTCATTGTGATCTTTCAGCCATTCAGCCTCCATGTTTTTGGACTCTAACTAGTTGGTCCCAAAATTTCAAATGGCTACCACTAAATTATCTTCAAATTTACATTTTGCTGCTTTTTGCTAATGTCAAAAAGGCATTTAATCTTCTGGAGACTAAGTTACAGGCTAGTTTTAAATAATTTCTCTTGAACCTCTTCCAGGGTCTAAATTTCTTCCTCTTTTTTTTTTCTCAGAAGTTTAGTATGACCAGTATTTCCTCAGCCTCCGTTGCCTAACTGTGATTCTGAGCAAGTTACTTAACCAGACACTGCTCCTGGCTGAGTGTGAAAAAGTCTATGGAGATCTCTGCTCTACCCTGGAAAAAAAAAACAGAAATAACTAAATAAATTCCACCACGGAGGGATAGTCCTCAGTAATCTGTTAATTATTATTTTCTTACATCCAGGCAAAAGAATTTCACAAATGTTTTCAAAGTCCTGCCAAGTATTCACAATATTTAAAATAAAACACACAGAACAAAGTAGGTGAAACACCAGGTAAAATTTAATCCTGGTACCTCGGCCAACAAAGAGGATGGCTAAAATAAGAGTTATGGAGCATCTTTTGGACATAAGAAATACAAGAGGGAAAGTCCTGTTGCTACACACTTTTCATCTGTCCATGATGAGGATGGGTCTTCTTTATTTTTCAGTGTTTTGGTTAATATTGAAGGGTCAAGAGGTGATTTTCATTTAAGGTTAAATCATCTGGAAACTACATTTATTTTCAATTATGGTACTTTATATCTAAGGGGGTTAAATCAGGAAGTTTCTATGAATTTTTAACATTCAGAATGTTGTTTTGACCATGTACATTGTTCATTTTGCTAATTACTGCTGACATACCTATGATGTATTTCCATTTATACTGTCATTTTAAATGTTGATTTCTGTTGTATTAATTGTATTCACTGCTATGGTAATTAATTAATTGAATTATTGATGTGATTAAGATTTAATTACTTTATTACACATGCTATTTAAGGCATTATTTTTTTGTAAAGAATTATCCTTTGAAGGTGAAAGGCCGAGGTACCAGGATTAAATTTTACCTGGTGTTTCATCTACTTCATTCTGTGGTTTATTTTACTTTTCAGTGAATCGTTTGTTATATTGGTATTCACAATATTTACCTTGGAGGAATTCAAGTCCATAGAATTTATTTGATTAATAATATTCAGATCGAACAACTTGGACTTAGCAAAAATACTATTTTGTTGATTTGTTTGAAAAGCTTTAGTTATTACATTAAATTCAAAAGCTGAGTTAATTAAATTCTGTAATCTTCATCGGCTACTTTGGAGTAAAAGCCTTACTAATATGAACAAGCAGGCTGGTGTTATTTTCTGCTTAGTGCTGGGATATATATCTGTACAGCTGCCTTACGCTGAAGTAATATTATGTTGGAACAGAGGAGATGGCTTTATATACCCGGTCTCAATAGGTTTCTCAGGTCAGTTCCAGAGGCTGCTGGCAGTTTAAGTCAGGCAATAGTCATGTTCACTGTGATCTAATAATGAGGTGCTCTTCCTCTAAACACTACTGAGGTGTGTTTAGAGAGCATTGTCTGCACCATCATCATCATCATCATCATCATCATCAACATTATGTCTTTATTAAGCTATTCTACATGTAACCTGCACTGAGGTCTGTTTATGGAGTATTGTCTGCATCTTTACCATGCATGTAATGAGGTGTTCTACCCCTAACCAGCAGTGTGGTTTGTTGAAAAATATCTGTCAGCGTCATTATCATATCTGGAATGAGGTGTTCTACCCCTAACCTGCAGTGAGGTCTGTTTACGGATCATTGTCTGTATCACAGTCATGTCTCTGATTAAATGTTTTACCTTTAGCCTGCATGGAGGTCTGTTTCTGTAGCATTGTCTGTATCATTATCATCCTTGCAGTGAGGTGATCTGCCTCTAGTCTGTAAATAAGCATTGCCTGCATCATTATCTTGTCTCTAATGAGGTATTCTGTGTCTTCCATCTCCTAAGGTCTATTTATACAGAATTTTCTGCATTACTATCATTTCTGTAATAAGGTATTCTCTGTTGAACCTGCACTGAGTTCTGTTTGCAGGGCATTATCTGTATCGTTATCATTTCTCTGATGAGGTGTTTTACCTCTAGCCTGTATGGGGGTCAGTTTATGAAGCACTGTCTACATAGTTATCTTGTAGAAAATAAGGTGTTCTACCCCTATGTGCCCTGAGGTCTGTATACAGAACATTGTCAGCATCATTATAATGTCTCTGATGAGGTGTTTTATCTGTAGTCTGCATGGAGGTCTGCTTAATAAAAACACTTCATTTCATAAATTATTATCATGCCTGTAATGCATACCTCTTAACCTCTTAGCACAAAAAATCAGAACAAAACCTAAAATAACAAGGCTGCAATGGCCCCAAAATAGGGACAGATTTTAAATATTGCTCTTATAAACATAGAAAGTTGCTAGAATAACAGGTTTGTGTTAGCATGCATTTTCTGAAGGATATGAAGTCTAAAACTCAAATGTATGCCATTATTTAGTGACCACAGTCCTCAGTTATTTGCCAGAAAGCCACAAATTTATGAGGAATAGACCAACAATCTGAGGCAAAAATCTAGACATTCTGAGAAAATCTGTACAGCAGAGAGCTGTACTGCAGTGACATGCTCTGCATTTATCCAGCCCTCACGTCTGTGTAAGGTGCATAATCTAAATCATTATCATACCTGAAGTGGCGTGTTCTACATCAGTCCTGCCTTGAGCTCTGTTTAACGTGCAGTGACTACATCATTATCATGTGTTTAATTAGGTGCTTTGTATCTAATATGCCCTAAACTCTATTTGTGGAGCATTTTCTGCATCACTAGCATGTATGTTATGAAATGCTCTACATGTATCTGAAGTTTAATTACAGAGCATTGTATGTATTGTTATCACGTCTGTGGAACTGGTTTTTGTTCTTCTTCAGTGTGGAGGTTATGACTTTATCTCCATGCAGATGTTCACAAAACTGATGCCTGCACCAAGCATGTTAGTGCCTTCATTTTCACCTGGCTGAAGCTAGTTTCTGTAATATGCCTGACTGATGGGTATTTTATAATGCCCCTTATATTCTCCACACTGTATATTCCCTTTTCTGATTATTTACAGAAAATGTATGATAAACTCACAGGACAAGGGTTTCTGCTCATTACAGACATCTATATTCTCTGAAAACTGTTTTTGGTGTCATTTATACTACACTCATTCTAGAGACTGCAGTTATATTATGTTGCTGGCTTATTCTGGAAAAATTCACATCTGCATCTGAAACAAACCACTTATTGTTAGTGGTTCATCAGACAGAACATTTGCTTTTGATATTAGCAACAACAAAGCCTATGGATGCAGTTCTCACACCAGGTCATTAGATTTATGCTCAAATACTAATAATGCTGAGCAATATAAGTGTGGTCCATCATCCCTGAAGTGTTGCCCTTTGCGGGAGATGTTATACTCAGGTCCCGTCTATATAAGATGAAGATAGCCCAGATGGATGTTAAATAATATGTGCCACTTACAAATAGAGGAATTTCCATCATGTATTGTCCAGCTTATACCCATACCACCTAATTTTCTCCTGGTGGGCCAAGCCTCATCAATAACAAATACATAAATAAGTAAATAAACAAGTATATGTGTGAATAAATGTAAATAAAAGAAAAAAGTAAATGAAAGCTAATAAGTGCAAATGAAATAGCAAATAACTGAACCTCATATTGTCAAACTTGCAATCATAAACTTAATCTTTCTTGTTCATAGGTGAAACATCAAAAAAAAAAAACAGTGATTGAAACAAATAGTTGCAACAATTTATTTTTACTGTTTGAGCAAGCTCCCTGCAGCCCTATGTAGGATAAGTTTACCTACAATCAGAGGCGGAAGCAGCACTAGGTGACCCAAAAACCCACTGGTTGGAAGAGGGCCCTCGCTGTCTGGGAGGGGGAGCGCTGGCTGGGAGATTCATTTTTTAATTTAAAATAAAAATAATACCTATTTTTAAGGGCATTCTTCTTAAACAAGAATACACTTTGTGTCCAGTCTCACAGATGTGACACCTGTGTGCGACCTGTTTTCTTGATCTGTGTCTGTGCGACCTTATGTCTTAGTCTTCCACATGTGCTGAACTTGAATGCTAGAAGACATTTGAAATGTGGACTGTGAAATGACAAGTGGGATGTAGGTGTGTGTGTGTGTGTGTGTGTGTGTGTGTGTGTGTTTGTTTAAGTGGTAGGTAGATAGGGGTGTGTGTGTGTGTGTGTATGTGTGGGGGGGGGGTCGTAAGAGGTAGGTAGGGTTTTGTGTGTGTGTGCATGTGTGTGTATGTAAATGAGGGAGGGAGGTGTGTCTCAACTGTCCAAATTTTCACAGAATATCCAGATTTTTGCCTCATATTTTTAGTCTGTTCCTATACCGCGTTGGTGGTGCTGCAGTAGCGTTGTCACCTCACAGTAAGACGCTGTCCGGTTCGATTCTCAGCTAGAGCGTCTTCTGCATGGAGACATGCATGAATGGGCGTACCTTTGTCGAAGGTTGTGCATCAGGCCTGGCAAGCCGGTATGTAAAAATCAACTGCCAATCATTAGCGGACCGGAGTTCCGCTGTGGCGACCCCTGACTGGGAAAAAGCCAAAAGACACAAACAAAATTTTTAGTCTGTTCCTCATAAAAGTTCTGGTTTTCTGGGTTTATTGTGGCATATCAGTGAGGACAGAATTCACTAAATAATGACAGGCATTTGATGGGACAAGTTAGATTTATCAAAAATACTAGATTTATTATTTAATTTAAAATAAAAATAATACTTTTTTTAAGGGCATTCTTCTTTGCATCCAATCTCATAGATGCGGCAGCTGTGTGCGACCTGTTTTCTTCTTCTTCTGTGTCTATGTGATCTGTTGTTTACATCTTCATCTTCTACATGCATTGAATTTGAATTCCAGAAGATGTTTAAAATGTAGACCATGAACGGACAAGTGAGATGTAGGTGTGTATGTGTGTGTGTGTGTGTGTGTGTGTGTGTGTGTGTGTGTGTGTGTGTGTGTGTGTGTGTGTGCACAACAGAGGGAGGGAGGTGTTGCTCAACTGTCCAGATATTCATGGACTGTCCAGATTTTTGTCTCATATTTTTAGCCTTTTCCTCATAACATTTGTGGTTTTCTGGGTTTATTGTGGCAAATCATTGGGGACAGAATTCACTAAGTAATGGCAGGCATTTGAGTTTCAGACTTCATGTGCTTCATCCATGATAACACACCTTTTTATTCCAACAATTTTATAAGTTTGTGAGAGCAATATTTAAAGTGTACCCCTATTTCGGGGTTTTGTTCCCCCATTATTTTTGGCTTTGCCCAGACTTTTTGTGCTAAGAGATTGAGAGGTATGGTGTGTGTATGAGTGAGGTGTGTGTGTGTGTGTGTTAGTGTGTGTGTGTGTGTGTGCAAGATGGAGGTAGGTAGGTGTGTGTGTGTGTGTGTGTGTGTGTGTGTGTGTGTGTGTGTGTGTGTGTGTGTGTGTGTGTGTGTGTGTGTGTGTGTGTGTGCGTGTGTGTAAGAGGGAGGGAGGGGGGTAGGTAGGTTGCATACCTCTCAACTGTCCCTGATTTTCAGGGACATCCCTGATTTTGAGTGAAATTTTAGCTCTGTCCCTCTTAATCCCGGCTAAAAGTGGTGACCTTGGGAAAAAAAAGGTAATGAATTACACTTAATAAATAATGACAATAATTAGAGTTGCAGATTTCTTTTACTTTAGAAAATGTATATTTACTCACATGCTGTTATTTTGTCAATGTCCCAAGTTAATAATGCTAATGTATGAAGTATGTGTCTGATTGTCCCTGGTTATTTCTGGATTTGTCCATGATTCTGTTGAGATTTGTCCCTGAATATTTGAGAGCTATTGGTCAAATGTGTGTGTGTGTGTGTGTGTGTGTGTGTGTGTGTGTGTGTGTGTGTGTGTGTGTAGGAGGGAGGCAGGTAGAATACCTCTCAACTGTCCATATTTTTGGTCTGTTCCTTATTAAAAGACTGAAGTTACTAAATAATGACAGACATTTGAGTTTCAGGCTTCATATCCTTTAGACAAATGCATACTAAAACAAATCCTCTTATTCTAGCAATTTTCTAAGCTCATGACAGCAATATTTATACTCTGTCCCTATTTATTTTAAGCTTTGTCCAGATTTCTTGCACTAAGAGGTTGAGATGTCTGTGTGTGAGAGTGAAATGCCCTAGTTAGGGATAGCAGGTGGTTAGTAATTTGCTTAGGCTCAAATTGTGTGTCTTAGTTTCAGGAAAGAAGAGCATGAATCCTCTACCCCATCTACTAAGCTGCATTTTTCAGGGAACTGAGTTTCAACTGCATTTTTCAAGGAATTGAGTTCAAATGCATTTTCAAGGAATGGTGAGCTTCAAGAGAAGAGAAGTTAACTGCTGCTCATGCTGTCTTATAATGTGCAAGTGTTTTGTTTAGCAAATGGTATCACTATTGTGGTACAGAATTTAAAAGCAGTATTGGCAAAACAACAGGTAGCATGCTTACTCTTGAGGCAAAAGGATATAGGTTCTACTCATACAGCCTGTAGATGGATTGCTAATACTGTGTTGTATTTTGGGGGGGGGGGGTTCAGTCCTGAATATGTTCTCATTTGGATGAGATGCCTAGTAATTATGAACCTGTTTTCAGTTTGCCATCCATTTGCAATATTACCAGCTTACATTTTTTTAATATAACATAGGCAGTTTATTCGGTTTACCTTTATATTGTTGAACGCCGTATGTGCGACGTGCAAAACGTCAGAAGTACAGCTGCAAAGAACCACAATGCCGATTCACCATGTGTTTGAATGACAGATAAGCAAATGCTTTTTTGCCATTCAAACACATGGATCAAATGTCGGAAATGGTTTCCAGCAAACCATTTTTGACATTTGATCCTTCAAAGTTGTCTGTGTTTCAGGCATTATGGTTCACGGAAATGGCCAATCGGATAAATACCATTCAGGCATTCAAAGGTAAATCATTTATTCTTCAAGGGCAACAGGCACTGAATGTGTAGATGAAACATTGAAATATAAAGTTATTTGTTAGGAGCAACCTCTTCATTAGTTACAGATCTCTTTAATGTGGAATTATTCAGGTGATTTTTACTTCTATATAGATTGCGCATATTAACTGATATTGGTGTATTGTAATGACAGACGTTTGAATGGCCTTTTATGGTTGAAATGTTCTGAATTTAGCAATTTTGTCATTATTGGATCATATGTTTTGTTTCCTTGCTTACTGGAAAAATTTTCAAAACTATAAAGTTAAAAGATGTGCTAGCAAGTGGCGCTGTATTATACAAGGGATATAATTTAATATTACTAGGAAGGTGAATCAAAGATCTCTTGCATGTTTGAAAGGTCCTAAAAATTTGTGCAGGGTGCCTATGATTTGAAAACAGCCCAAAGGTAAACAATCTGCCACTGGCCAAATGCATTTTTTTTGAATGTAGGTTTCAGTGCTATTTCAGTGAATGTGAGTTCGAAGGACAGAGACGTTTTAATGCTGTCTGTTTTCATTGTGAGACTGTATTGCTTTGTTTAGCAAATTTCTGTCAGTGTTTGTGGTATAAAATTTGAAATAAAAGTTTTAAATTAAATCCAAATATCTGTAATCATTGTAGAAGTAAACCAAAAACAGTATGCACACTGACAGTTTTGAACAGTGTTTATGGCAACTGTAGATAAATAACCAAGTAATGGGATTTATTTTTATTTATTTTATTTGACATTTATTTACCAGGATTGTCCGACTGGACACCAGGTGTCCTTTTTCAGCAGAGTCCTGGGGAGAAAAGCTTCACAGATTACAGAGTAATTAATTAACAATAGTTAAAAAGTAACAGTAGTTAAAAAAGTTTGAGAATGCTAACAATAGTTAAAGAAATAGCAATAGTTTAGAGCGTTTGAGAAGTTATCAGAGGATTCAAAGTAAAAAACAAGGTTTAACACTGCTTAAAAATACCTTCAAGAATTAACAATGCCAAAAGAGTCTGACAAGTTGTTAGCAGAAAATTGTTTTCAAAAACATAATAGTTAAGTATAGGTATAGTATATATACAATCAACTTAATTGAAATGAGATTGTACTAGGCATTTACACTGTGTTCTATCTGTTTAGAAGTGTAGTATAAGACAGTGGAAATATGTCTAGTGAGGGGGACTGGGGTAGTAGGCTGGGTTAGGAGGTGGGTTCAGGGAGGATCATTGCAATTACACAGAGGGTATTCTTGAAAGTTTGATTTGAGGAGTTTTTTGAATGTAGCAGTGTGAGTCTGTAGCCTGAATTGTGGGGGTATGGTGTTCTATAATTTTGCAACTACATAAGGGAATAGAGATTGCCCTGAGCTGTTTTTACATATAATGACCTACTAGGGATTTGTTACTGGATTGAAGTTATCTATTGGTGCTGTGGAAGTTTAGTAGGCCTGTTAGGGCAGGGGTTTTTTCTGGATGACACGATATCTGATGGGCTAGGTTGAGTTGGTAGTAGTGAAGTAGGTTTGGAAATTCTAACCAGTGTAGCTTGTGGAAGGATTGACGGTGGTGTAAGCGTGATTTAGCATTGGTTGCGAACCTAGCTATTTTGTTGTAACATGTAGATAGTTTGTTAAGGTCAGTCTTATTGAGGTTTATTAATAGTGAGGATGCATAAAGTAAGCTTGATAGGAGGTGA
The DNA here is from genome assembly GCF_019279795.1 of Protopterus annectens. NCBI lineage: Eukaryota > Metazoa > Chordata > Ceratodontiformes > Protopteridae > Protopterus > Protopterus annectens. The sequence goes on along the minus strand of NC_056743.1, from coordinate 1,545,932,625 downwards.
GTTCTTGCTATGGTAGTTCTGGATTCTGGGCTTAGAAATTTGTTACTGTGATAAAGACAGCCTAGCTTTTTATGGACTTTGGAGATGGTTAGGGTGATGTGTTTGTTGTACTTAAGTTGGTGTGAATTGTAATTCCTAGAAGTTTGGCTTTGGGGACAGAAGTTTTGTGGGTGTTATTGGCTGGGAGGATGGAGAAGGTGGTGTCTATCGTCTTTGCTGGGATGAATAGTATTAGCTGTGTTTTTTGGGGGTTGAGTATTAGCTGAGAATTGTTTAGCCAGTTTACAATTTCAGAGAAGGATTCTTGGGCTTGGCTTTGAAGCAGTTGGATGTTGGGTGCAGAGCAGATGAGAGTCGTGCCATCTGCGTATTGGATAATGTTGGCTTTTGTGGTTGCTAGGTTGAGTGGTTTGTAAAGATATTGAACAAGAGGGGGCCAAGTATGGAACCTTGTGGTATGCCACATTTGACTGGGAGTGGGGGGAATAGGGAATTGTGCCATTTAATAGATTAGGATACTGGAATGGCTCTGGGGCTGTGGGTGGCCTGATCCATTAACCTCCTTAGGGCCGCATTTGACCTTGATACAAATCTTCCCACAATGCCCATATTTATATATTATTAATTAAAAGTATACAGCATTTCACATTTAGTGAAATATCCTTCCCAATTGTGGAAGATGACTTTCAGTAAACAGGAAGCAGAGAAAAGAGAGAGAGGAGACATTTATCAGTAAAGCTTAATTGAGCATCTACTGCCATATAACAGACTGCTACATGGAAAAAACAAATATCTTAGTTTATATGCCTGCTATTAGGATTGCCATCTCTCAAGAAATATTCCCTGAAAGTTATGAAATTGGGGTCAAAGTCAGAGAATCAATTTTTTTGAGTGCATGTATGGTATTTGAATCATCCTGATTGCCAAGATTTTTATGAAGTATATTTTCCCAGACTAATTACTGTTCTCCTTGGATTTCTTCTTTGCCTTTAAACTATATTGCTCAAATATTTTTGCTTGTCTTAACTGACATTCTGGGAAGTGTGAAGTGATTAAAAGAATTTTATGTTACATTTGAACAGTAGTACACAATGCCAACAAAGTCTAAGCCTTCTTTTTTATAAAAATAAAATAAGTGAGCTTTTCTCCAATTATACCTTTTGTTCTCAATGATAAAGGCACATATATGTTTTGTCTTCACTATAACTAATATGTATAAACTAAAACTGGATTCCAGAAAATTGTAAAGTACAGATTTGCAGGAAACAGTATATAGATATTATTTCTTCTTTATTTTTTTCCCCAAATATCTTAAGTATGATTTTAGACCTCATGTTTATCTAGTATAGTAATGAAAACATACTATTGATATTATAAAATATCTTGTACCATGTGCAGGATGTGTATATATTTGCTGGATTCAGCACATTATTTTCAAGACTGTTATTTGCGTGATTATTACATTTAAAAGAGAATTCTCCTGGCATAACATGGAAGTAGATTATTAGTTTTTTTATTTTCATCAGATACCTGCTGTCCAGTAGTGCCCCAACCAGGTTTCAAATCCAGGTGTATTACTTGGAAACTGTGTGCCTTAACCTCTGAGCTATCAGGCTGGGGTACATTTAATGGATGAGACAATTTTTGGGGCAAAGGACTGGGATTTTGTCAGGTTTTTGGCTTCTCCAAGAGAAGCAACTGTATCTCACATTGGTTTGTTATTTTATCGCACTGTGTATTTTTATTACTTTTTCCTTAAATATTAACTGCTCCTGTTAGGAGAGAAAGCAAAACTTGTGTCCCTTAGTGAGTCATATGAACAAGTAGAGATTAATTATTTTTGAATTAATGGAGGCTACAGAAGCTAGTACTTTTATTTATCATGAAAAGAAAGCATTTCAAGGCTTCCTGTGAACGCCTGATTTAACATCTGCTACCTCAGAATAGGCTGCTGAGTGGGAAAAGCATTTTCCTTGCTTTGTATTTCTCATATTGTTTTCTTGCTGAATCACAAAGTATATTTTTACTACAGTGTCCTACTTAAAAAAATTCCCTTAAATATTAAAAATTCTGTTTTGGTGAGAAAAGACAGTGTATGTATTGGTGAGTCATAAGAAACACAAAGGAGGTTACTTACCTGTGAGCCATGGAATGATCTAGAGACTAATATTTTTATTTAAGGGGAAAAGAAGCATTTAATGTTTTTTTCTGAGAAAGCTAACTGAAACAGCATGTACAATAGAATAAACTGCTGTGTAGGTAAAGCAGGTTTATTGCTTTATATTCTTCATATTATCTTCTTTATTTATTGCCATGTATATTACTGCATTCTACCTGAATAGCAAAAGCTCTGGTTTATATGTTCATAGGTTCATATGCTTATAGGTACTTACCAGCCTACTGATCCATGAGGATCTTTAGAAGCCAAGCCATACATTCCCATGACGTTTTAGCCCTTATTGTTTAAATACAAATAACCCAGAGATGAGTAGAGCATTTACATTTTGCCCCTGTACATAAGGGACAAGGGTGCTAAACCAGGGTGAATTTGTGGATACCCATCCATTCGTTCAGATTACATTTGAATAGTTTAAGAGAAGTACTTTGCTTTATGGGGATAGGAAGATGATTCCAAAGAAGTGGTATTCTCTATGATACATATCAGCCCTTCCAGCATGTTCTATTTATGTTGCAAAAATGTGTTTATGTCCCCACTGGACTTGCGAATCTGCAGTAAGTCTGACATGATAGAGTCATTTAGGGGTCTGTACACAACGCAGAGCTCATTCCGTCTGTAGCCGATATGACACTGAGAAGAGGAACAAGAATTTGAGATGCTCTGCAGAGTTTTTATGATTTAGGCCTTATATCATTAAGAGTGTGAGAGAGAGAAACAACATTTGTGTCTCTTCATGAGTCATAGGAACTTGAACATGATGCTTATCTGTGAATTGTGGGATGGACCAATAATATTTTTATTTAAAGAGAAAAGAAAACATTCAAGGTTATCCTAAGAAAACTGACTTGTACAGCCTCAGCTACAGAATAAACTTGTAGTGAACCCTCTCTCCCCCATTCTGACTTGTTCTTAAACCCAGTGGCTGAGGAGTTTTCTGTCACTTAAATTAATTTGAACACAACATTTCCTCCCACTCCTGTTTGCATGACAGCTGTTAATAAATGGAAAAACTAATTTTGTGAAGGCATTTTCCTTAAATAAATTGTTACCCCACCGTTCTGTTCTACAGAACCTGAATACTGATTACCACAGATAATTACAGGTGTAGCCTATTATCCTCAGAGAAGATCTCAGTAAAAGTTGGTCTATCTTATTATTGTGACTCATCAGGTTATACATTTTGTGACTTCAGCCACCACTGCTGTTTGCGTTGATTTCAGAATTATACTGTGCGTTTGATGTATTGGCTCTAATCCATGCTATAACTTGACTTTATTTATCAAAGCTGGAGGCTAGTCTCTCTGATCTACCCATAGTCAATCAACTGCACCACAACAACACTATATTACCACAATATCACAACATTACTCGTACATATACTGATGCAGTAATGAAATCCTTGCCTTAGCCTCTTAGGCTTCCTGGACATGCTATGAGGTTAGTTGAGCCATAAAACGAAAACACTAATCCAGACTCACACATGTCTACCACTACTGGGAGGTCAGCTGTACTGAGAGTTGTGCCTTACATTTGCAAAGCCTAGAACTCTTAATTCTTGGTGACTTCATTGTGCAGCACATAAATAACACTCACCAGGATGGTAAATGATAGCATTTAGCTTTTCCTCTGGTGCTAGATTTATAGATGCCACTATGGCCCTTATATCCCTGCATTTTCCCAGATATGATTACAAGCTTGTAGTTTTCCAAGTGGGGATGATAAATTTCAGATGTTCCACCCTGAAGGACATGTAGAGAGACATTGGTAAGCTCTTCACTCCTGTCTTCAAAGAAGGTCAAGGTCCAGAACTTGAGCAGTATTCTACCTTTACAAGAATGAAGCCTGAATTCAGTGATAATATAACTGCCTTTATTAATTGGCTTGTAAATTGCTATCATCCTAGAGGGATTCAGTCTGTGTTTGCCTGGTAAGTGATGAGCAACAGACCCTCTGCTTTGCCATGGATGGTCTCATACTTTGCAAAGGATGACCTGCACCTCTCCCCATTCCGCTTTTTTTATACTGACTAAAACTTTTGTTATTTCTATTTTACAGTTCATCTTATAGATATACCGATGTGGGAAATTCTAATCCAGATATTATCAAGGTAGCATTGCTGAATGCTAGAAGCTGTAATAACACAATATCTGAACTTGAGGCCTTATTTAGCCTCACTGACATCAGAATTTATGTAATAATGGAAGCCTACTTCCATGATATTGATACATTTTCCACCTTTCCAGACTCAAATGCATATTATTTATTTATTTTACATTTGTTGACCAGGCTAGTATAACTGGATATATGCCCATTTTCAGTAGAGGCCCGGGGAGAAAAGCTCCACATAAAAAACAAGAACAAATAGAACATTACAACTTCAGTTACATTTCACTTGTGAGACACAACAGTTGTTACATGGTAACTTAGCATTCATGATAGATAATAGTAAAATAAAATAGAAAATCTTTTTTTTTTTTTTTTTTTTTGTTGACCAAGAAATAGTAGAAGAAAAGAGTGTTCAGAAGGATGTGGGAGATTCCCAAAACAAAGTTATAAGTACGGCACAGGAGAATAGAATAGTTATAAACAAGGCTGGGAGAATTAGTTAAGGGCAGTGACTCATCTTTACGGTAATGAAATTACCATACAGTATTTCCTGGGTACAATAAGTCTAACTTAGAAGGTAGTGGTCTTAAAGTGGCTATAAAGTGAGTAGTAAATTGGTGCTATAACCTAGGATAACAGGAAAAGAAATCTTAGTCAGGGTTGGTACAAGGACATAGTCAGCGAGTTGTAAGGTATAATTTGAGTTTCTTTTTGAATAGTGCAGTTGAAGAAAGAGATGTGAGTTCAATAGGAAGAAGGTTCCAGCTTTTTCCCACAGTGTTAGAGAAAAGGGAATCTCCTGCTTTATTGTTGGGTTTTTGTCTAGATACCAGTAGTTTATTTGCTGAGCGTAGGTTTGTGAGATCTTTATATGGGCTGATTAGATTCATGAGAATTGATGTATTACCTGGGTAATGAAGGGTTTTATGGGCAATAATCAGTTGGTGGAATAGAATTTGATTATGCAGTTCCAGCCAACCCAGTTGTTTCAGATTATGGCAGTGGTGGGTTCTGAAAGGGGAGCCAGTAGCAAATCAGGTAATGTTGTTGTAGGAGATTGCCAGCTTGTTGAGGATGCTTTTAGATAGATTTGTGTAAATAGAAGAGGCATAAAAGAGAGTTGAGATAAGGCGGGTGTGGGCAGTAGTAGTTCTAGCAATGGGAGTAAGGCAGGATTTAATTTTATAGAGGGAGCCTAGTTTACAGTTAACTGATTTTAGTGTGGTGTTGATATGAGTATCATAGTTAAGGTTATGGTCAATAGTTACTCCTAAGAGTTTATCATGTATTCAGATCTAGTGGCCACTGTTTAGAGTATCTGTATTTATTCATAACCCGGTGTTCTCTCACCAGATTTCTCATAATGCAAATCTGAAACTGGTTGAAGTACCATTATGCTTAATTATCATATTATAGCCATTACTCAAAACTTATCTATAGCCATTTTAGAGCATGCAAAATACATTTTAACCAATTGGAAAAGAAACTATAGAACCAAATACCTTACTTGAGGGCAACTTCAATTATTCAGACATAGGTTTACAAATATATTTGATATTATAGCTAATACATTTGATTACATTTTCAGCTCCCCACAGAGGTGACAGAGTTCTAGCCACACAAATGTTTTCTCCATTTTCACCATCTCTCTTGTTAACCTTTCCCTAGTGAAATGTGACCATCTTGCTGTGACTTTCTCAATGAAAGTCTGCTTCATGGACTCAGTAACTCCTCTACTTTGAGGGATTGATCCAAGGGGTCTATATTATATCACATGCTCAGAAGAGCGAACAACACATAATCGATCCCACGCTTACAACGTTGAAACCTCAGAACAGCGATTTTTTTTTCCAAGGGAAAAAAATTGCTGTTCTGAAACAAAAAAAAACCCCAAAAAACTGTAAAACATTAAATAATGTGGGGGGCTTTGCCCCCCCAATGTGGGGGGCTGTGCCCCCCAACATGATGGGCTGTGCCCCCACACCCCCCCTACTTAAATATTCCAACTCCGAGATTGCACTACAGTACCAGAAAGGCAAAGTAGAGAAAGCGGCCAAACAAATTCTTTCCCAGGGAAAGAATTTGCTGAAAAGCCGCTTCGCTATTTTGCCTTTTTGGGCTTTTAAGTTCAAAAAAGACGCATTCGACAACCTGCATAATAGGGAGCCAATCCAAGTACAATTATTAATTTTACTGATCTTACTGATAATCAAAACTAGTATAGATCCCTAGCAGATCGTGCAGTAGAGGCTGCTGATCCTCTTCTGTCGTGCAGTAGAGGCTGCTGATCCTCTTCTGAGTTGGATTTCCTGTTACACTGATGTCTACCCATCTGGAAGCATAATGAAATGATAAAAACTAAATTTGTGACACTCCCACACAAACAAATTCTATAACAAAGAAAAAACTCCTGGCCATACATAAAAATACCTCTTTCCCTTCATCACTGCAAAAGAGATTTAAGACTGGAAAGTAAGACCATCAAGTTTGCCATTTGTAAATGCATGGCCAAACATAAACATAAAGCCATTCTTCAGCTAAGTTAAGAAGCTTAGAAGTAGCCAACTATTCTGTACAGAGCTTGTCTGAAATTATAACTTGTTTCTCTGACCCCCCCCCCCCCCATGGGCATTGTTAATGTTTTAATGTTTCTGCAGAAAAATTATTTTCCATTTTTACCCCATCTAATTTTCCTTCTGCCCCCAGCATTTTCAGTGAAATACAGCTATGGTGTGCAGTTTTCTTTTATCTCTGAACTGCAGTGGTGGTTTCAGATTTGATTGCTACTTTCTGAGCACAGTAAGATAGCTCACTGCATTTCATGGTTTGAGTTGGGAGTACAATGTCTCCAAAGGGGAAACATATATACTGTTATTTGAAATACATGACTATTCAGTTTGAAGACAAATGCACTTCAGTGTGTTCATTGTACTACCTTCAGAAGTGTTTAAATATGTCTTCAGAATAAAGAAACTGAAATAAGCACTTTACATACCAGTGAAAGCAAAGTAAAAGTACTTAGAAGAAGAAGATGAAACTATACAGGCAAAATAAAAAAAATGATTTGCCTTCTTGTTAGATTTCTTTATTTTGCATTTCAGTGTTGAACTCTTGGGAGAAAGTAGAAACATTTTCTTTTAGAAAACAGGATTTGTCAGTGGAACTGCCAGTGCAACTGCACGTCAAATTCATAACAGCATCAACAATAATATATCTGTATATGACATGGAGTATTCATAGAACAAGTGTCTCTGCAAACAATGCAAAGATACTATATTTCAATTTGGTTTAGTTATGAATCAAATATGCATGATTTGTCAACATGTGCACTAAAAACTGAGCAACTACCTTGAGATCTCATTATTTTTAGAAATAATAGAATATAATTTGTAATGCGAGATTTCATACCAGTAGTTAATGTGCCTTGGTTATGCAAATTCTATAAACTTGAATGAAAAATAAAGGCAGATAAAATAATCCCTTCTTTGATAGGGTTTGAAAAACACTGATTTTTCTATTCATGCTCTTCAGGGAGTAAATATCTCCTGAGGTGCTTCGACAATAAGCTACAGAATAATTCAAAACTAAGCATTTGCTTCCTATACTCTTTCACAGATGCTTCAGGAGTACACAAACATATGTAATGGTTTCTCTCAGGATTACATGCAAAGGAAGTTGTGCAGATGTCATTATTTGTAGGGAGCAGAAGTGGTCTATACAAATGAAGGAAGAGGAATGTATTACCATAGTTTAAAATAATTATGATCATTCTTTCATATTCATATACTTGTTTTGCTCTGCATTTGTGTGGCATGTTACATATATACTGATGCCATAGTGTACTGTCACTTTTATGTTTCTGTTTATTAGTTTATCTGACTGTGTATTTAATATTGCAGGTTAGTTCCCCTCAAAACATTGTTTTATATAATGATAGAAACATATTTGTACATATATTTTCATTAGGAAAAGATGAAGCAGTAAAATTAAATTTCTTTGCAAATTACTCATTTTGCAATTCCATATAAGTCATTACTCCCATTTAATAAAATAATTAGCTTTATCTGATAATAGTGAATGTAACTGATATTCATACTGTCAGTCTCCAAAAGAAAAAAAACAATATGGCAAAACATTATATGTTTTTTTTTTGGGGGGTGGGGGGGGTGAGTGAATATGTTAAGATAGTCATTTCATTTTGTTATACTGTTCTTCCTAAAACATGCATTTTTGCAAAGTACAAGTAAATGAATTGTGTGTTGCACTGCATTTAATTTTTGATAGATGCCCATTACTGCATAGGACAGAAACAAGTACTGGGTGTAAATAGTCCCAGGGATTCAATAAACTCCATCTTCATGTAGACTTTGTGCGAAGCCTACACGGAGTTGATGTGTTAGCACGATGAGCAGCAGCGCTAATCGCATATTCATGCTGCTCCTTGTGCTTACGTGTATACAAGAATGGTTTTGTGGTTGGCAACAGTGTCACCGGCGAGGAAACTGTACAGAGCAGCACAAGCACAGAAAGAAAATGCATTCATCTTGCTTACTGACATACTTGCTGGGTGAGATTGTACAGACAGCCACGATGACTGTCCAGGGGCGAGCATACTGCAATACCAGCAGCAATAACACAATAAAGAAAAGTGTTCTCAGTGCAATTTACAGTAAAAAAAAAAATGATTTGAAGAATGAAATAATTGGGGGGGGGGTGGAGTTTAAATGGGAAGGACAAATACAAGGAAATGTACACTGGGCAGAGAAATTGTGCCGATGAAAATGGGCACAGACATGAATGATAAGAATGAATAAAGAGGAAGAGGGCATGGCAAATATGGCAATGTCCCCAAAATAAGATATGTAAATATATGTACACTTCCAGCATAAGTCAGTAGCATAACATTAAGCATATATGTAGATAGCACAGTACGTATTGCTGTTTATACCTCCTGAACAAGTATATTATGATATAAACACACATGATAGCATATATGTGATGTGATGGTCACACAAGGATACATGTCAATGGAGGTGAATGTTTGCGATATAAAAATCAATGACATGCTCACTGGCAAGGACATTTAACAAGAATGATATATAAATTAGGGGTATGTGTATATGCTGAAGATCTGCAGAATGACTTGCTTGAATATGACTGACGTTACCATAACTCATAACCAATCAGGGGCACATAGCAACAGACTTCTTGACAAATGTAGACAGAAACAGGCACAATCATGGATACTTTTACAATATTAAGATCATTAAACTGTGGCACTGACAGAATATGAGAGTGTAACTTATTATACATATTCTTCAGGAACAGACATCTACAACTGTTATGATTGACAATATATTATGAGTGTAATTCACCACCCCTTACCCAAAAATGACCAATTTTTAGAGGGTTTAAGAGAGACAGTGTTAAAATGGAGTTAAAACCAGGGCCAGTAATGGCCAGCTGATAGGACTGCATGACACATAAACCACAATCGCTACATGCAGGAATCAAACCCATGAAATCTATGAACAGTGTATTTATTGGGTGCAACACAGAAAGACGTATCACACAAGCATCTAGTAGAACGTCTTAAAAGGAAGTCTGCACTCTCAAACCTTAATGGGTATACATCCCAATGAATAGTTCTGATTGGCCTACCAGACGTGTGGGAGCTCACTGTGCCAAATGTGATACACTTGACTAAAGCATCCCTGGCTGATGTAGGTACTAACCATACGGATAGCAATACATGCAAACACCACACTATTATGAGTAGATTGCCTACACACAGCTGGTTATTGCATGCATCTGACACATGTAATACCAATGGATATTGACTGAAGCATCTGCAATTGACATGTGAATTAGAAGTGATCCATTATAATGAATGGTACAGCAGTATGTGAGAATGATGGCAGTACATCAGCTATCGCCATGTGCACAGAAAGTACAGCAGTGCATAGTCCAGTGTCAATGATCGAAGAAACTGTCACTTTAATATCATACACGTAAAAAACAATACACGGAGCACTCACAATAGGCATATGTCAAACCTGAAAACATGTGCCACATGATCAGTACCCTCCTGATATTGCCAGTCAAAATTTTATACTGCCATGAAATCCTAACATACATCCATATGTGTTCTTGCAAGCTATCATGTGGTAATATTGATGTGATGTACTGGTATGTCTGTGACACAGTACAGTCACACTATAGCTGTACCTAGGCTACACCTGTACTTTATAGGTTCATAGGAGAGTACTAGGTTAAGGGACCAAGATCCCACACAAGCCTAAACAGATATAACCCAAGTTTAACAATTTTCAATAGCTAGGTGAACAAAGGTCACAGAGGTATGAACATATGCTATGGTATGTAATTCTGACTGCATCTGTCCATGAGGGACATGGGTGCCACCCCAGAAGTAAATTTACAATTACACATCCTTTGATCTATATTGCACTTAAAGAGGGTCAGGGAAGGGCTTTGCTTTACATGAATAGGAAGCTTGTTCCAGAGAAGGGTTAGCATCTGAGAGATGTATCTACCTCTCCAACATGATTTATTTATGTCAGAGGCTAAGTTAAGATCCTTGGAATGAGTGACCCTCATGTAGTTTGTTTTACAAATGTGTGACATTTCCATCAGGATCTGATTGAATACTGCCCTGTAGGCCAGACACAGATTACCCCTTAGCAATTTATAGGAGACAGACTACAGTGATAGGGCTTTCAGTTTTTCCAAGTAGGAACTGTTTTTTATAACCTGTATCTTCCTGGTGAGAAAACTCTGGATTTGCTCCAGCTGTTGCAGATGTCTGGTGAGGTACATGCAAAAGGGTGCACTGTACTCAATTATTGGTGTGGTAAGGGACAAGTACAATGGAATTACATCCTTTGATCTGGATGCCATGCCCTTACTTATGAGTTGTGCCACATAGAAGGACTTTCTCACCACCGTCGAAACTGGTTGGTTAAAGTTCTGATTAGTGTCAACCTGAGTAACTACATCATGTACCACTGAGTATACTCTTAGAGGGTGCTGCCTATATTGTAATTAGGTGGGTATTTACTTTCCAAAAGGGAATAATTATGATTTTTTTTTTTTTGCATTCATTTTCTGTCCATGGCTCTGGCAACATTCATTTGTGTGTGTCAGTCCTTTCTGCATTATATCATATTGTTCATGGATTCCATGATTGACCCCAATTTGCAGTCAGCTGCAAACTTATTCAGACAAATACTATCTGTGTTTGCAATGACTTTTCTGAAATAAATAATGAACAGGAAAGGGCCTAGTAGAGAGATCTATAGATAACCCTGGTGACTGGCCTCTTGCTAGGGGGAATTCACCCACTTTGACAGTATTTGTCCTCTCGTTGAGTCATTTGGCTACCCATAGGAGTTTATGCCAAGGTGAAAGAGAGTTTTTCTATAATTCCTGAGTGAGGAATTGTGTCAAATGCCTTGGCTAGGTCAAGTTAGGAGGAATGCACAGTCTTTCCCTCATCCATGGTGTTAGTGACCTTCTCACTGAAGTCAACGAGATTTATCAGACATGAACTACCCTTAATGAATCCAAACTGTGTTGGGTCTAGAGTCGGGAGATTACCTATGTCCTTTTTGATAAGGTCCATAATGATTATTTCCATGGTCTTACTGATGAGGCTATTCAGGCTTATGTGTTTATAATTCCCTGGGTCAGTTGATCATCCCCCTTGTGCAGAGGGATGACTGTTGCCATCCACCATTCTACTGGAATATAGCCTGTTTGGAAGATGTGGTTAAATAGGCATCCAAGTGGGACTGCTAAGCCAGGTTTGAAGTTATTAAAAGGGTAACCTGGAATGCTGTCAGGGCCCATTGATGCCATGTTTTTAGCCTTAGACAGATCAGAGATGACTTGCTCTCTTGAGATAATAGGCTGAGGAATGGTGGAACGTATACTTTGGGTGATAACCGGTGGGGACAAGGGGTTGAAATTTGATATAAATCTTTCAGTTAGCAGGTTGTGTCCTGTGGTTGAGTACTGGTGGTGCCATCCAGAGCCAGCCCTGTGCATAGCTAGGTATTCCTCCTAAAGTTTGTTACTAAATGCTTTATGACATCACCTCCAAATACAACATTGGATATGAATCATATGCATCACAGTGGAATTGTTAATGCAGTCACACAACTCAATCTATTTAATATCATCACATCAGTTGTACATCATACATTCATATGTTTATCAGTGGAAATGTGTGGGTAAGGGTCCTGACACAATATATAGACACATTATAACAGATGTGGATGCAGTTGATGCAGAAAAGTTAATGACACAAATGCTGATATGAATAATCCTTGTGATTAGCAACACAATTGTGCATGCAATGAATTCCCCAGGGTTGCAAATGAACCTGTTTGTGTCATATGTTTGTGTATATAACTGCATTGCAACATGTGGACGAATCCAGATATATGTGCCCATGTAATCAGTATGGCATAATATTGCTATATGTTAGATAACATTTACAGATGCTAGGTATACACATGCACACCTGAGCCATACTGCAGCTGTCACTGTGATGGCTGAATGAGAACTGTGTAGAGTGTTGATATACTCCAGTGCAAGACCGCATGCTTTAGTAAGACAGCACAATACATAGTGTCATCCCATGTCAACAGTCCTCAAGAGAAATATTAATACAGCTATTATGGAAGGAACATGTAACCAAATGGTGGCCGCAGATATCAATACAGTAGATCGAATCCCAGATTGAAACACACTGCTGTAAGGCTACAGTACATCCACACCTTAACACAGCACACGTGAGTGACAACAACACTGATATGTGCAATCTTCAGTGGGTCACAAGGCATTAGTAGGCTAACTGTCAACAGCACATAAAATCCTAGCCATTATTATACCATTTAAACCAAAATTGCTATATCTATGCAATATAGGATAGTAAGTATATGAGTATGTGTTTGATTTTATTACAGACTGCCTCTGTACCACCCCATAACAGAATTATCAATCACACATCCAGTGGTCTGCAGATGGATTGCACAGGGTCATGTAGGGAATCTGCTTCACGATGGGTGTGTACATCTTTGAGATGATGACATCCATAGTGTTCCACAGGAATGATGTTATGTGTACACAGGGAGCAGGGGACGTTGGATTCATGGGGCTATGTAAAAGGTTTTCTTGAGTGGGAGTCTAATGGAAAGAGATTCAAAACATCATACAATGACTGTAATATACCACAAACAAAGTGAATTGATGTCAGATTGGAACATAACATCTGTGCATGCATACAGGTCACATTCTGTACAACCTAAGACTAGCATCACCATTGATGTCTGACTTTAACAGTGTCAGAGTCCACTTTATAGAGGATGACATCATCAGTGTATGTTGAGAAGAAGATGTTGGTAGGATTGTGTAACATACATGTGGACTCACATCCTTGTGTGCAATTGTCTCCAGACTAGTAGTTGAATGAACACTCACAGACACACACACACTCTCAAGTTAACTGCTGTGAGATGAGAGCCTCTATTGATATAGTTACACCAGCTAGGAAGCACCATACGTACAACTTGCACCAACACAGACATCTGACCTTAAAATTGTCAGAATGCACTTTATAGGGATAACATCATCAGTGTATGCTAAGAAGATGTTGGGAGGATCATGTGACATAGATAAGGAACTCACATCCCAGTGTAAAATTGTCTCCAGACTGATAGTTAAGTGAACACACACACTCAAGTTGACTAATGTGAGATTAGAAACCCTAACTATCAAGATACACCACTGAGAGAACACAGTATTTAATACTCATGCTAACCCAGACATTTGAGGTCAGTGCTGTCAGAGTGCACTTTATAGAAGATTACATCATTTGTTTATGCTGAGAAGAAGATGCTGGGAGGATTGTGTGACAAAGATGTGAACACACATCCCAGTGTAAAATTGTCACCTGACTGAGAGTCATATGAACACACATAGAAGTTGACTGTTGTGAGATCAGAACCCCTACTTACACATGATAGAGTACAGAATATTTAACACTAGCACCACAGCACAAGGCTTATTTCAACAGTGTCAGAGTGCACTTTATAGAGGATGACACCATCAGTGTATGGTGAGAAGATGTTGGCAAGGCTGTATGAAATTGCTGTGGAGTCATATGCCAGTGTGAGAGTAATTTCTGAATGATACTTGAGTGAAGGTGGCAGGACCTAGAGTCAAACTCTTCCGACTACGCGCACACACACACACACACACACACACACACACACACACACACACACACACACACACATTAACACTTGTGAGATTCAATCCCCCATCTAACTAATTACATAAGCTGGAGAGTACAGTACTTAACACTTGCACCATCACAGATCTCTGATTTTATCAGTGTCACAGCGCTCTTTATAGAGGATGATATCATCATAGTGTCACAGGTAACACATACTGTTATGAGACTTGTGTGAAAAAGCAAGACTTGTGATATGATTGTGTGATTGCAGTTTGGCAAATTACAATTAAGTACATCCTTGTAACCTAGGTGAAAGAAGCTGTCATAAATGCATATTGCAGAACCAAGCCATACATGTACCTGTTTTTCAGGATGCTGTTTGTATAACACACACACACTTTGGGAACACCAGTACTGCAAGGGTTCATATTCAGATGACGTGATGTCCACATTATTAGAATTTACTGGCAATATCAATGTGATATGAACTTGGATGACTAATGTTCATTGTCAGTATAAACCCATACTAAATGCAACAATGCAGTTAGGCTCTGTGTAGTCAGCTTGACAATGGCCAAGGTACCGATATATAATTTGCAAGTGCATTGTTTCAGGGCACACATGAATATCAGAAAGCTTATGCTCAGTCAAGCGTACATGTCCCTGCTCTTCTCTTGTGTTTAAGAATGCCTTTACATGTAATGGAAAATAACTGCCCAGTAACCTGAGCAAGCCATGTTAAACACTTCTTTACATAGTGCATTGCTGAGAAACTGATTAGTGTGGATGATAGCAAAGTGTTAGTGCATGCATAATTCAGATTTCATGACTTAAACTTGAACTTGTGAAGTAGTTTGAAAGATATCTTATGGCAGAAATTGCTTACAGGTACTTTTTGCGCAAACAGGCACAGTGGTGAGTATTGTCTGTCAGCACTCTGGACAGTACCGAGTGTGGAAAATACATCTGCTGCCTAGTTTTTTTTTTTTGTAGCACAGTGTATAAGAGCCATTGTGTGGAGATAACTGGACTCATGTGGTCGATGGCAAAAACTCATCAGGTTTTGACATATGATGTTTAGAGCCATTCACAGCCACTTGGCATTGTTGCACGATGTCAAACTCCATGCAAGTGCAGAGGACAAAAAGTTAAGGCTTTTTATGGGCCATTTCTGGCCATGCTTATGATGTGTGATTCTAAAGGTGTGAAAAAGGGGTTGATAGGAAAGTGTTAACATGGGGAGGCAGCAGAGGGAAGAACAACAGGGAAGCAATAATGGAATTTGCAAGAGAGAATTAGGAAAGAACCATAGATATCCATTTCTTCAACAACGTAATATGAACTCGCATAGAAAATTGGATGAATTGGTGTAATCACCACTGCCAATAATCTTGGAGGGTACCAATTGCAAGAGTAGCTGGAGCAAAGCTACCTGAACACAACACAGATGGGTGACAACAATGCAATAATGTTGTATAGGCAATTGGACCAAATCAAGTGTGTCAAGAAAACACAAATACGAAGTGGAAAGCCTAAGTATGGGACAATTTTTTTTTTTTTGTGGGACAGGTGCTTATTTTTTGGTGGGATTTCAAGAAGAGAGGAATGTTAGAGAAGGGAAATAAGTATGTGAGAGGGTCAGACAGACAAACAAGACAGACACAGGGATGGTGTTTCACACAAATGTTTGATGTACGCCATGATTGGAGATAGGTAGGGCACATCAGAAGCACATGCTCAAGTGAAGGAACAGTGAGAATCTAGTCCTCACCCTTAGAATTGTCATCACTGTTCCCTTCCTCATTTTCCTGTGAGATAGCTTGATGTGGGAGCCTCTTTTCAATTTTACTGAGCAACCTCTCCAGGCAACTGATGTGGGTACCAAGGGCAGTTTCTGTAACATCATGCACCATCCTTGGCAGCTCCAGTTGTGATGTAATCACCACTGCCAATAATCTCGGAGGGTACCAATTGCAAGAGTAGCTGGAGCAAAGCTACCTGAAGTGTATGGGTCAGGTAATGCAGGGGCTTTGGATGCAGTACAGGCATGTTGCATTCCAGAGGTGCTGTGTGTTGGTGTGTTGGAAGATTGGCAAGCTGAGCTGCAGTGGTTAGTCTACCTCCCTGTTGGAGTTAAGGTATTCTAAATTCACTATAGTACATTTAGGTAGAATATAGCCTGAAATATGGATTCAGATATGTATGCATTCAGTTTCAGAGAAAGACAGTTTATTAGAAAGGAAAGATAAGCATAAAACATGCAGAAAATACAGAAATGGAGAATGTTCTTTTCTCAAGGGAAAGATACAATCTTGTCAGCTACAGAATGTTCCTTAATGGAATGTTAGATTAAGACCAGGCCTGGAAACCAAGGGAACCAAGGCTAAGAGGGCATGTAAAGCATTACAAGGTTTTGGTATTATTAAAATATACTTCAGATACAGTTAGGGAGGTCAGTCAGTTAGTTTGTGTGACCTGTCATTACAGAGAAGATTAAGTTACAATATAGGCACTCAAGTCTGAGTCCAGAAGACAGGTCAAATAAAGACTATTTAGTTTACGTTGTTCAGGACAATCAGAATGTGACTTGCAGTAACTTTGGAAACTAATCAGCACCCCAGCATTTCTACAGATTGCTATTGTTTATCAGCACTGTTAATGAAGACAGTATTCGGATATTGTGAACATCTAATAAAGCCTTATTGAATGAACTACAGTGTTTGGAGAATTCATTCTGAAAAGTACACAAGACTTGGCCCATAAAGAAGAGACTGGCACCTGTTCAGCATGAATTTGGGTAATTAACAGATAAAGACTTTCATTTCAGTCATTTCCAGTTAATTCCAGTACAGTATAGTCTTAGCAACTCTTACAATGGTGAGCCACTATAAGTAGGGTAAACAGTTAAAGTAACTCCCAAAACCCCACAGAACCTCGCATCAGCAGTCAGACTATGTGTTCTACAAAAAATCTACAGAATAGCAGTGTTTTGTTCAACTGCATGTGTTCTACAGACTACAAAAAGAAGTGTTTACATTCCAGTGCAGCACTCCGTGTTTCATTCAACTACATGTGTTCTGCAGAGTGAGTATTCCAAGCAGCCTTATAAGCAACACTTCAGGACATAAAACAAAATGAGTTTCAGTAAGTAACCCTTTCAAGTACAGTTTTTAATGCAGCAGCCAGCTTAACTTCACTGTTTCATTAACAGTTTATAGTGACAGCAAATATTTCATAACAGACTTTTCAGCAGCGTACCAGTGTTTTTCCATAAATAGAGACTGTGATGGCATTGCAGTTTATCATTACAGAGCAGACGTTTCAGAAAGAAAGCACTACTTCCTGCAGAAAATGGATACAGCAGACAATTTCTACATACAGTAATTACAGTTGTTAAACAAAGTGCACAGCATCAGTGTATACTTCATGAAAAGCCTCAAAGAACTTCAGCAGACCAGCACTAAATCAACAAATTTTAGCAGTGTTCCTTCAGAACATAAAAGACATTATCCAGTTAACAGCTATCTCCACAAGCTTTCAAGTTTCCAGTGTGACATCACACAGCCAAGAAAAAGATTAATAAGCTATAGATGATGGCACACATTCTTCCAGGATCATAAAGTTATGTAAGACTTTATATGCACTTTTTAGTTAACAGCTCAAAAAAATTTAAATTTACCAGTAAAAGTCATTTGCATACATGTTGTATATACATAAGTAATACTTCTAGAGTTAAAATGTTAGTAAATCTTTGGTTTAAATTGAAAAACTGGGTAAAGTAGTCTAGAAATGTTCTTTTAAAATTAAATGTTATTAGTTCAAGAATGTTAAATATTACTAAATGCAAAAGGGTTACATCACAGAAGCAAGCTAATGAGTCAGCTTCTGTCAGTACGGTTTCAGACTCAAATAATTCTTGTATAAATGCTTCAGCACATACAATTCAAAACACAGAATTATGCTGCAGTATTAAACGTACAAATGTCAGCCCAGTCAACGTGCATAACACGCAGGCAATGTCTCAAGTTCACATTACTTCAACTAGTTTCTTATTTTCAGAATCAAGTGCAAACTTTGCACTGAGGGGAGATAGGAGGAGTCAGAGTGCAGATTTTGATAAAGTAAATTCCAGTATAACTGAAAAACAGACTTTAGTGCAAAGTGAAATTGCTACCATTTCAGAACAAAATAAAGAAAGAATGCATTCCATAGCTGTCTGTAAGGGGTGCAGCAGTCCGGCACCAAATCAGAGCATTAATTTGTCATTGCTTAAGCTTAAAAGAAATTACAATATTTCATTGTTTGCAGAAGAATCAACTTCACTTACACATAGATCTTTATTAGAAGACACAAATACAGTTTTGTCAGGATTTAAAGGGTCAAAGATTACAGGAGCTAACAGTTCAAAGTGTAACAGCTCTGTACTAGGTATGATCATGTCATTAGAGTTATATGCTGTTTTAGACTTCAGTGGCAAGATTTGTGCAAATGTATAGTTTTTAAAGAATTGGTTATGACAGGAACATGCAGATTGATGCGTTAAAGATAAAATAAATTCCAGTTCAGCTGACACAGCTGAGGTGCTCAGAAAGACATATTGGGTGTGGCCAGTTAGAAAAAAAGGGTAACCATATACCATTATGTCTTGTAATGTATATCAGAAATAACAGTCAAATTAATTTACAGAATAAAAGGTTTTCCATTACAGATTTGGCAAATTAATTTTTGGTGTTATTGTTTTGTTTAGCAGTCATTAGTTAAGAGCTTTGTATTAAAGTGTTGCAATGCATAGACAATATCTTAATATAGACAGAGACAAAAATAATCCCTGGGATTCATGAAGCTTGCGCCAGGCGCCGGAGTAGCATTGGCAATCTAGCACCAAATATGGCCACTGAGCAATTCAGGTATGAGTTGTTTCCACGTGCACTACCAGCGTACGCCAGAGCTGTGCAGCTCCTGGTGCATGTATGCTAATTACCCATGCGCAGCAGTGTAGTATGCAAATGAAGGTATATAGCCATTCATGAAGTGGTGCAGGCGTAGCATAAGGATGTAGAAATGTAAACAAAAAAAAAGGTTTACATTTTGTCAAACATAAAATTGGAGCCAGGAAAGTGGACCAAACTTATGTATTATAATGTTAATATATGCCAATGGCTAAATATATAGCCAATTACATAAAAAAAACATGCACAACATATAAAAAATAACATTTAATGTCATGGCCACACTAACGCAAACTAAAACCGCAGTGCATCTGTGCACAAACAGGATCACAAGGAAAATATATTTAGATGTCATAAAACTGCAATGTAACACAATTCATGATATCCCCATAATAGTCAATGGCACACATGCTACACCACAACCATGGCTCAAGGGTTGCTAAGGGTCTGTTACAGTGTTCCATGCATTAACTAGGAATTAGCAGTTAATGCCATGCAAATGAGTCAAGTAATACTGAATCACAAATGCCCCGCCGGCATAAGGATGTACCACACTGTGTAGCAGTACAACACCGAGGAGTGGCCTGGAGGTAAACATGACATCAAGAGTGGGGTGCGCCACTGTAGCTGTAAGCACATTGGATCATTACTAATCCATGTTGCCTGTTGCTAAGCAAAGCCGCAGGATAGGGGTGTGGAAGTAGCCATAGCTTTGCTTAGCAGAGAGCACACAAGGTAACCAAAAGTTCATGTGAACGTGGATGAAAACACGCACGACACCCGGTAAACGGCTGTGCACGGTGCGCACCACAGCTGAAACAGGAAAGATACAGGAAGACAATAAGGAAATGCTGCAGCATGGTAATTGGAGTACAAATGAGTAATTAACACCTAGGAACTCACAGTGGGCCGTAGACAACAGCTAACAAGGCTGCTAGCAGCTACCTGCAGAACAGGAAAGGGGAGGTGCCGTACAGCAAAGAAAAGAGAATTGTCACAGCAGAACAAAGCAAACTTGCAGTAGATCAGCTACATAACACATTTCCCAACACAATCCTGGGTTGTGAAAGTACAAAACAAGAAAGCCGGCAGCTGGATGCATGCCTGACAATAGGAGGGTAATTGGGTTGAAAATTGAAGTAAAAGGCAATAGATGAATCATGTCAGCCAAGCGTAAGTCAACACCAAAGACCCCACAATAGCAGTACCAATAATTACAATACCCTGCAGCTGGAATAGCACAAACACACCCAATTACACCAGCATCATCCATTGCACAATAGTATAAGGTGTGAAAGCCCCACGCACACACTTGTGTATTCCCAGACACTCTGCACCATTGGTGTGTACATGTTAGGGGCCGCCATAGCTTTGATTCACCAATATGTGTTGGAGACTGAGGGTGGTGTGGAGGATGATGCTGACAACAATCTCTGGCACCAGAGGAGGAGGAGAAGAGTGTTCAGACCCAGGGTAACCTACCAGGGGCTACATGATCTGGAGATAGTAGAACATTACAGGGTGGACAGGGACATCATACAGCAACTTGTTGAGTTGTGCCGGCCACATCTCAGAGCCAGAAGTAACAGAGGGGAACCCATCCCAGTGGACATGAAGGTATGTGTAAGCTTGAGAATACTAGCCATAGGTACCTTCCAAAGGCCAACTGGGGATATCATGGGGATCTCACAGGCATCAGCATCCAGGGTACTCCACCAGTTCCTGGATGCCATGTTACCACATGCCAATGAGCACATATACTTCCACCGAACGAAGGTGGAGTTGGCCAACAATATGCGTCTCTTCCACCGTGTGGCAGACTACCCAGAGGTACTGGGTGCAATAGACTGCACACCCATACACATCAAGTCACCACCTGGTGAGCAGGGTAGGTGCTACATAAACCACAAGGGATTCCCCTCCATCAACTGCCAGGTCATGTGCAATGTCCAGGGCATTATCATGGATGTGTGTGCTGGCAGCCCTGGAAGCTATCACGACTCCCCATCTGGCATGCCTCACAACTGTATCAGGTATTTGCCAGGGGGAACATCCCATATGGCCACCTGGTGTGGGATGCTGGCTATGCACTGGAACTGTGGATGATGACTCCCATCAGAAATGCACACACAGCCACGCATGAACGCCATAATGAGGCACACGCAGAAAACAGAATCATCATACAGTGCATGTTTGAGATGCTGAAATCACAGTTCCATTGCTTGGACATATCAGGTGGAGCCTTGCAGTACTCTCCAGGCATGTGTGCCCACATCTTCATAGTATGTACCATGCTACACAATATGATCCTGCGGAAACAGCTGCAGCAGGGACAGAATGGTGAAGGCCCTCACAGCCCACCACCATTGCCAAGGGACCCACAGGCACAGAGGGACTCAGACCACCAACACCCTGTGCTAGCCCCACTAGGCAGACAGAGGCATGCCTAGTATGCCCATGCCTTGGCAAAGAAGGAACGTATAGCACACACACTGACAGTGTAGGCACTCATGGACTGACACCCTTCTCTACCTGCACACACAGCGAACATGGATGGCATACACACATGACCACCTGTAAATTGTCATGTATAGGTGGTCTACTGTGTGCATCCTACATAGGTAGCCCTCAACTATTGTACACACAACTGCCAATGGCACAAGGTAAGTCAATACCTGAACAGTAAATTAAGCTATCAGCATGTGCCTATACTGTATGTAGAGGTTCATAGATACATAGGTAGGTACATGCTCAACTGCTGGGGCCACTCATAAGCATAGGCAAAACATGTCTGCTGTCGCCACCCCATCAATTAACTAACTGTCCCTCTGTGGAGCAGACAATTGCAGGATCCCTGGGGTATTGCCACTGTTGCCCACCCACTCTGCAAGGATTCCCTGGAGTGTTAGGAGGGTTTTGTGTAATGTAATCAGGGATGTAGTTTCAAATAATGGGGTGTATCCCTGACAGAAATCTTCACAGATGTTTACGTTACATAGTATACCTTAAACACAGATTGCATATATAGGTAGTTCTCCACAGAATAATAAACATGTGGAACACACAACCACTGAAATGTGCATTAATCACCCTTGCACTAACAGTGCCTGCTCTGAGAGGTAAGATATCACTGCCAGGATTAGAACACGCAACCATGTACACAATCATCACAATAACATACCGCTAAGCTACCTGAGATGTACCAATGGCAGTCGTGTATACTGACAGGATAAAACACAAAAGGTAGGAATGTGTTGAAATAGGACAAACTGGCATGTACCCAATGAAAGGTGCATGTTTTATATATATATATATATATATATATATATATATATATATATATATATATATATTTATAGAGAGAGAGAGGGAAAGAGAGAGAGATATATGTCTATATATAGGGATATACATATATATGTAGATATATAGATAGGTTAACAACATCTACATAACTATGGCAGTACATATAAATGGGATACCTACCACATACCGACTGCTTTACATACCAACGCGTGTAATCCCGAGGCATAAGGTCCGAAAGAACACAGTACCGAAACACCAGATGCGCAAGGTGTAAAATCACGATGTTAAGGGACAGTTAGTCAGTGCTTCTGGTGTTGCGGTTCAGGTAGGTTACTGTGTGTAAGTGTGTTTCTTAGGGCTGTAGTCTGTGTAAGTGTGTGTTCTGGGTGTGCTGTGTGTTCTTGGTGGACTGTAATGTGTGGGTGTGGGTTAGCTTTGTGTGTCTGCGCGATCTAGGAGGTAGAATATTAAAGTGGGGGGGTGTGGGGGCGCAGACACCTACATGGGGGGAGTAGGGTGGCTTGGCCACCTGCTCATACGTAGTGTAGGATGGTTTGTTTGGATCTGTTTGGTAGCAGTGTATCTGTGTGTGCTTGTGTGTGTTCCATGTTTGTGTTACTTTCGTGAGTTACTGTTGCTGTCGGTAATGTGGGGTATGGGAGTCTGGGCCTGGTACTGTGTGTGTCGGAACTCTGTGGTTTCGGGATTCCATAGTTATCCTGTATACAGCGGTTGAAGTGTTCATATATGTGTACAACATGGACCATAGCAATCACACATTCCACCACTACCAACCTTTATGAACAAAGGATATGGAGAGTATATGCCTATACACTATTACAAATATGTGCTATGGACATGAGCCAATGATAGTGTTGCCACCTGTCCCACTTTGCGAGGGACAGTCCCTCTTTGGTCGGTTGTGTCCTGACCAAATATATCAAATGTGGCAAATGTCCTGGGATTGTAGGACATAATTATGTCCCATATGTACTGTAATAGTTGCATACAATAGTTATTTCTGTATCTAAAATACCTACATGTTACAAGAAACAGGATAAGCAACTAAACTGTTACAAGAATAAGCTTATATTTTGGCAAGAAAGGAAAGTTCTATCCCTTGTACTGACCGTGGGTTTGTGTTGGCCTGTAAATTTTGATGTGTGTCCCAAAAATGTCCCACTATGGCCATATGAAAAGGTGGCAACCCTAGCCAAAGAGGGTCAGTCACCAACACAACTACAATGACTGCAAATACCTTTGACAGAAAAACACAGCTTTCATGTAGTAACACTTTATTACATTCAGATGTATTACCGACGGGATTCAAGGACTAACATCACCTTCATGCTATACAGGAACCACATAACAGTGCCTTAATGAATCAGCCTGCAATTACCATTGTGTTAGTCCACAAAATGATAGGTGTTCAAATAGGGAAGGAACCCTTATGCACATATTGATTATGTATAAAAGCAGTTTCTACACACTTGCATCTGCTATGCACACCCACCAACATCACCCCCACACCCAAACATATTACAATACAAACTGTAATAACATCACAAATCATTCACTCACTGAACGACATCTGCAGAAGCCTTAACATACCTTGTTAGAGACACACTAACATGGCCCTATGTGAAATAGCTGCTGTTATACAATGGAACAGCTGCTGATGTTACAGGGTTTGTTTGCACTAATCCCGTTTCAGAGGGTTGTGTGTACACCGGCATGTGTTAGCAATTACTGAGTAACAGCACAGTATGCTACACTTGTACACCAAATCAAGGATGTCTGGTGAGCACACTGTAAACCACATAACAGTTCATGCATAGCCATACAGCCCTGAGCTGCCCAAACATCCTTGCCAAACTTAAACATCTGCAGAAGTATCAGGTACAAATAAACCCTGCATAAGTAGCAATGTTCTGAAATATAACAGCTGTACTCACATGTAGAACAAAATCGTCTAGCCATTACACACAATCCATGGGAGTCATGAAGCTAATATATCTCTGTGTGTCTCCATATAGCTGTTGAAATATATCACAAACAACACATCCAGGCCATCTTCCTCGAAAGTAAGGCAAACGGACAATGCTCAAAAGGAGTACTCAGTTATACACCACTGTTGCCATGGTATCGGCTAATGGAGTAGCTGCACAGCTGATGTGCATCTAATTAACTACTTTGGAACACCAGTTGGTGGACAGGATACCACATGTTACCAATATGTAATTAGAAAAGGATGGGTTATCACACATTCAAACCATCCGTATATACCAGTGGAACGTTACAAAGAACATTGAAACACAAACAGAAAAGGATTGAATCAACAGTTAACGGCACCTTGGGTTACTAATAAGGTATGTAGAACAGTCATTATGTCCATGTATTTAGTACCTTTCTGTATTATTTAAAGTGCACGCAATCCATATAGTGGAAACAGTTATCTTGTAGTGATGTATTGTTGAGCATAGTAATGCTTGTAGTATTTGTGTGTACTGCTGTAGGTCACAAGGCAAACACTGCATACACCACAAGGGATGCTATATAAGGGCTTTGAATAGAAATACCCCTTACCAGCCACTGTCAGTGGCAGGGCTGGTCCAACAAGTATGTGCTATAACAGGGGATAGTATATGTTGATATATTGTAACTGTAGCCATATGTATGGGTGTATTACTGAGAATAACATGTTGAAGGTTGGACCACTGTGCAATTATTATTTGCATTGTGGGATATTGTGCCAATAACTATGTAATGTACAGTATTGTAGGCAGATATGTACTACAAGCTACATAGCATTACTGTTATGTTAGACAAACATTAGTTATGTCTATTGGCATTTACAATCAACAATAACAGGATACATATGTCTTTTAGTCACCCGACAGTTTATCAGCATGATAGCAAAGTAAAATGGAAGAGCTGGTTAACTATCCATGCACATAAGACATGTAATATGTGCAAAGGTAGGTACTAGGCTGTCTTACCAAGAGTATCCCCAGGGTGCATGTCTGTCTCTCATCCACACATCAAGGTTTCCATTGAAGAGTGCTAGTGAGGGGCCCTGCCTGATGTACATTGGAATCATGTTCCAAAGCATGAGGAGTGTCCGGGTCAGGAATCTATCCATCCAGCACGTCCTAGTCATCATTTTGGTTAGGTGTATATCCCTAGAGCATGTGGCTCTCAGAGGCCTCTGTTTAGGTGGAGCTTATCCAGCAATACAGGGTTGGACATAGGCCATGTATGTCAAGCAGAGATCAACTGTGAGTATGCGGTATGCAGCGGAGTACAGCTGGAGTTTCTTAGGTTGGGCTGCATAAGTCATCCATTTGAGGTCAGTAATCCTCTTGGTGTGGTACTGTTGTGGTCTTCCAAGCTGTTGCAGTTGTCTTGTAAGGTATATCCCAAATGGGGTGTTGTATCCTTTAATGGGTCTAATAAGTCATGAGTAGAGAGTCACAATGGCCTCCTTTGATCTGGATGCAAACCCATTAGAGATTAGGGGGGCCATGCAGAAGGATATTCTAACCACCTTGTCATTATGTGTATTGAAGGAGAGATTGCTATCTGCTTGGGTTCCCGGATCCCTTATTACCTTTTCTGTATGTAGGGGACTAGCACCTAAGTGGTAGTCCGCGGGTAATTAGTTATATCCAAAGGGGATGACTATGCACTTATAGGCATTCAGCTTGATGCCATGATATTGACACCAGGTATCTGTCTCAGTGCAACCCTTCCAGAGGGTGCCTGTAACAGCTGGGGAAACAATTATGTCCCCTAGTTTGCAGTCGTCTGCAAACCTTTTCAGCCAAAGCCCTCCTGTGCTTGTCTGTATGTCAGAGAAGTATATACTGAACATGAGGGTTCTAAGACTGAGCCCTGGGGGACACCACTTGTAACTGGTATACAGTCGGACCTAGGGTATGCAACTCCCACTGTGTGGGTTCTGTCCATGAGCCACTTTGCGAACCATCACATGATGTAGGGGTTAATGTTCAGGCAGATGGGTATATTGATAATACCAGAAGGAGTAATGGTGTTGAAATCCTATGAGAGCTCTATGTAGGCTGTGTGGAACTCCTTACCCTCATCTAATGCCTTGGTAACTGTCTCTAAGAAGTCCACCAGGTTTAAGAGGCATGGTCTGCCCTTAACAATGCCAAACTGTGGGGGGGGGGTCAAAGGTTTGGAGGTACCCAATGTCTCTGTGACTGAGATCCATGATGTGTACCATAACCTTGCAGACCAGGCTAGTCAGGCCTATAGGGAAATAGGTCCCATGGTCCATTGTAGCACCACCTTTGTGGAGTGGGATAACTGTTGCTGTGTGCCATTCAGGGGGCACTATGTCCGATGTGAGGCTATTATTGAACATGGTGCGTAGGTGGGGAGCCAATGCATTCTGAAGTTTGTGTAAAATGCAGCCTGGGATGTTGTCCGGTCCCATGGATGCTGTGATATTGGCTTTAGAGTGCGCAGCTTTGAGAAGGAGGGGGGAAAGGTAGCACTGAACCTATCTGCCAGTATGTTGCCAATATCAGTTGGTTCTGTAAAGTTTGTGACTTTGTGCTATAACTCAGAGCAGTTCTGGTTGTTGACATCGAGATATGTCACATAGCTATAGAATGCTTTGTGGTTGTTGTTAGAATTAGTGGTGGGTTAGTTTTCATAGCTAGCTTTGGAGGATCTTATAAGGGATCTCACCTTCTTACTGAGGCTAACCAGGGAGCTCCTCCATGCATGGGATTGTACTCTCATTTGCAACAGTGTCTTCCTCCTGTAGTACAGTTTGTTTATGGCAGGGGACCATCAGATTGGTTTCCTTAATTAGGAGTATAGCATCTTGGTTCTGTTTGGGATAGCACAAGCCATGCACTCGTGCACATGCTTATAGAGTGCATTTGTGTAGGATTCAGCAATTGTAACAGTATTGTCCATTTGCATGGGTGTAATGACATTCACCATGTCTGTCTTAAGAAGCATATAGTTGGCTTTGTAGACATATTATACTGTGGTTCCCTTAATGGGGGGTGGGGGCGGGATGTGGATATCAATAGTGTTCAGCTCGTGGTTGGATCGGACCAATGAGGAGTTGACTTCACGTGTGGACAACCTGTCACTGATGCTGGTAATGCCTAGGTCTAGGATATTGTTGCCCCTGGTGGGTGTGTGGATATGTTGATTCAGGGCATTGGTATTTATGAATTCCAAAAAGTGTTGAGCTAATGTGTTGGTACACGAGTAGTTTTCCCAGTTAATGGTGGGGTAGATTCAATGAGACTATGTGATGAGTGTGGTGTGGTGTGAATGTTTACCTTCTTCAAATGACTGTCAGGGTCAGGCTTGATTGGAGAGAGCTTTACCTCCAGTTTGGCTAGATGAGTGCATCTCTCACAGGTTGTAGTGTTGGGTGGTAGGTGGAGAGGCTTGTCTGTGTACCTGAGGCAATGTGTACATTGCCTCAATATGTCCAGATTCATCAGATAGACAGGTGAGAACACTGGCAGTTGACTCTTGGACATGCCTGAATATAGAACTACTTTCACCTAGATAAGTGAGGAAAGTGAGTACAAGAGCTATTTTACTCTAAGCAAGTGAGAAAGGTATGTACAAAACCTGTTTACCCTTACCTCTAGGTAATGAGGAAGATTGAGTGCAATAGTAATTATTAGCTTACGTAGTGCTTACAAGTTCTGACCAAGTGCTGAGCATGAATAAGCAATCCAGATAGGGTCTTGGATAACATAAACACACGCCCCCCCAACAGGTACACAAGCATATATCCATGTACACCACAGGGCTCCTGTACCCACAACTATGCAGGTACAAGCTGCACTCAGGCTGCATGGGACCTGTCCACATCACAGGTTGTGTCATACACATATGGCAAAACAAGATGCTCTCCATGTACACATCATGTAAAACATAGCTCCATGTCAGGTTGTGAACAGACTGAATGGTGCACACCAACAGGTATCACAACCCACAAAGGGGGAGACACCACTGATAATGGGAAGTACTGCAATACTACACTGCTGAGTCTGGTCTGGAAGGCCATGAACCTTGATCAAATAATTGATGTTAGCAGTACAGATGTAGATGACAGTAAGGTTAATGTCACACTGCATATCATAACCTTGCCAGGTCATAGGACATCATCACCCATACTGTGTACCACCTACACTCTGTATACTAGATGTACATTCCTATGTCACAGGAGTGTTTTGCAATGGGACTGCTGGCAGAACCAACACTACAGAAGGTGTCTGAATAATACATGCTCGTCACACCAGTGGCAGCTACAGTATGTCAGGGTTAATAAATTTTATTCCCCCTCATTGTAGTCCATACCTCACAGACAAACAGAAGGCATCTGCCTATTGAAGTATGCAAATGACTATGACCTAGGAGCAATAGCTGACTCAGGAGTGTTGTGGACAACATACAGAAGGGGCTTTGTGGGTGAGGTGTGTGTGACATATGGCCACAATCTGACAGCTACATATTGCATTGTCATCCCTATGTTAATAACCCTGTACCCATGAACTACCACTTAGGCAGTGGTCAACATAATGGAGACTTGTGTGTAAGGAATGCAGCTGGGCAGTTGTCTTTCCTGTGATAGCTACGTCACCACACCTGTCAGGTAGTCATATGTGGCAACCCTAATAATGATAGGGTGCCATCCATGAATATAGAGATCATTGTCCAGCCATACACAACACTCAAGTGACCCATATCAGATCACATATTTCCTTTAAGGGGTATTGGCCATGAGCAGATGGCCTACACCAGCCTTCCCATTCCCCATCTCCACTATGTAGCATGATGCATACCCTGAATAAATCCATGTCCAACCCAGTGATGTTGGACATGCTACACATACTCATTCTGACCTCGAACACATACTTCATGGACATCCAGCTTCCACATGCTGGACAGCTCCTTGTCCCATACACTTTACATAGTCCTGCCATACTATGCATTCCTGTCCATCAAAGCTGCACATTGCTCCCCTCTCAGACATGGTGTGATGACCGCATGGTAAATGTCTCATTAACCCTGTGGATCAGTAATGTGGCACTGCTCCATCTGGCCCCACAGACCCGCCTGTCGGCTACTGCCAGGTAACCTTTCATCCTAGATTCATACATGGCCCATGGGATATAGCCCACTAGTTGACTTTGACTGTACATGCTATAGTTGATATCTATCCCTGAAAATACCATCTGGCTAGCCAGTGTCCCATGTGTATCACATGTACAACACAGGTGATACATGGCAGGATGTTGAATTGCTGTACAGTGCCATGTAGATGTATATGGCAGAACACATACATGTAAAACCTTATGTGAGCAAGTCTGCAGGGTCACAGGTCATGTCTAAGGCAGTGTAAGTCCTTATATGTGACATATACACAGCATCAAGGTCGACTGCATTAATGTGGACACATCCAGCCATGTGCTGATAGGTAGGAACACCAGTACAGGAAAACAGACGTGCCCACATCAAGACAGCATCCACATGGAGTATGAGCAATGTAATCAGGACACACACACACACACACACACACACACACACACACACACACACACACACACACACACACACACACACATATATGGTGATAATATCCACTCAACATTGAGTGTCACATGTGTGTGACACAAACACGTCAGTGTCATGTAGGTTTGCAAATACAACTATTTAAACTTAATAAATGCGATACACATGTATGTTCAGCTGTAGCTCTGTATGTCTCTGTGAGTTACTGTGACCTGTCTCCATCATTATGTCTTCCAGGTATGCTGTGTGCAAGGCTACCTCTTTTTACCCGCTTGGAGGATGAGGCCCTCATCCCATACCTACTTGACAATCATGATATCCTGTTCAACCATGTGCCACAAGATGCACAGCAGTGGGATGCCCTGTGGATGGAACTTTGCAGGAGGGTTAATGATGTTGGGGGCCACAACTGCACATACCAGCAGGTGTGCAGACACTGTACAGACCTCATTAGATGGGCAAAACAGCATGCAAATGCAATCACCAGGGAACAAGGTGCAACAGGTGGTGGACCACCAACCCAGCCCCCACTTACACGTACCAAGGAGCCACTGGCCAACCTGGGGACACCTGCAGAACCACATCCACAAGCCTTAGCTGATATTGTGGAGGTGGGTGTCTCTCAACCACTGAGCCTGGAGTTGCCTGGTAAGTCAGTACTGCACCTATAACAACTATATTCCATATAGTTGCATGTGTCACTGTACAATATGTAATGTAACATCATATGCAAGGAATGTATGCACACATGCCGCATACTATAGTATGCTACTCTGCGTATGCACACATGTGCATACACCATAGTATATTCTAATGTACTGGTGTATGTGTTATGCACATTGCACCCTGTAGCCATTATACAGGTGTGGATTATGCTCATACTGCTATGTTACTCATATTTAGGTACCTCTGTCATTGTGCTGCGGCAGCAGCCTGTTGCAGGTGAGACTGTTATTATTTATCAGGAATCATAATGCACAAATCTATCTGCCATGTGGCCATTTACAACATGTACACATAATCTATGGTCCTGTCACAGTATACAGGTCGGACCTGCAATGCATCACAATGACTACCCATGTGCAGCACTTGCAAACTATGTGAATCATCTCACCGACATGAATCCTCACAAACTGTCATTGCCAGATGTGTGGACAGCTGTGCATGCAATGGTGGAGGTGCTGTTCACTTTAGGGACATGTACTACAGATCAGAACTACACATGTGGTGAATACAAACAGTACTACACAGTGGGCTGGAGTATGGCCAGCCCACAAGATTCACTGGTGTGGATCATAGCCCTGCTATGAATGTCACACAATGTGGTGCGCTATCTTGACATGTCCATGACATCTAGTTACCTGGCTGCAACACTGCCTACCTAATCTGAAAACATATACCATATACCACCCTTTATCTGCATAACCCTGTCATCAGTGGAGCATATATGTCATATGGGACAACACAGACATATAAAATAGATGCCCATCACAATAATTTGGCAAACACATGTACACACATGGCTATGGAGGATGGCCAGAGACATGGAGCAACACACACAGTAGACGTTATGTGCTTGTGTGTACACCCTGTCGAACAATGGCTACACATGGTCCAACTATGGCCTTTGTATAATGGTCATATTGTAGATGTGGAACACTAGACATCCTGCAGGCCTGTGCACATCTTGTGTAGGCGTAACATCAATCTGCCACATAAGATGTGTTGAACAAAATTGAGGGTGTCACAACATGACAGCAGTCACCTGTAGAGTATCCACATCAGCCCACAAATACAGTACATTCCCCTTTCTGGTGTCAGACATCAATGTCATACTTGCTCCTCATGTGTGTGTGTGTGTGTGTGTGTGTGTGTGTGTGTGTGTGTGTGTGTGTGTGTGTGCGGTACACAGATGTCATGTGGGACATGGTGTACCGACGTGTTCCCCGTGTCTGGCCATATTTGCCAGGCAGCAGCAATATGGTTGCAGATGTGCAGGGGTGTCATCCGTATACCCATCAGTGACCTGTGTCACAACTTCCACATGATTGTTTAGTGTGTATACACCTCAATGACGTGGGTCACATTCCACAGTATATATGTATTGAATCTGAACACTGTCATGGCTATGAACTCTGTCTGTAACTCACACTGTATAGCATTAGAGACACCACATGATTCCCTGCAATGGCCGTGCACATCAGCTAAATGTGCAGTATATCTGTAGGGCAGACAGACAACACTGCATTGGGACACCATTGCCCCACTGTATATTTGACAGGACATCATTGTGTTAAACATGTATGCATGTCATTGCACATGTCAGCAGATCACATGTCATACTACATGTGATTGTCAAGGTCATATGCCACACATCAGGCAGGTGTACTGTTAACCTGTGCTGGTCTACATGGTGTAACACAGGGATGTATGCTAACTACCACTATGATTGTGTAATTTGCATGCCATCTGCTATGACACATGCATGCTGTTGTGTGCAACCCAGGGATGTATGATAACTGCCACTATTATTGTCTGAGCTGCATGCCGTCTGCTGTATCACATGCATGTTACATGCCTTCTGTCATATCACATGCGTGTGTGTCTGTGTGTGTGTCTATTGTATAGATTGTAATGTACAGTTCTTGTCTGCCCTCACAGGTGATGTAGGTGCATTGCCCTCCTATGGTAAATCTGATGTTAGTGTCCCCACAGACTCTAGCAGCGATGATGAACATATGATTGAGTCACAGGCAGAGTTGCAGGGGCTGAAACTGTGCCATTGATTGCAATTCCATCTATATCCCCCTCATCCCCGCACACAGATACCACGCATGCACATACCCCATCACCAGTGGCCATAGAGGAAGGACAGTTGGCATGTGGTAGCTGGGAACAGGAAAGTGTGGGGGCTATGGAAGCTGCATCTGCACACCATGGTGTCAGCCAAATGACTGGTGGTACCCCACACAGGCACATGGCCAGTGCTGCTCGTAGGAGGATCTCTGGCCAACATGCTCCTGCAAGACAGAGCACAGCAGCTGGTGTCACCAGACACATGTTTCGGGCTGTAATGGAGGCACAAGCATGTGCTGAATGGCGCAACAGAGAAGATCAGAGGCTACAGAGGGCTGCTGTTCATTCTTTAAACAACAACATCCAGGCAATGGCAAATGCTCAACAGCAGATTGCTGAAGCTTTGGATAGATGGTTGGGTAACATGGTTGGAGTCCTTGACTATGGCATGACAATCCTCGAGCATGAGCTGTCTGTGTTGGAACATCTGGTAGGAGTGAGGCGTCGGGCATGTGGACGTAGGCCTGCTACATCACCTATGTCAGGTCTATGTGTACGAGCTACCTCACATGTCCACTTCCATAGTGGCGGTAGCAGCAGCAGTGCATCTGGTGCTATGCTGTCCACACCATGACACAGCAGGCCAAAGGGCACGGTTCCAGTGGACAAGTGACATCAGACAGTACCCAATCTGCACCTCTGCCTGGTAGTGCCCATGCAACTCCTGGCAGGCACAGGTCACATGTCCATGGCAGGACACCATGAACTGTAAAACCTCACCTGTACAGTTTACAGCTGTCAATAATACCCCTGTGTAGGCCAGACACATGGCAGAACTGTGTACATACATACACGCACACACTGGAAACATATGTAGAGCACTGCAACACACACATGCATAACATCCACACATGCCAAATTAGATCAAAGGCCCTAACCCACACACATGATGTCATCCAATGGTACAGCATAGGCATCTGGCAAACATTATCACCCTATGCATATGATGATGCCTGTGCCGCATCCCTGACATCCACATCATCAGTGCAGGGACATGCTCATATGGTCTGATGCACAGGGTGAACAGACTAGGAAGATAAGTGTAGTCTACAATTGTTGAGTACTGTTGACAGGCAGCAGATATACCATGTACTACAGGTGTACAATGCATTTCATACTGTTAACAGTATGTGTCTTGTGTAACAACAGTAACTGCATGTTGGTCATGATGTTCTGCTGTCCTCCTTCAGGTCTAATTGCATGTGCCTGTGGATGTCAGTGTTTGCAGTTAGTGTCCCATATGTCAATGTGGACTACTCACAGGTATGTATGAATATACCAGCATGCACCGTGTAGCTGCCACATACCAGTGAGAATGTCCCACATTACAAACACATCTACCAATCCAAGAGCATGACAGCTGTGTATTAAGCTACTGTGGCCACAGACGTGACATTCATAAAGGGTGACATCACAGGTACAGTTACATGGAGTGGTGAGGTAAGA
The DNA here is from genome assembly GCF_019279795.1 of Protopterus annectens. Taxonomy (NCBI): domain Eukaryota; kingdom Metazoa; phylum Chordata; order Ceratodontiformes; family Protopteridae; genus Protopterus; species Protopterus annectens. The sequence continues at coordinate 1,545,897,944 of NC_056743.1, read as the reverse complement.
GAGTGGTCTAGCTGATTACAAGGGTAGAGGCCAGTGGGAAGTGTGATGCCTCATTGGGAATCAGTAATACATGTTCCCATGACAGGATGCCAGCACACAACCGCACACACACACACTCAGGTATTGACACACATGTATTCAGTGACACTATAACACACCCACACACTCACGGATTCACTGACACAGTAACACACACTCACACACAGTTGCTACTAGTGAGGTGAGGACCAATGCCTATGTGCAAATCATCATTACAGTACTGTGCACCTACATGACGCGCCACAGAGAATACACATGTACAGGTAGTCAGTACAGCCTAAGATCGAGGACATCAATATGGATAGTAGAATGCATCACTTGGATGGGGGGAGGGTTCTTATCAGTTCAGTATGGTAACATACATCCTCACCCCAGGGACCAGTCAGCCCTACATACACACACTGTGGCATTCAGTATTTAATACACCTGTGTCACGCACATACAGATACCTCACATGTGTGAGATACACACCCCTGCCTATGTCCTGCTTTCTACATTGCAGTCTGTACAGATGTGTACACCAGTGTACAGGAGAGTGAGTAACAATTGAAATGTATTCCCCACAATACGTGACATATATGGAAACACACGCAACCACACATGCCAGTACTGTGAATCTCAGACCTGCCTAGCTCATGTTATGTATGGCAGACATACAGCAGTATTGCATGCATTACAAACTGTACTGACACTTCCTGTGGCAACAGTGCTGATATATGCACATGGGACGTCTTAATTATTAACAGGTGTCAAGTGATTTACCGTCACTGTCACCCTGACCACTGTCTAAGTTGTGTGTTATGTCTTTCAATTAATGAAACCATTGTTTACCGGTTACACAGGTTATTGTAGGACCGCTTATGACATACCTGTGAGCTGTCCACAGCAAACATCCATCTACAAAGATGCCCCACCACTTAGTTATTTCCACACATCTGTCCATACCTGAGGTACATCTTTCTGTACATTCAGCATATCACCATACACAGTTGGCAATGTTGAGGCTGCATTGCAGCTGCATGATGTACTAGGATACAAGTTACCTACATACATCAGCAACTGCACACACATGTTATCTGAATGGACAACACTATGTGTACAGGTGTGTAGGTCCTACAATCCTGACATTTGGGCATGTTTGTAGGCATTGCAATTGGTGGACATGTGTTATGATATACATGACACATGGACTGTTGTATGATATGATGGGTGTAATGGGCGACCAGTACAGAGGGAATGTTACCTCTGTCAACATTGATATCACACCTTATGTACTGTTAGCATTCAGCAGCCATGGACCTACATTCCATATGCATGTGTGTAATGGCTGTAGCCACCTGTTTGCACAAAGGACAACAACAGCTATGCTATTTACATGTATGCTGTGCGTGTGTGTGTGTGTGTGTGTGTGTGTGTGTGTGTGTGTGTGTGTGTGTGTGTGTGTGGCATGTACATACCCAGGACAGGTACATGTATGTCATATCCATACATGAGGGTGTGTACTGGTGTACAGCAACAGTCATCTGCTAATGGTGGAAAGTACCAAGGGCCCCTGGTATGTGTACAGCTGACCTGGTTACAGACAGTGGTATCATTGCATTGCATAACACATGATGCAACTGTGTCAGTACATATGTACTCTCTACAGTTGATGTAGAGCTTGGTACAGTGCACAGGTCAAGGGTCACATGGTGGTGTACTCTTGTATGTCATACAACATGTATGGATGCATGTTGGTGGTCCGAGGGCATGGTGGTGTCTGAGGTTTACATCCTAGAATGCAGCATGTGACACTGTGCCCTGCACATGACTCATCTGTGATGCCTTTCCTGTGTGACTGGTCAGTACATGTGAGTGGCCTTTATGTATGTGGGGACACCACCTGGAGCAGTCCGTACCTGTGTTATGGCCCACATGTTTGGTTCTGAGGTATATGGTGGTAGTGCTAGGTTCTGAGGTATATGGTGGTAGTGCTATTGTGCACTACAGAGCCATCAGCCAGGTGTTCCTCACTGCACAGATATCAGTACTCCCCATTGTAGGATCTACAGTGACCAGCTGTGAATATGGATGCTACACCTCTAACACTGGTTAGCATAAGAAAACAATGCAGTTGTCCTGTAGGTGTATGTGAGTTAACCTGTGTTTAGAACATTTGCCTTGGAATGGCACTGTGTGGGTGGAGACGACATAGGTAATATTCCCACTCCCTTGAATCATGGATGCATGTGATATGTGACAAAGGCCTGTCTACTTTCAGCCATGTCATCCCAGAATGACAGCAGATGTTGTGTAAAAGACTGGTGTCAAATATATGTAGAGCAGCGTTCCTGCTAACAATGACAACTACTAACACCAGAGCCCATTACAATGTGTTCTTTATGTCTACCTGCAATAGCATGGCCAGTGTGGCCTTCCGTGTTTAGCATCAGAGTGCATCCCAGTCAGCCCTGTGCTACTAGGAGTACGAACATGCCCAGTATATCCTTGTGTAGATGGACACATAGTAGTGCATTCTGACCAGCCCTGTGCTACTAAGTGTGTGAGCATGCCCCCTGTGCTACTAAGTGTATGAGCATGCCCAGTATATCCTTGTGTAAATGGACACATAGTGTATTCCGAACAGCCCTGAGCTACTAAGTGTGTGAGCATGCCCAGTGACATCTTGTGTCAGTTACGTGCCTCTGTGTATGGGCATGGCCATTGTAACCCTGTATAGTGGGAGTATTCGTCCATTCCACAGATGGGCATACTCCAGGTCAGGATGGATTCCTACTTTAAACACACAGGTTCACAGGTATGTACATCTTAACTGCCAGCATCCCTGTTGATGTCCACATTCCCAGAAGGTCATAATGACAGCCTTGAAATGTGTAGTCCATGTGGCGCGATTCATAAGTATGTAGTATTGTAATAGTAATCTGTAAATAGGCAGGTGTTCCATTCCCGCCAGTGGCACGTGTGTGTGAGTGTGTATGTCTGTCCCCATTTGCCAGAGGACTGTAAATTGCTTTTAGACTGCTCACACTCCATACATTTCTTATACCCACCTTTAGCAAGGCCAATGATGTCACCCATCTACAAATACACCTCTGGGAGTGCTGTGTCCCAGTAATCTTGGTAGCTCATTCTGTAACTGCGTAATTCTGTAGTGTAATAAAGTAGTAAGGTCGGTGTTCTAGTCCCACACTTGTTGTGTATGTGTGTGTGTGTGTGTGTGTGTGTGTGTGTGTGTGTGTGTGTGTGTGTGTGTCCATTTGCCTGAGGACTGAGTAATGCTTTTAGACTGATCACACTCCATACATTTCTTATACCCACCGTTAGCAAGGCCGATGATGTCACCCATCTACAAATACACCTCTGGGAGTGCTGTGTCCCAGTAATCTTGGTAAAGTGTTCTGTAACTGCATAATGCTGTAGTGTAATAAAGTAGTTAGGTCGGTGTTCTAGTCCCACACTTGCCATGTGTGTGTCCCCGCTTGCCTGAGGACTGAGTAATGCTTTTAGACTGCTCACACTCCATACATTTCTTATACCCACCGTTAGCAAGGCCGATGATGTCACCCATCCACAAATACACCTCTGGGAGTGCTGTGTCCCAGTAATCTTGGTAGCGCGTTCTATAACTGCATAATGCTGTAGTGTAGTAAAGTAGTTAGGTCAGTGTTCTAATGCCAGACATGCCAAGTATGTGTGTGTGTCTACCTGCTTGATACAAGTACAGTGCTTTGTAGTATTCGCCATAGCGTGTACCCTAAACATGTGTTGCTGCAGTGTGATATGGTAGGGGTTTGTATACAGGACATGGCAAGTGCATGTTTGTCTGTCAGAGCCTGTGTAGAGGTGGCCATGATTGTCTTACCATTGGACATGTTTGGGAGCGGGTTTTATAGTTTTCCTATATGGTATCCATCTTATGACACATTGGCCACCTCATGAGGAGTACAGATGTCAGTCAGCCATGGCACTGTGTTGGCAAGCCATACCCATACACCTGGCAAAAGGCCTGGTGAACTAAGTATGCAGCCCTACTAGTACCCGGTATATGTCCCGCACCCATGTGCCATGCACAAACAACCTTGCCTAGGATATCCCACTATGTTGCTAGTAACATGCACATTGAGGACAGATAGTAGGCATGGTGTGAATGCAGTGGCCTGCAGAGGACATGGCACCCTATACAGCGGTACAATAGGCACATATATGCGGACATTGTGCCTTCATTATGTTCCACACTGAATGCTTGCAACATATGTGGTGCCATCAAATGTGATCCACTAAGGCCAGACAATGCTGTACACATGTGCCCTGTATGGACCCATGCCACTGACACAATGGAATACCTGTATCATACTATCCATGCAGGTGCAGGGCCGACCTGCTCACTATAAGCAGGTATCCCCACACCAGGCCAGTACTGGCATATCGAGGTATGACAGGCTGTGTACACTACATGTGTCTGCCAAACCAGGTACACCTGTACATGTCACTGTACAGTATTGTGGGACATGCACATCCCAGGCAATGTCCATGTGAAGGACTATCAAACACAGACATGGCATGCATTGCAAAGTTATGGCCCTACACATTGGCAAACAGGATGTCAGGCCTGATAATGCGGTACCCATCTGTGTGGGACATTGCAGACACTACACCCCTGCACTGCACACCATTGTTGGGTGATGTGATGGCAAAGATTACCCCTCACCTAGCCTTGTACAGCCATCTTGCACAGCCAAACACTACACACCCATGGAGCAATGCTTACCTGCATGCCAGTACTGGCACCCTGTGTCTGCGTGTGGGTTGTGATGCTCCCAACCACAGTCACTCCCAGTATAAACCTCGCTGGCATACCAACAGTTGTCAAGTACTTTCACATGCCCTAGCCCATAGAACCTCCAGATATCCCCTGTGGTGCATGTGGTCCTGTGCATTACTGCAGTGTGGCAAACTAAGTAGTTATGCTGTGTATTTGTGGCCCTGGAAAAGGTGTCAATACGTGTCCATTAGAGAGTGTGGTTGTGGTGACAATGGCATCCGTTCACGTGGACTGATGTGTGCCACACCTAATGTATGTCTACTATATCTGTTGCAGATGGCACTCACTCACCTACACACATGTTCTTACAGCACAGCAACATGTTGCCTTTGTGGCACATGTAGTAATGTCATGCACATGTAATAGTAATGAGTAGTCAGGGGTTTGCCCCTGTACCATTCGGCGTGTGGCAGATGATACTTATGGTTAAGTCTCCAAGCCCTTCCCTGGTGTACATTGCCTGTCCCGCCCACAAACTCTCTGGAGGATGTGAAGGTGCATGTGTATTGTAAGAGATGGAAATGGTCAGGTGATGGCCTCTGCACCTATTGCAGTCCTCCTCTAGCTGATTGCATGTGGTACAGCTGTGATGGTGTTCCCATAGCCATCCGCATGATAAACACAGTACACTATCTAGGGAAACATGTTATTATCTGGCTATGACAGTCGCTGTGAGTGGTACCTGGATGTGTTGTTCTGACATGACATCACAGATGATATCTGGATGTACCTCAATCATTTTCCACAGTGGGACATAGCCTGAAGACAGGAGGGTGATGTGCCACACATGACTACAGCATGTAAGTGTAGCTATGCTGCATTGAGACTACTGCCTGTTTAGCATGTGTGTGGTAATGGCTATTCTGCATGTTATAATACAGACATGACAGTACTCTGTTCATGAGGGACCCCCATCTGTAGGGCCATCTGTGAACTTGTCAGTGTGTGCAACCATTTGTTTCCTGTGTTACACACTGAACACACATCTGTGCATAGCCGAAGCATGGTGTGAGGACTGCAGAGAGTACATGATGATAGGGATGTGTTACTGCCATCGCATCCCTGATTGGACATGTGTCACATGAGACAGTGGTATGACTGACACTGTGTGGGATTCCCAGTGACAAGCCAATGATGGGCAACTGATCATAGCTGCGGTCACACGTCTGCTACACATTGTGCAGTTGGCATGCAGTATATATGCATGTGTTGTGCTCCCTCTGCAAATATATACCATCTGTTGTGTTGGGTTGCTGGTGATATCTATGCATACTGTCATAGGTAAGCCTGTATGCTGTTCTCTATCACTAAGCCATATGTGGGTTTAAAACACAACACCATAGGCTGAATGGGTTGGGAGGTCCTGGCAGAACATCCTGTCCCACTTCAGCTGACCATGGCACCGGGCACTAGCACATCTGGGGCCCAGCCATAGGCATCAACTTCTGTTGGCTCTGCACCACCTTCTGGTGGTACCACCACTGAGGATGAAGCATGTCCCCCTTGAGAGCGGGACCAGAAAGGTACATATCTGCTGTCGTGTGGTCCCGGACGTGTTGCGTTGGTGGCTCCCTAAGGGGTTATGAAGCCAGATATGCCAGTTCAAGGGTGGAGTGTCACATTTACAGGGTGATGCTGCCCCTCCTGGACAGCCCCCAGCACTGCCTCCTTTGCAGCTGTGTAGGTGCAGTGGCAGTTGCCCATGACTGGGGACCTCCATCCCACTGTTCCCATGGACTTTTGAATGCCAAAGTCCCATCCCTGTCAATGGTGTATCCCCCCCACATGTGTCATATACCAACCCTGTATGCTGTCTTTTCTGTGATCCTACCTATCCTCCATGGCCATACCTACACTCCTTCCCCAACATCTGACCCTCACCTATGGACACATAAGGCCATTCGGCTCCTAGGACACCATCTGCCCTATACATAGCTGCCCATTACACACATGTGCCCACTGGACACATGAAACCCTTGTAATATATATCATAACATACTACTGTTATCCTCACCCCTGTCCCTCAGGCACATGATCCTGGTATGCACATCACTCCTACATGGTCCAGGTACACATGAGGAGGATGACCCCATTGTACACAAAACACTACCTGTCCCTCTATGGTTACCCCATTTACCTTTATCATGATGATGATGTCGCACACAGCACCTTGCAAGAGTACTGTTCACACATAATGATTGGACAGGTACTGTTGTGTTAATGTACATTACATGCACAGAGTGATGTATATGGCCAATGTACAACTATTTGCATGTATGACTGACACATGTCTATCTGAGGGAGTCTTGTGATCACATAGAGCAACACCACTACATAATACAGGCATCGCTGGTGTTTCCCATTTCATTTGTTTGTAATGCTTTGTTGCCACATGGTATGTTCCTGATACATCCCTATATATGTATGTACCTATATGTTGGACATAAACACTCACATGTACATCTACATGATGGGATACATTCCTATACTGTTGAATGACTGCGCTGTATGATATGTTTGTGGTACTGTCCGCTGTCTGTATATCTGCCATGGCATATTGGTAATACACATTAGCTGTGTGCGCAGGGTCCTGGTTCCGACCCTTGCAAAGGACGTTTAGTTGGTTGCATGGCAGAACAAGCCTATTAGATACAGAGGGAGTAACGCACATTAAAGCAGTTGGGAGTGGGTGTGCATGGGTTTGCGCGGTGTTAGGCACTGCTGACCTCTGGTTACAGCCTCTTATGCTCGATTAGCCTCTACATTGCTTAACCAGTGCAATACTCACATACTGGTAGACAAACACACTTACACCCGCTCGCTCCAGCACTTGCAAATGCACCGGCATTGGTGCTTGCATCTGTCACTCACACCCCTGGGTATGAGCAAGGACCACAATATTACCTTGTGATGCCTATTACATCAGACTGCATGACTACAGTATCAGGATTGGCTGCCCATTAGGCGACGGCATCGTGTTCGACTGTATGGAATCAGCAGCCTGTCCAGTGACACAATCATATTTGTGTGTACCTCATACAATGTGCTCCCACCTTGTGATGCCTATTACATCGGAATACATGAATACAGTATCGGGAATGGCTGCCTATTAGGTGATGACATGGCGTTCGACTGTACGGAATCAGCGGCTTGTCCAGTGAATCATTCATATTTGTGTGTTCCTCTTACAATCTGCTCCCACCTTCTGATGCCTATCACATCGAACTACATGACTACAGCCATAGTCGGCCTTAAGCATAGGCCAACCAAGCGGCCGCCTAGGGCACCGCTTTAGTGGGGGCACTTTACCAGTATTTATTTGGTGTAGGTAGACCAGGATGGGGGCACTGGGTGGTGTGGTGGGGGGTGCCATTGTGCCCTTTGCCTAGGGCACCTGTTGACCTAAGGCCGCTCCTGACTACAGTATCGGGAATGGCTGCCCATTAGGTGATGGCATGGCATTCAGCTGTACGGAATCAGTGGCCTGTCCAGTGAATTAATCATATTTGTGTGTTCTGCATACACTCTGCTCCCATCTGGCTGATACATGGGAACTGAGACTCTGCAATACAGACAAGTAGTTGGGTTGTGGGTGCCACATCTGTCGGCCGAGTCATGCTACCGCATACCTATTATAGGTTTGCCACCTTTTCAATTGGTCAAGGTGGGACTTTAGGGTTACCACCTGTCCCACTTTGCGAGGGACACTGCGAAAATAATCAAGACATAGCAAATGTCCTGATTACAGGACATTATTATATTCTACGTTTCATTAATAATTGCATAAAACAGTTATTTTATATATGAAACTTCTATATGTTATATGAAGTAGCATAAGCAATTCAAATGCGACTAGATTAAGCTTTTATTTGTGCAAATAAGTATAATCCTGTACTATGCACAGCTGTAGGTATGTTTTGTCCTGGGAAGTCTGACATTTCTACAGAACATGTCCCACTTTGGCCATTTGGAAAGGTGGCAACCCTATAGGACCTGCATGTAGAAATGTCAGACTTTGCAGGGCAATACATATCCACAGCCAGTAGAAAGGGGAGTACTTCACTGTTTTGCCTAAATAAAAGGTTACTCTTGTAGCATTATAGTTGCTTATACTGTTACTTATAACATTTAGGTGTTTCAGGTGAACATAATTGTTTTATGCAACTACTACAGACAATATAGGTATTTTTTGCCCTAAATCACAGGACATTTGCCATAATTACAGTTATTTTGCAGGACACAACTGCCCAAAGGGGAGTGTCCCTCGCAAATGTGGACAGGTGGTAGCCCCAACCCTATTACTCTATCAACTTTCTAAGGTAGTCGGCGGAACATGCGCTTTCTATCACTAGCAGATCTCTCATATGAATGGGGAAGAATGAGCACTGAATCAGGGACACTGCATAATGACCTCAGGGACACATTTAGAAGGTTGGTGCTATTAACCTGACACATTGATGGACACAGAGCACATATGTATTCATACACATTGTCTGAGGTATATGCTGTTTATGACTTTTTCATGTTGTCATTATTCATTATGTGTATTCCGCCACCTTTCCTCCTAATATCACTAGTTCTAGGAGGGTTTAGTTGGGACTGTGTTAGATTCTGATTCGTAATCACGGATGTCCCTGGTAATCGGGGACAGTTCAATGATATGGTCCCTATGTGTTCCCCCAATGGTTTACAGACTGTCCAGTAGATGTGCTCTTAAGGTTTGGGAGGTATGGGCATCTGCTATACCTA
>NC_056743.1:1545773334-1545883334 GCF_019279795.1 Protopterus annectens | reverse complement strand
ACAATGCGTTTCGCTTCCACTTGGTATAACTAGCAACACTACAATGGAATACGGGCATGGGGTTTTAAATATCATTTGTTCGAGGGAAGGGGACTCAGTATTCAGCTACGTGCCTTTGTGTTTACTTTTTATATTGGTGTTCACAAAAATGTCTTGTATGCTTTGCATACATTTCAGTATCCACGGATACTGGCAGGAGTGATTACTATTATTGGTAGGCTATACTAGTCAGCATTTTAGGTTGTGCGTATGCAGCCGACATGTTCACGCCTCCGTGCAGCGCTTGGACACACCCCCTGCACTCGTACACGTTTCCTATGCACGTGGCCATTACAGCAGCGTGCCTTCATTAATATGCATGTGGTGCTGCTGCGCCATCTCTATGCCACATGGTTGGCGCAAGGCTAATGCCGTCCTTGAGCTGAGCTTCATGAATCCCGGGGAATGTTTTGTTAGTTTACAGAATGTAAAATTTAAATTCAATGCTACATTGTAAAAGTGACGGTACAGTTAAGAGTTCTGATCCTATGCATAAAAAGAGTGCATTATGTAATCAGTTTAAGACTGTATATATTTCATACAAAAACATCAATTTATCAAGCACACCAGATCAGATTACAGCCAGTTTAGCAAGCTGAATTAAAGACAGTACTATATGCCAAAATGCAGTAGAGTGAAGATCAATTTAATGCATTCACAGTTTTTATTATTTATCCAAGAAAAGTGCAGACAGTAATGATACATTCTTGCAGCATTCAGTAGTACTGAAAAGTTAAATGATGTCAGCAAAAGAAACGATTATGGTGAGACAGTGGGTGGAGTTTCACTCACAGAACACTTTGTTAAAATCTAGTCACGAGAGAAAATGTAAAAAGTTCAACAGTTAAAACTGATTTTATACAGGTGCAGAAGTGCAGAGTGTTACATTAGTATTTTGCTTGCAGACTTGCAAGAGTTTATTAGCAGCAAATGTTTATTTCATGCAGAAGCATGTAAATAAAGTCAACACAGTAAGCAATGATATCAGTTTATAGTTGTTAAATTTGTAAATGCTTATTTAATGCAGAAAAATGTAAATAAGGTCCTGGCAATGTAAAATATTATCAGTTTATAATTGTTAAAGATGCAAATGTTATGTTAAAGACCTGATACTAAATACGATCAAGAACTTTAGTCACCCGGCCTTGCACAAGAAATGAAAAGAAGTTTGAAAAGCCTAACTATAAAAAGGACACTTTGACATTAAAGCAGGCCTTCCTTTACCTCATTAGTGACTGGGACAATGCAGAGCAAAATTTGCCAAGAGCTGTGGTGCAGAAGTTGACTGTCTATGTGTTTCAGTTATTTCTTCAATGTTTCTTTAAAGTTAAAATGTGTGAGTTAAAGCAAGTATGTCTGTTTTCAGACAGTTATATAACAGTATTAATTTCACTTTATGTTTTTATTCAATTGTGTTCAGGCAATACTGACAAAAAGATATTAATAGTTTAGTCTCCAGAATATAACAATAACAGATTTCAGTTTATCTGTGTACAGGTAACACTGTCAAAATGTTCTCATGCTTTCAGACAATTGTACAACAGTACTAGTTTTCAGTTTATCTATCTTTAGACAATACTGACAGGAAAACAGATTTCAGTTCATTTTTATTTGTTTTCATGTAACACTGTCAAAATGTTCTCATGTTTCAGACAATTTGTCAACGGTACCAGTTTTCAGGCTATCTATGTTCAGACAATATTGACAGAGAAAGGTACTAATAGTTTGGTTTTCAGAATATAACATGTACCAGTTTCAGTTATGCTTTTATCTGTGTTCATTTAACACTGACAAAAGATATTATTTTAGTATTAGTTTAGTTTCCAGAATATACACAGTTATTTTAAATGTTCAGTATATGCTAATGTAAATTTCAGTCAAGATTCAGAATATGACACTCATACTCAGTTATGTGTTCACTATAGTACATTTCAGTCAATTCTCAGAATATAAAAATAATGCTCAGTTACTGCACATTATTCAGTCATTAGTTTTAAGGGTAAAGTAACAGACTTACATTATTTAGTCATTAGTTAAGGGTAGGACAAGTTAAGGGTAAAGTGACAGAATTATTTTTTACAGCCTTATAAGTTATCTAAATAATAGGTAGCAATAGTTATTCAGTATACTCAAGCTATAACATGGCAGGCATATTTTTTAAATTAATTTAAAGATTACAGTACACTTTATATAATTATTGTATATTAGTCAGAAAGTTAAAAAAGGCACTAACAGAAAATGTAAAGGTATAGACTGAAATATAGAACGCATAAGTTTAGTAAACTATTAAGATAAGTTATCTAAAGAATAGGTGATAATAGTTATTCAGTGCACTTAAGTCATAACAGGGCAGGCTTAATGTGTTAATTAGTTTGCAGATTACAGTGCACTTTACATAATTATTGTACATTAGTAAGAAAATTAAAAGGACACTAACAGACAATACAAAGGTATAGACTTGAAATATAGAAAGTATAGGTTTTAGTAAACTATTATAGCTCATATATATTCATAAAATATTTCAGACACAAATTTAGGAAGCAGACATCTATTACAGCACATAAAAGTTAAAAATGTAAGTAGCATTATAGAACAAATTTAAATGAAAATTTATAGACAAAAGTTAACACAGAATATGATAATTATGCTTCAAGACCACTTATAAAGTTATCTCATTAGTGCAGATTTCAATTAGTCTTCAGAAAATAGCCATCATGCTTGATAGGCTATACAATAAAAAGAAACTGTACAATGTTTAAAGTTTTAAATCTATGAACAACAGAAAAAAATGGTTTGTTTGCTATAAGAGAGAGACATCATACAGTAAGGCACCGGTTCATAAGGTAAAAAACATAGGCAATAAACAGTGTAACTTTACCATTTCAGCATACAGAGATATGGAAGAAAAATAGGCAGGGCTAACAGTTCATACTCTGTCTAACTTGAATAAAGATTAACAAAGACAGGTTAATCAGCTTTAAAAGCCACATAATTAAAAGACACTCATTTTCAGAATAATGTGCAGTTTTTGAATATATCACTCATACATCAGAACTTGGACTTAAAGACTCTAAAGACTATGAATCTAGGTAATATGAAAATCAAATCATAAAGTTAACAGACTTCAAGCCTGGTGGACAAAATTAAGATTGCAAGTTTATTTACCAAACAAAGGAAAACAATAGCCTAGTTATAATTAAATCATAAAGGTAAGAGACTTCAATACAAACAGGCCATAAATGCTCAAGTGATGCAGTGGTCAATATTACAATTGCAGGTTTATTTAACAAATAAAGAAAATTTACTTTCAGATTATGAGTCAGGTAGCATAAAGCTGTATACCGTAATTAGCAATACAGATGTAAGGCAACTTCAAAAGTAGGTCCCTGTAGACTTTCATCAGGGACCTCAGGGGCAACTGTTAGAGTTAGGGTATTCTCAGTAAATTCACTATTGTATATTTAGGTAGAATAAGGCCTGAAATATGGAGTCAGACATGTATGCATTCAGTTTCAGAGAAAGACAGTTTATTAGAAAGGAAAGATAAGCACAGAGTTTGCAGAAAATACATAGAGTATGTTCTTTTCTCAAGGGAAAGATACAATCTTTCCAGCTACAGAATATTCCTTAATGGAATTTTAGATTAAGACCAGGCCTGGAAATCAAGGGAACCAAGACTAAGAGGGTATGTAAAGCATTACAGGGCTTTGGTATTATAAAACTATACTTCAGATATAGTTAGGGAGGTCAGTCAGTTAGTTCATTTGACCTGTCATTACACAGAAGATTAAGTTACAATATAGGCACTTAAGCCTGAGAACAGAAGACAGGTCAAATAAAGACTATTTTAGTTTACGTTGTTCAGGACAATCAGAATATGACGTGCAGTAACTTTGGATATTAATCAGCACCCCAGCATTTCTACAGACAGTTATTGTTTATCAGCACTGTTAATGAAGACAGTATTCGGATATTGTGAACATCTAATAAAGCCTTATTGAATTAACTTCAGTGTTTGCAGAATTCATTCTGAAATTTACACAAGGCTTGGCCCATAAAGAGACTGGCACCTGCTCAGCATGAGTTTGGGTAATTAACAGATAAAGACTTTCATTTCAGGCTAATTTCAGTTGTTTCCAGTTTATTCTGTGCAGTACAGTCTTATCAATTCTTACACTCCCTGTGCAGAAAAGTATATAGGCAGAGAAGTATGACATCACAAAGGTGTGTTTTCAGTTAAAAAAATATAAGGGGTGAGGTGAGACCAAAAAAAGATGATTGCAACTATTATATGTCACATTCATGTTTTTTTGTTTTACAATAAATACACTTTTATAATTATATTAGCTATACAGCTTTCTCATTACCAAAAATGATACTACAGATTAACTTAACAACGTGGCATTAAAACCATTTTTGCTGCAATTCAAATTTAAAAATTATATTTGTTGAAAATTAATGTATAGGTTACTTGTTTGAATGAGCCCACCTAATCTGAATGCAGTATTACACTTGCCTAATACAATTACCAAGAGCTACAGAAGAAAGCATGCATGCTTGCTGTTACAGTTAAGATCCGCATGCTTACGTTGCTACTGCTCTATAGAATCCCAATATATTTAATACAGTGATTCTCATTTGTGCTGCATACATACCCCTTGCCTCTCTGTGTCTCTCCAGTCTCTTAGCATGTGCCTCTCTGTTCATAGGCTCATAGGTTCATAGGTTGGTACTAGGCTATTAGCCCTAGGGCCTATACAAGCCTAGCCATAACAATTCCCTGGCTATTTCTTCCCACACTATTTTCTTCCCTGGACTCCTGTCTAGCAGGGCGACTGATGTGATCCCCAGGGTGAATTTCCTTTCTCCCATCCAATCATCAAGGTTCCTTTTGAAGAAGGCCAAAGAGGCACTCTGCTTGACATGTATGGGCAATCTATTCCAGAGTCTGGGGAGTCTCTGGGTCAGGAACCTATCCCTCCAGCATGTTTTGTTTATTGTGATGACAATGTTTAGATCCCTGGAGCGTGTGGCTCTGAGGGATTGGGATTTCTTTAAGTGTAGCATGTCCAACAGCTCTGGGTTTGACATGGCCTTGTATGTTAAGCAGAGATCGCCTCTGAGTAGACAATATGTGACAGAGTATAGCTGGAGATTTTTAAGGCAGTCAGCGTAGGGCATCTGCTTTATGCCTGTGATTCTTTTAGTGAGGTATTTCTGTGGCCTTTCCAGTTGTTGTAGATGTCTTGAGAGGTACATACCAAATGGGGCATTGTATTCTATAATGGGTCTAATGAGGGATGAGTACAGTGGGACAATGACCTCCTTTTTTCTGGATGAAAAGCCCTTAGTGATGAGGTGTGCCACATAGAAGGATTTCCTGACAGTTGTGGCGATGTGGTTATCGAAGGTGAGACCACTGTCCACCTGTGTGCCTACGTCTCTTACCACACTTTCAGTGTTTAGTGCACTGCCACCTATATGGTAATTTATGGATACATGTTTTTTCCCAAAGGGGATAACTATACATTTCTTGACATTGAGCTTGAGCCCATGGCTCTGGCACCAAGCATCTGTTTCTGTAAGGCCCTTTTTTGAGTATCCACATAATTTGGGGATTCAATAATGGCTCCCAGTTTGCAGTTATCTGCGAACTTTGTTAGCCAGAGTCCCTTAGTGTTGGCCTGTACTTCAGAGAAGTAGATGCCAAACAAGAGCAGTCCCAGGACTGAACCCTGAGGTACTCCACTTGCCACTTGTCTGGAGCTGGATTTGGAGTCGGCTACTTTTACAGTGTGGGTTCTATCAGTAAGCCAGTTAGCAACCCATTGGGTGACGTAGGGATTAATGCCCAGCTTAGTAAGTTTATCTATGATTCCAGAGTGGGGGATGGTGTCAAAGGCTTTGGCAAGGTCTAGATAGGCTGTGTGGACCACCTTACCCTTGTCCATGGCTCTTGAGACTGATTCGAAGAAGTCAATCAGGTTCAGGAGACAAGATCGGCCCTTCACAAATCCAAACTGGGTGGGTTCCAGTGTTTGAAGGTTGCCAATATATTTGTTTATAAGTTCCATGATAATACGCTCCATGGCCTTGCAGGTAAGGCTTGTCAGACTGATGGGACAGTAGCTTTCGGGATCTATGGTGGATCCCCCCTTGTGGAGTGGGATAACTGTAGCTCTGTGCCACTCAGTGGCTCGAAACCTGAGGTGAGGCTATGATTAAACATGACACTTAGGTGAGGTGCCCGTTCATATTGTAGTTCATGTAGTACATAGCCCGGGATGTCATCTGGTCCCATGGATGCTGTATTCTTAGCTTTGGAGAGTGCATTTTTTACCCTGTGTGGCCATTATTACTGGAATTTGGCAATCTTCTGGTATTGAGATGGGCCATTTAGGGGGTGAAGTTGGCACTGAATCGATCTGCCAGGATATTGGCAAGATCCTTGGGATCAGTATAATTAATGCCATTCTGTTTTAGCTCAGAGCAGATCTGAGCATTGCCATTTAGATTCTTGACATAGTTATAGACTGCCTTGTGGTTGTCTTTTGAATCTTTGGCAATTTTATTTTCGTAACTAGCTTTGGAGGATTTTATGAGGGATTTCAGTTTCTTACTGAGGCTGGTAAGGGAGTTTTTTGCATCCTGGGATTTTCCTCTTTTCTGCAACAGTTTCTTTCTTTTGTTGTAAAGTTTGTTTATGGCAGGGGCCACCAGATTGGCTTCCTTTTTTCAGATGAGAGCATCTTGGTTCTATTTGGGATGGCATGATTCATGCATGAGTGGATGTGCTCGTACAGTGCCTTAGTGTAGGATTCAGCAGTTAAACTTTCAGTTCCCGTCTGCATGGGTGTCATGAAGTTTGTCACTTCTGACTTGAGTAGCATGAAGTTGGCTTTGGAGAAGTGTTTTTATGGAGGTTTCCTTACTGAGGGGTGGGGGTGGGATGTGGATGCTAAGGGTGATTAGCTTATGGTCAGACCTGACTAACGAGGGGGTGACCATAAGTGTGGAGCATCGATTTCCCATATTGGTAATGACCAGGTCTAGGATATTGAAGCCCCTGGTGGGACTATGGATTAGTTGATCCAGGGCGTTGGAATTTATGAATTCCAAGACCCATTGGGCAAAGGTGTTGGTACAGGAGTAGTTTTCCCAATTAATGGCAAGGTAGTTAAAATCACCCAGTATTAGGGTGTTTGGTTCTATCTTAATATTTTCCAGTATGTTTAGAAAGGTGTAGTGAGAATCTTGGGGTATGGTGTGGGATCTGTTGCAAACTACAGTTTGGATTGCAGTCTTACCTAGTGTTAGTTGCACCTGGAGAATTTCAGACGCATTGTGTTGGGCAACTAGCCTGGTGGTGTGAATATCCTTGGTGAATATTGACACTTCTCCACCTTTAGTGTTTCGGTCCTGGTTTGGTGGCCAAAAAGTGTGATAAGAGTTGTAGCCTGGTATTGCAGGGGTGCTCTCTGGAGCCTTGAACCAGGTCTCAGTTACTGCACAGATATCTATGTTCTCCATTTTTAGGAGTACCTCGAGAGAGTGCATTTTGAGGTTTAGACTTCAAGCATTGAGTAGCATTACCTTCAGATTTTGCATGCTTGTACCTGTTACGGTGGTGGTTTTGTCCTTTGAACTTTGCCTAAAAAAGGCACTATAGGGGTGGCAAGAGCCTTAGCCAGTAACTTGAATCCCAGGGGTGACAGGTGCAGACCATCTCTGGCAAAGCATTGTGGTCTGTCGATCATGTCATCCCAGGCAGACAGATACTGGATCCCCTTTGAATGACACCAGAAGCTGAGCCAATTGTTGAAGTCAATCATTTTGCCCTTTTATTGTGGTATAATTCTGGGTGAAGGCAGGATGCTACTCAGGGCTAGGGTCATACCTGCCTGGGCCACATGATCCGAGAGCTCTTCCATGTCTCTTTTCATGTAGTCTAGGGAGGTACATCTCAAGTCATTCACTCCAACATGGACAATGACAGAGTCATATTTGTACTTGTTGTGGAGTGACTTGAGTGCATGCATTATGTGGTGGATCCTGGCACCCAACAGGCAGCTGACTGTAATTTTCTCCTTGTTCAACCTTGTGAGTGGGACATCAGTGTGCCAGACTATAGAGTCACCTATGACTAAAGTGTTAGGTACATTGTCTTGCCTTAGGGGCTGTTGCTGGGTGGCACACTGGTGTTGTGAACTATGTGACACTTTGGTTGTGATTGGTGTTTATTTGCATTTCAGCTTCAGAGGTCCTTGCTGCTTGGGCAGGTTACAGTTAAGGGCCTCTGCATATGTGGATTTAGTGTTGCTATATGTGGGTGTTGGTGGTGTGGGTTTAGAAGGGCTATGTGTTGCTTGAGGTGTAGTGTGGGTGTTAACTGTCTCCTCTTAACTGTCTAGCACAAACTTGGGTAGAGAGAGCTTTGCTTCCATTTTGGCTATGTAAGGAGGAGAGGGCTGTCTCTGTACATGAGGCAATTGCTGCATTGCCCCAGTATGCCTAGATTCACCAGGTGGAGAGGAGAAATCACTGGAAGTTGACCCTTGGACATGCCTGGTTTGGTGCTTTTTTTTTTTTTTTTGTAAAGTACAGGAGCTGTTTTCCCTTACCTTAGCAAGGTACTTTGCAGTTATAAGCTGTTTAGTGCCTACTATTAATTTCTCCTTATTAACAAGGAGAGTTGAGTTCTTGTATCAGTTTAAGGCTTCCTAGTGCTTTCCAGCAGGTATTAGCGAAAGTGCTAGTCACAGGGATGCTTAAAGGTAAGATGAAAAAAAATGCACACTGCAGTGTGCACTAGAGAAGTTAGATGTGAAAGTAGGTAACTTAAGTTTTACCTGTTTAAAAAGTTAAGGTTTAGTGGAGAGTTACTATTTTTAAAACAGCAAGATGGATTGAAAGGGGTGGTCACTTACATATTCTGGTACTATGGAATACAGTAGGATGGCCAATAAATTTAAATAGTTGAAGGGGAGGGATTTCAAAAATGATGATTTTGTGATTACTCACACATGCCAGTGAAAGTAGAGAGGAAATGAGATATATGGTCAGATTAAAATAAGAGGCAGGCAACTAGAAAGACAGTGGTATTCTGTCTCACTCAGAAGAGAGAGAGCTGTGGTCTCTTTTGAAGTTTTAATATGTTGTTAAAGCAGAATGCAAGTAAAACACAAGGCAAAGAAAACATACCACAGTATTCAAAATATAGAAAGGCAATAAAGTAATACAAAATACAAAAAAAAATAAAAGCAAACTAACCTTTCCTTCACAGCAAAGTGTAGCAGAGTCTGGGTGAGCCTTTCTGGTAAAGCTCTGAAATGTTTTATTTTACCCCTTAAATAGAAGGTTTAGTTCCTATCTCCACCCCCTCAGTTAAATGATTAACCTTAAGTGACCTCTTCTATCTTATGAATGAGTCCTTATTTGATCAGTTCTAATTTCCGCCTGACTCAGAAGAGAGAGAGCTGTGGTCTCTTTTGAAGTTTTAATATGCTGTTAAAGCAGAATGCAAGTAAAACACAAGGTAAAGAAAACAAACCACAGTATTCAAAATATAGAAAGGCAATAAAGTAATACAAAATACAAAAAATAAAAGCAAGCTAACCTTTCCTTCACAGCAAAATGTAGCAGAGTCTGGACGAGCCTTTCTGGTAAAGCTCTGAAATGTTTTATTTTACCCCTTAAATAGAAGGTTTACTTCGTAGCTCCCCCCCCCTCAGTTAACAAATGATTAACCCTAAGTGACCTCTTCTATCTTATGAATGAGTCCTTAATTGATCAGTTCTAATTTCTGCCTGACTCAGAAGAGAGAGAGCTGTGGTCTCTTTTGAAGTTTTAATATGTTGTTAAAGCAGAATGCAAGTAAAACACAAGGTAAAGAAAACAAACCACAGTATTCAAAATATAGAAAGTCAATAAAGTAATACAAAAAATAAAAGCAAACTAACCTTTCCTTCACCGCAAAGTGTAGCAGAATCTGGATGAGCCTTTCTGGTAAAGCTCTGAAATGTTTTATTTTACCTCTTAAATAGAAGGTTTAGTTCCTAGCTCCACCCCCTCAGTTAAATGATTAACCTTAAGTGACCTCTTATATCTTATGAATGAGTCCTTATTTGATCAGTTCTAATGTCTGCCTGACTCAGAAGAGAGAGAGCTGTGGTCTCTTTTGAAGTTTTAATATGCTGTTAAAGCAGAATGCAAGTAAAACACAAGGCAAAGAAAACAAACCACAGTATTCAAAATATAGAAAGGCAATAAAGTAATACAAAATACAAAAAATAAAAGCAAACTAACCTTTCCTTCACAACAAAGTGTAACAGAGTCTGGATGAGCCTTTCTGGTAAAGCTCTCTCTTCAGTTCACTAAAATTCCCTCCCTGTTCACTGAAATTTCCTGTGCAGCTATAAAATAAAGAAGGAGAAAAAAAGAGACATGAAAGCATAATGCATACCAGTGTGTTGGCTATCTACAGCTTTCCATAAATTTTAAAGTTGCTTTATCTGTATACTTATACAAGTGTGGGATGTCAGCAGTTCTAAACTCATCCAGCTACTAGTGGAGTTATGCTTGCCTTTTCAACTCACTGTAATGGCAGCTGCATTGCTCCCCAGTCTGTGATATGCCAGTCACACTGGAAGCAGCCTTATACTGAGTCCAGGTATAGTCCCCAAGCCGCTGCAGCAGGAGTGTGACAAACATTTTTGAATCCTCCACACCCACTTCTGTGCCCTGAATTTAGCACCATCCTTGCTATCTCCTGCCATCTCTGCAAAGGTCCTCCAGCAACCGTACAAGTGCTTCACACCACTTCATGATATCAAGTTTTTTGACAAGTGCGTAAACATGCGCAACTATGTCAAATGTGTTTGTGCGATGTTAAGGGATGAAAAACTTTGCCAGACAAAGGAGAAGGGATACAAGAAATTCTTATTTCATATCCACTATTAACAGTTCATATACTTGGTCATACTCGGTTGTACATGTGTGGCTAACATATTTAGTGCAATGAGTGATCACACAAGCATTTATGAATATGTTTGCAAAAAATGCAACTCGGTCTTTGTTTTGTATTCTGGCCATTCTTCCCTTTATCTCTGCTTTAATATCAGACGTGGTCTACAGTGCATTTTCTATCATTTTGCTTTTATTGTGTGATAAAATTACATAACAGTGAAGAACAGTTTTCAGCAAAGGCAGGCAATATGCGCTATTATGGACAAAAAGTTATATATGAATGGCATTTTGCTTTATTTAAATACTCACTGAAATTGGTTCCACACTTTGTAAGTGTAGCCTCACTGACACTCCCACTGCAGGGAAGGATGTCTGAATTGCTGTTGTGTTTTCCTTCACTCACACTAATAATTAACTGTTGCAAGCCATTAGCACCTAACAAAATGGTGTAGAGGCTACACTACATTTACATTTGCTTCACAAAGTCAAAATTTTGGTATTCAGCAATTCTAATGAGTTCACACCTCATTTGCATCTTTACACTGCTCAGGGGTTGCATCTGTACTATAAAAAACTTTACTGTAGCTAGGGAACTTAAAGGTGAGGAGACTTGTGTATCAGGACAAAACAGAAGATTGGTATTTTTTGAAGGTGATTCTGTGCAGAGAAGACATTTATTTTCTGAAGCATGCTTCTATTATTCAAGTACATTTTAGATTTTGCAAACTTTTAGAAAGCTATTTATATAGCCAGGAGAAAAATGAAGTTGTATCTGCATGCACTTCTTATAATTCACTGTTGGCATAGGCAGTTTTGGCAGGCATTTACATTTGTGTGACAGACAGGATATACTTTCTGCATAACTATGTTCTTAATATTTGCTTTTGCAATTTCATATGATATTCGAGAGAAATGTAATGTACATGTAGCAACATCATATGCTTCTCATATGGCCCAAGGCAAGATCCACAGCAGTGGTGGGCACAGTGAAAATTGAATAGCATTCATAAATTGAGTCCTTTACTATTTATCAGTGATAACTGTCATTCAGTAATCAATGACATAACTTTTCAGTCTTCACTATATGAATGTTGACAGAATGGGTGCTTTTACAGACCCTTACATTTTTGATGGAGTGTGTGGGGGTGCAACTTACCATTCTGTTGTCCTAAATGGGACATGTTTCAAGTGGTTTTGTGTTGAAAATGTGTAGATAGCCTGATAACTTTATGAAAAACATATATACATTACATATGTGGTATTCCTTGTTTTTTACAAACATTTGTTTGTTTTGGGTTGGAGGGACGCCTATTATTCTGTTGTCCAAAATGAGAAGTGTGTTTCAAGTGCTTTTCTGTTGAAAATATGTAGACAACCTGATAATTTCCTTGTAAACATATTCATTATTTATGTGGTACTCCTTGGTTTGTACAAAGCTTTGTTTGTGTGTGGGGGGAGTGGGTGGGCTATCTACCATTCTGTTGTACTAAATAAAAAATGTGTTTTAAGTGCTTTATATTGACAAAGGGTACACAGACTGATTACTTTTGTGAACAAATATATTACTTATGATATTAATGTGTTTTATCCTTCTCTGTTTTGTGTCACATAGGATTATGGAACCCAAGCCTGCAAATCCATGAAACTCTCTTTTCAGTGACACTGAGAATAAAGTCATCATCCAAGCTATGAGACAGCATAGAGCTTTTCTGCTTGAAAAAGGATGGGGGATATGGCTGTCAGAAAGGATATTTGGAACCAGTTAGTCACCAATGTGAATGCAGTCAATGGTCGTGGCCACAGTTATGATCAGGTGCAGCATCGGGCCACTGATATCATTTCATCAGCATGGAGGAGGGTGGTTGCATTTGCCTGAGAATAGCTGGCTATGAGGGGTGGTGCTGCTGCCGTACCACCACTCATAGCCGGCCTTAGGCATAGGCCAACTAGGTGGCCAACTAGGGCACCGCTCTTCTGGGGCACTTTTCTAGGATTTATTTGGTGTAGGTAGACCAGGATGGGGGCAGTGGGTGGTGTGGTGAGGGGCGCCATGGAGTCCTTTTGCCTAGGGCACCAGTTGACCTAAGGCCACTCCCAAATGCATAGTTTCAGTCCACTTTCAGAGATCCTGACAGTTCAGGGGAGCCTATGCACTCTATGCTTGATGTTGGTGCTGATGTGGATGGGAGGCCAAGTGTGTCCCAGGAGAAGATTCCAGGTAAGCTTACACATGGCAACATTTTATTAGCTTGTAGACTAAAATATAATTTGGCTGCTACTGCTTGTGATACATGTTTTCCCTATCTTTACCTACTAATAAGTCATACAGTTATACAAGAGAGTAGTTCAGTAGACACGGGTGTGGGTGGATGGCTCAGACAAGTTTCAGTTAAAGCTATTTCTTACAGGGCATATAGGCAGTTTTGTATTCACTGTCCCTGTGTTATTCCCATTGTGATGATTAATTGTTATTGTTTCATTGCTTCAATTCTTCCAGGCCAATTCTTCCTGCAAAATGTTGAGACATCTGCATGTGACAAACACATTTTTTGTTTTTGTTTTTAATAAGCATTATTTAGCTATACATTATCTGTATGTGTGAGAAGTATGTAATGAGTGTCTGTATTTCTGTAGCATTTGCAGTTGTGCAAACAGTGTTACTTCTTATTCAGATATTTTGGGTTAATATTTATGGCAGTAGTAATTTCATTCCTGTGTCTGTTGCTTATTATCACAGGTGATCTTGACAGTGGAACTGTAGGACTCTTACTACCTGTTGGAGTATCAGCATATTCTGATGATGATGATGATGATGGTGGCCAAATGGAGGCACAGTTGGGGGGGGGGTGCAGAATCTAACACTGAGGTTGTGTCTCACGCATCCCCTGGATTTCCTTCATGGACAGTCAGTATGTATATGCATACCCATTCCAATAAACCCTCAGATAGTGGACAGGTTGAGGGTGACACAGTTGATTTGGGTAGTGTGGTCTCTGCAGTTTCAGTGCTATATGATTCTGGATGTAGCCAAAGTGTGGGTGAGCTGCCATGCAGGAGAGTTGGCAGGGGTGCTTGAAGAAGGCCTGTTGTCCACTCTCCATCTGATGCTGGTGTGTCATTATGTGCCACTCGACGTATGTTTGGGGCCATCTTGGTGGCACAGGCTACCTCCACTGTGTAGCCAATTCAATGCATTGGATAAATGTCACAATGGAATGGACAGTGTCTGTGATAGAATGTCTGCTGGGAGGGGGACAGCAACCATGTGGCAGAAGGGTAGCCACATCATCTGGTGTTTGCCACTGTGGCCAGTCCTACTCCCATAGTGGCACTATTTCCACTGGTCCATTAGTGTTTGAGGTGTCCACACCCAGACATGGTGGGCCACGAGGTCATGGACCTGGGCATAGTCATGAGGAAAGCTTATCCAGCAAACTAGCAGACATTGCTCACATTCAGGCAGCATCACCACATCTGACCATGGGCAGGGACATTCTCATGCCTGGGAGAGACCACGATGAACTGATACCTGTATCATGCGTGGCTCACACCTGTCCAACATGCCAGGATGTTGTGCTAGTACAGAGCTTGACTATGTTCATGCAGACACTCACACACACATTTCACATAGACTGTCCATACAGACATGCACACATATCAGCTGCATAAGGCATTAATGAAGGTTGCAGTTAATTCTGTCTCAGTGGCCATTTGATTTTATATACTTTCCTGCCTGCCTGTGTTTCTTATCACACACACTCACTACTTTGTTGTCAGCCTTGACTTCCTGCTCCCCAGTCCCCATGCTGTGCAAATGACGATAACTGTTACATCACCTTGTTTCTATCTTTTTGGTTCAGAGTTACATATGTGTATTGTCTGATGCAAAAGGTGGATAGCTAACTGAGTGGTTAAGATATGCATTGGTGATGTTATTTGGAAATGTTTTCACATTTATTACAGCATTTTAGTGTTCTGATTCCTACCTTGAATTTGTTGATACTGCAGTCATGCTTATTGCACCATATGAGAATGTAGGGATAAGTAGAGTGTGCACTGATTTTTCTATACTGGGTATTTTAGATGCATGAGTCATGTTAAGTAATAAAGTGCATAAATATATATTACATAAGTCAGTTATGTCACATGTTGATGCTGTTGCTGGAAAAGTCACACACATTCTATTTATGTACATTTTTAAGTAACAGTATGCAGGTATCTGCTGTTCATTCCTGTTCTTACACCTTTTTTTCTTTTAGAGGTTCAACACTTACCTTGATAGTTCTGCAATTAGAAATGTTGCCATTTGTGGCTGACTCTGTCAGATGCTACCAGTACACAGCCATTTCATGTGTAAGTAAAGGTTGTGAGAATTGCCTGGCATCAGTTTTACTGTTTGTTTTTGAAAAGGATGAAAGTTGTACCCATTATATGGTCAGCATGTGTGCTATCCAGTGCCTCTTGGCCAAGGAGAGGGCATATTGTGCACACCTTCATCTATTTACACCAACAGCAGCTGGTGGTTCCCCCGACTCTTCACCTGCATGTGGCTGTGGTGACCTTGCCAGTGGTGGTGGAATGTTTGCCCCTAGCCCTTGGTCTTTCTGTTACAGCTGTTTTCATAGGATGATATTATGTAGGATAGCACAAACTGTGATAATTTCAGCACAAGTACTAGGATTGTAATGCAGATCACCCCTTGATGTATCTAGGCACAGAAACCATGACTTCAGCAGCCCAAATACATGCCCTATGATATTTCTTGTTTGACAGTGTGCTTTATTATAGAATTCCTCTGTTGGAGTGTGTGCATTTCCATGGCTAGAGTGCATACCCTACATCCCCCAGTAAATGACCTTGTGCAAAATCACCTCTGGGAAACCTCTGGTAGAGCTGTGATTTGTGCCAGATATGGGAGGTATGGTAACTGTCAGGGTTGCCAGCACACACATTCAGGATGATTCCCTTAGCATTACACATGACCTGGCAGTTAATGGAGTGGAACCCCTTTCTGTGGGTCTATGTTAAATGTTCGAACATCCAAAATGTTGAATATTACATGGTCGAGACCAAATGTTTGACACTTGGATGTTCAAACATAAAAAAAAAAAAGAAAATACAGAAAAACAGTGTAGGCAGGGGGGCAAACCCCCCACCTCCCATATGGGGGGCTGTGCCCCCTACACCCCCCTACTTAAATATACCAACTCTGAGACTGCACTTCAGTGCAGAAGAGGGAAATTCTCCCTATCTGCACCGTATGGTGCCGTTGAAAGTCTATCTTCGAGCACTCAAAAGTTTGAACGTTTGGTCTCGACCATTTAATGTTCGACATTTTGAGCGTTCAAAGATTTGACAGGTACCCCTTTCTTTTGATGTATACCTTTCACTGTTCCCCGGCTGGTACTTTGATCTCAAATGTGCATGTAGTCTGTGACACCCAAGACTTCAGGAAAGTGTTCTATAGGGTATAAATCCTGCATAGTTCTAGCTCTGTCCCCGTGGGTATGGGGAAATATATGTAGTCACTGGTATGCTGTAGCATAGCATTCAGGAATTGCTGTAGGATCCAGGATGCTGATGCCTATGACATCCCCAGCATGGTCCCTGTGGGTCTCTGAAATGTTCCTGTAGCTAATATTTTAAGGGTTACACATACCTTGGTCACCACAAGTATTGGTTCCCCTCAGTTTGCCCTTGCCCTCAGCTGAGGACAGCAGAGTTCCTGGAGCATGTCTCTATCCACCCTGTAGAGTTCTACTATTGCCACCTCATGCAGACCATTAGAAGTTAAATGGGGTCTAAATACCATCATCCTCCTTGCCCAAGGTCTATCATCATCAGCAGCAGCATAGACTTGAACCTGTTACACATTCACATACAGAAGAGCAACAGCAGCCCCTAACATTCTTTCCCTCCAGTACAGTTTCCATGGCTGTATTCCAGTAGCATTTGGTAAACAAGGCAAAAGGTTACAGTAAGTGTACACAGTTGCTTTATAGATTGTTAAATAGCTCAGCTACCTTGGATTGGTTGATTAGCATACAATTATGCAGTAATTAGCATGCCACGATATTTACTGGGTTTGTGTGGCTCTGCACATCGTGTAGAGCTGCTTACTGAATTCAAATCAACTTACATGGTTTTACCAAGCAGTGTAGGGTTTATTGAATCTTGCCCAGTATGTATCAGTATGTTTCACAAAAATAAAATCAATCATCGACTCAAAAAATGCAAATTCTAGTCCCTAATATAAATAAAGAAAAGCACAAAACATATTCATTAAATCTTCTGCAGAACAAAACATGTAACCTACCACACCACAAACACATCAAAGATGTCATTTAGTTCTAAAATTCATTATTGTTAATTATGCCATCCATTTCTAAAGCAGTACCTGTAATAGCAGATGCAAAAAAATATATATCTGTCAGTCTGAATCCATAATTAATACAACCAAATGTTTTCTATTAAAGCTCTAAAAATCTTTGTTTTTTATTCATATTTATGCATGCTATCCCTTCAGCTTTTCTTAGAAAAACATTCTGTAACGTTACACTACACAAATCCTCAGACATGCATGACGTCTTAACACACATGCACAACACTAAATCTATCCCCTTGCCTAGTCCTTACTCTAATCCTAATCTACAAATACCTGTACACACATTCCTAACCCAGATCTCAAAACTGTTGGCATATGCAAAAGTTTTGAGAATTAGAAGCATACCCTAGGGTGGGGCAAAGCTGGCAGCTGGCCAGGAGTAAGGCGTTAGGGGGCATAATTGGGAGATGCTGATCAGTCAGTACTATAGCACTAGTAGTCATTTCCATACCTGCATTTCGGAAAATACCAGCACTGAAATGAGTACTCATGGCTGAAGTGTATGTGGTCTAAGTTGTTGCAAGCTGCTTGTCAGATATATATCAAGCAGTTTGCTACAGTTTTAAAATAACCTCTTTCTCATTTATCACCTAATGAACCAGCTATGGCTCTGTTGACAATAGCAACAGATATCCATCAGAAACCATCTTCCTTCATTCGACAAGTGCAACATTTGACTAGCAGTGCACTTGAAAATAAATGCATTTGGCCACATTTCCAGACAAAGAACATTTTCATAAAAAAGACATTTTCTGACTATGGCAGATGTGTGTGCATATATATATATATATATATATATATATATATATATATATATATATATATATACATATATAGTGTATGTCTCTCTCTCTCTCTCTCTCTCTATATATATATATATATATATATATATATATATATATATATATATATATGTATGTATGCACAGATAGCTCTTTATAAAGATATATATATGGCTCTACTTTTCTTGATCGAAATATCATTATTTTGAACAAGAAAAATAAGACCTTACTTTCTCAAAAGTGCACTTTCACGAATTCCAGTTCAGTGAACTGGCAATAAAAATAAAAAAGAACACTTAAAAGTCTGTTTTGCAGGGGGACTAGCCCCCTGCTCCCCCCACACCCCTGCTACATTATATATACTAACTCTGAGATCACACTACAGTGAGGAAACAGGTATATTCCCTTATCTCCACTGTAGTGCTCTGTTTTATTTTTATTGCCAATTCGCTGAACAAGAATTTGTGAAAGTGCACTTTAGTTGAAGTGCACTTTTGCGAAAGTAAGATCGTACTTTTCTTGTTCGAAATAATGATATTTTGATCAAGAAAAATAGACCCATATATATATATATATATATATATATATATATATATATATATATATATATTTATATATGTATATACACACACACACACACACACACACACACACACACACACACACACACACACACACACACACACACACACACACACACATAAATATATATAATATGTAATATCACAGATCACAATATAGAATTGCAAACAAAACCAACACCGTGTCCACAGTGATGAGGAAATCATTCTATGTTGCGCAACTTATAAACAAAGGTATGGCATCTAAGTCCAAGGAAGTCATTGTTCCACTGTATTTGGGATTCATCAGACCTATCATTGAGTACACTGCCCCCTTTGGTATGTACCTAACCAGGCATAGCCAACAACTGGAATGTCCACAGATGTTCCTCACTAAAAGAATACAGGGCATAAGTAATATGTCCTATGCAGACCACCTCAAGGCCCTATCCTTGTATTCTGCCTCTTACAGGTTTTCGAGGTGAGATCTATGCCTGGCATACAGGGCATTGTCAGACCCCACTCTGATTGAGCTCCAGCATATCCACAAAACAAACAGCACCAGAATTAAATCTTGCCTGTGATATAAATAGGATCTGCTGGAGAGATAGTTATGTATCCCAGAGACTACCCTGCCTATGGAACAGAATCCCCATCCATGTGAAGCAGAGTTCCTCCCTAACCCAATTCAAGTGCAACTTGGACAATTGGATGGGAAACCAGAAATTCATTCCTGGTTAGGCACCTTTGTCTCTAATAGTCACAGGTAACCTGTAAATGGTTCATCTCACAGGCCAATGCTTACACTAATCAAGGGTAGTAGAACTTATCAGAAATTTGGGATGCATGGCTAGGCTTATAAAGGCCCTTGTGGTCGTTAGTCTAGTAAACACCTATGAACCTATTGCCATTGCAAACATTGTAACCTCAGGGTGTTGAATAAAATAATATAGCCCACATAATCCTGAAAACCTAATACATCTGAGACTATGATTTCAGCATTGTCAATTCATGACTATTGCAAATGACATTTAAAAACAGATATAAAAGTGACATGCTATCAAAGCCACAGTGTTCCCTCGGAATAGACTAATGAATGGCTGTGTGGCACAGTGTATCATAAATATTATACTATGTGTAAGACAATAAAGAGCATCAGGTTTTATAGACAATCACAGCTATATGAAGTACAACTGCATGACATGTTTCTAACATAATTGTAGTGCAAAGGAAACAGTGGACAAAGGATTTTAAAAGTGTTACATAGATAGAGTTTCAGCAATAAAAAAACAAGCAGAGCTCCACAATGTCAGGTATTTTATTAAAACAACAAAGCTTTCGGATAAACTATTCTTCTTCATTGTCTTACAAAAATCACTCAAGACCAATGCTCTTAAATACAAATAGTTAATACATCACATGACACTGTCAAACCAATCAAGTAATAATCAATTAAAATTCAACAATTAAATCTTCCTATTAGGAAAGCTATCTAAAAAGATATATATATATATATATATATATATATATATATATATATATATATATATATATATATATATATATATATACACATCTATTTAAATTAACAGTAGATATAGTTAAATATTATAATATATCAATAAGCTTATTTCACTTTCTGTTGTTTTATTTTTAAAATTGTCTTTAGTGTGACTTGCAATTGATGACTTAGTGAATGTTATTACTGACTTAAATCTTTTTTCATGTAATTTGAATTTAAAAAGCATTTTCAAAGATAGTAATGCTTCTGTGAATAATCAACTTAAAAGAAGTAGCACATTTATCCCTATTAGTGATCCTGTTGTTAATGCATTTACTAACATGTGAAAAACAAATTCGTGATTTCTATAGTAAAGGTGGGTTTAGGAAGTCATATAACTTAACTGCTGAAGAGTCAGATGCACTTAAGCTATTTCAGAGTAGTGATGAAATAATAATTAAGGAGGAAGACAAAGGGGGAGCTATTGTATTGATGAATGCATGTGAATACTTTTTGCATGACTGTGTCATGTGATGTATTAACTATTTGTATTTAAGAGCATTGGTCTTGAGTGATTTCTGTAAGACACTGAAGAAGGATAGTTTATCCGAAAGCTTTGTTGTTTTAATAAAATAACTGATGTTGTGGATCTCTGCTTGTTTTTTATTGCTGAAGCTGTTTGCTCTGCAGCTCTTCACTTTACCATCTTTGTTCACCTTTTTTAGAGACATAAATAAAGTTGAAAGTATGACCCGTTTACTCATGTATAATACAGATGTTTTTAAAAAATGAAATGCACATTATGTACCTTCTGCAGAGGATTATTTGCATATTAAAAGTAGACACATAGCATGTGTGTAGTTTCCACATGATGTAATGAATTACAAATATGCTAACCATAACATCTAAAGTCTATCTCCTGCATTGTTTGTGTATACATGTCACAGTGCAGTAAATGTACACTTAGGAAGTCAGCCATCGAACTTTGAAGACTTCTGAAACATGAAGAGATGTGTATCACATGTCAGACGTGATGATTATAACATACACATTTAAAGGGAAAGGGATACACATATTAACTTTGTTTCTGACTGAATCTTGATTTAATTATGTTAACTGGCTTTATGGTTTACAATCACGATAAGGTGTTTAAGTGTGTCTACATAACTAATCAGTAAGACATCTCTAGGTATAATTGGACAGATACAAAAGATGACATCCCCAAGGAATAAACTGTGCCTGCAAGCTAAAGACCAATGTAACTGAAGAAAACAAGGCACAGAAACACAACTGAAAGCATAAAAAGTTTGAAAGTTTAATAAGGTAAGCACTTTCACACCAAATGCTAGTGCTTCATCAGGCCAGTGCTTGTAGCACTGTGCAGTGAGCATGATATGACTCTAGCTCCACACATGATTTTAACTGACTTTGAAAAAAGGCAGTAAATTCTACTAATAATTACTTTCCTAACAGCACCCCCAAAGGATGGTGAGTTCATTTATGCCAGATAGTCTGTCAACAAGTACAGACGTTGCAGCTAGCTGGCTGTTTTGGTAATAACACAATATTCTCTTTATTGGTAAAACAGCACAGCTTAACTTTTGTTAACACAGACAATGTGAGTCCAACATTTGAGGCTGTAACTAATGATATGCCTGAATATGGGAAACTTTTATATAATTTTTCTTATGCTAATTACATAAGATCTCACTGAAAATGTAACAAAGCTAGAAAAGGTACTTCCATGCATCTGCCTCTGTTGTTTAGCATAACGTTTTGGAATTATTTTGACTTGTTTGCATACATTTATCCCAGTTTTCAAAATATAGTTGAAAGGTAGCATTGCAGACTTTGCTGTCTTATCGGGAGAAGATTTCTTTGGCACATGGACATTTCCAAGCAATTGGAACAGAATCATGTTTAGGATGTGAAGTAATTCTATTACAGCGAATAGAAGGCTGTTATTTGATATATAAGCTATATTTGTGAGATTACTGCAGCGTCAAGATGAGTTTACACCAAGGAGTTTAGTAGCAGTGATTTATTCCCACTGTTCTGGTTAACACTTGATCATGCAAGTACATTGTTTTGTCTCCCCTGTACATGACAACATAGTGTGTGCTGTATCAAAATAGAAGATACTGTCATGTGACATTGTTTTCCTCCTACTGATTGGATGGCTTACTCATGTCCTGCAGTGAGATGGCTTAAAGTAAACAAAACTCTGCAAGAATGTCTGTAGAGCTGCATGGCTGGGAAGTACAATTTCAGAATATGATGTTATTTCCTTGTGTTAGCTTTAGAGTGAAGAGAAATTAGTTTCATTGTTTTAAGCTAAGTTGCAGAAGATATGGGACTTCTGCTCATTGATTACATTAGGTGACTATAAATTATGTGTCATGGGATATAGTAGATACTGCATAACAGAAAAAAATACTAAATACTAAATTATTCAACATTGACATTTTTCGACATTTTGTGCTTTGATGTTTGTATATTGATATTTTGTAATTAGATATTGTGATCTGCGATATTACAATGTGTGTGTGTGTGTGTGTGTGTGTGTGTGTGTGTGTGTGTGTGTGTGTGTGTGTGTGAGACTACCTGTGTGTCTGTCTGTGTTCTTCACAAGATCACTGTTGTAGTATTCATTCATCCAAGAGGACATCCATAGGTCTAGCTCATGATCCTTCCTTAAGGCAATGTACATTCGCCCTAAGCATGAGCTGACATGTTGGTATAAGAGGGCTGTGTAGCCTCACTAAAACTTTCTTGATACAAGTCCACATATGCATACTTATGTCAGGATTGCATCTTGTTATCCATATAGGTCAGCTACAGCAGAACAATTTCAGGCAGATAAGTACCCTATTGGGGACCTTTCCTCTTTTGAATTATTTTTTGCATGAAGTTTCTTATGTCTATCAGAAGAAAAGTGAAGTGTGACTGAGGGCACCAGATATCATACAAAGATAGACACTTGAGTTGCCTGATTTTGTCTAGGGGCTGAACACAATGCTAAAACCTGTGACATTTGTCAGATGTTCACACCCAAGAATATTAGAAGTATGCTTAATTCCTTCAGGCCTTATCTGGAAAATAAACATCTTCCGAACTTGACTTACATGGTTATGGCATCATCCTTCTCAACTGTGGACCTCCCTTCTGAGTTAAAAAAAAAAAAAACAAAACAAAAAATTTATCATAGAGGTGCTAGATGATAAAAGGATATTCTCCTTTGTTTGTCTGAGACTAACTGCTCTACTGAGGTGCTTTTTTAGTACCCTGCACTATCTGTCTTCTTTTCCTTGTCCTCTAATGCACCCCCTTCAGAGGCCATTATGGATAAAGGCAGCAGCACTCCTGAAAAGACCAAACATATGGCTGAGAAAGTAGGAACAATAGAACTTAGATTGATCTTATCTGAGGGTGAGGGAGGTATCCATCAAGGTTTAGTTCTACCTCTGAGGACAATGCTTCTGGATACTCCTAAAAAATTCCAAAATGACTAAACATATTTTTCCACAATCTACCCCTACTAGAAAGGTAATAAAGATATATGGGTCTATATTAAATCAGCGAACGCTTAAAAAAGCGAACGCTGATTTATCAACCACATGTAAGCGAACGCTTACAATCCTGAACACTTAGAACAGCATTTCTTTTCCAAAAAAGAAAAAAAAAACAAACTTTAAAATGTTAAATAAAGTGGGGGGCTTCACCCCCCACACCCCCAACGTGGGGGGCTGTGCCCCCCCACACCCCTACTTAAATATGTCAACTCCAAGATCACACTGCATTGACAGAAATGGTAAAATAACGAAGGCAGTCAAGTGATTTCTTTCCCAGGGAAAGAATTTGCTTATATGTCGTTTCAGTATTTTGCCGTTTCATGCTTTCAAGTTCGATCAAGATGCATTCGAAAGAATACGTCTTCAGTCATATAATAGGGAACCGGATATGTGGTTCAATTTTGCTTAGGGTATCTTTAAAGCAATTAATTTTTTCACTCTTCACAGGCTTCTTCTACATTCTCAAATTCTACACCTTTAATGAGGGGAAAGAATTTAATCTGCCTCTGAGAAGAAACATTGTCTGATTCTGATGAAGAAAGGCTTGATTATGCCTCCCAAATTCTTTGCACATCAGAATTTGAGTCTGAGGCTGATGACATTTTAACCTCCCATAATGAGGAAAGTTCCTTTGGGGACACTCTAGCTAAAATGAAGCAATACTTTTAAATGGGAAGGTAAAAATATTTCTGACACCCAAATAATATACTGTGAGCTTCTGAACATGGACTCTTTTAAGCCTATTGCTGTCCCTCCAGGTTAAGGGGCATTGGAAGATTTCTTTTTAGTTGTGTCATTGCCCCTCAATTCCCAGCCTTCAACGGTTAAGAAGCCTGATACTCAATGTCTGTAGAAAAATCCCACCGCTGAACCTGTTGTCATTTCTCTGGATTCTGACAAAGAACTAGAACCTTCCCCTCCTCTAAACTCATTTCTAATGGTAAGGTTAGCAGAGCCCTTGATAAGTGTGGCAAAAAATATTCACATCTGACACGTTAAAACGTTTAGAGTTATCAATTGCCAAACCCACACAACTAAATTCCTTGAATCTATTCTGGACAACATGGGATAAACAATGTCAATTCTGCCTAAGAAGGAGAATTTAATGGATATGCTTGTTTTTTTTGTCTCTCAAGTAGATTTGTATACTATCAAATATGACTACAGTACTGATGACTGCAGTCTTTTCCTGAGGATGTTACAGCTCAACATTGAAATGTCCCTGTAGACAATGACTTGTTTGGAAATGCTTCTGTTGAGGGTTTCAAAAAGTTAGAAGAAAGAGGGGGAAACTCATACAAGCAGTTAGCAGTTTTTCTAACCTCCAGTGCCTAAGATTCAACGGAACTATCCAATCAATCGATAACCCTTTTTCCGATGACTCCTAAATCAAATCAGCAAAAAATATGGAAAAGAACAATTTTAAAGAAAATGGCAGGGAGACTTAAAAAATGGATCTTAGGGATCCAACACTTAAATAAAAAACTTCAGTCTACCCCCTGCCGCATAACCCCTCCTAACCCATCATTTCTCAGAAAATTACAGGGAACTTGGGAACATTTCCTTTGCTTTCCTGCATGGCAAACTATAACTACAGACTCCTGAGTACTAGGTATTATATAACATGGTTACAAACTATAATAGGAGTCATTCCCTGCTCCCCTAGAAATCTCTCCATCCCCAAAGGATCAACTTCATTTGATTCCTCCTGTCATTTCAGACTTACTTTTCAGGGAGTCATAGAGCCAGTGCCTGCAGATTCAGGCTGAAAAGGGTTTTAGTAAAGACTTTTTTTCTGGTTCCCAAGAAAGAGGGCAACTGGAGGCCCATTCTAGATCTATCCAGATTAAACACTTTTATGCTCATTCCAAAATTCAGAATGTTAACAATTCAAACTCTATTCTCTTTTCGCTCCTCTCAATCCTTTTTTAGTCACTGTAAAACTAACATATGCTTATCTTCATTGTTTCATGGATATACTCATTTTTTTGTCTCTCAAGTAGATTTGTATACTATCAAATATGACTACGAGCATATCCATCAATTTATTCCATTAATTAATATGCTCTGTAACTGACATTGTATTTTTTTTAGCTACTATAGTTTCGTGTGCCTTGTCTTCTTTGTTAGATTTTACTAATAATTAGCTTTTTTACTAACATGCCTTATTGTTGTATTTTTTGTGGAGCTTTTCTCCCCGGGCCTCTACTGAAAATGGAAATATATCCAGCTAGACTAGCCCGGTCAATAAATGTAAAATAAATAAATAAAATTGTAAGTATCAGAGCTAATTCTTATTAATTTTTGTTGTGGGATTGCATTATTAGTTTACTTCTTTGCAGTTTGGGCTATCTACTGCTCTAAGAGTCTTTAACAAATGCCTTGCTCCAGTAATAGTTTACTGCAGACTTCATGGCAGGCACATTATTTTCTTCTCTGAATGATTGGCTGATCTCAGCCTTGCTCAGTCAAGAAATTTAGCAGTCTTGGGATTCACAAAGAATTTTTGCTACAAGCTGGAATTCAACATGAACCTAAAAAAACAGTAATCTCTGCAACTTACTCATTGACTAGGTTTCATAAGATGTCTTTTAGCCACTTCCCTGGTGATCACTTTCTTTCGTTCTTTAGTTATATTTGATTACTAGGAAAGCCTGACTGGTTAGGAGCCCATTTTCAGCAGAGGCCTGGGGAGAAAATCTCCCAAATATTACAAAACATTTTAAGATTAAGAATTTTACAGTCTTTGAAGATAGTACAAAAATGCAGTTTAAATAATTATAACAAATTAAACATAATATGCAAACATTGGTTAAGAATAGATACAATTTATATGACAATGATTTAATAGAGACATTTTAGTCTGTATATAGAGAAATTAAAGGTAAGTTGGTATGACACAAACAGGAATTGCAATATGAAGTGAAAGAAAAGCACGCTTATGGTATTATTTAGAGAGAAAGCCGGGGGGAGAGAACTTGATAGAATTAAGGAAATGAGTGAAGAAGGGAGAGTAAGAAGATGTAAGGTATGAATAGGTATTTGTCCACATTAGTGATATAATTTATCCTGGTGTTGAGTAAGAACAGAGTCAGCTTTCGGCTGAGAAGTCTTTCAGAATGGTTTTAATGAATGGGAGGGAGGTACTGACCTGATGGATACAGATAAGGAGCTCCAGGCCTTAGCAGCATGGTACAAGTACAGACAATGCCCAGCAGATCAGATAGGTTTGTGGACACATGGAAGTTTTGGTCACAGGATCATAATGACCGACTAGGAACATACGTAGATGTGTAGACTGTTATTTAGGGCTGGTCAAGCAGATGGATTCTGAATAATTTTTTAGGTGGCAAGAAGCTGTGTATATGTTAGTTGATGGAGTAGTTCTAATCCTTTTAGGCTTTTTAGTGCTATACAGTGATGGGTTCTGAAAGGGCTGTTTGCTGCAAAGTTGGCATTTCTGTTATAACATTGTTCAAGTTTTGATTTTTGTGATGCTCAAAAGTTAGTTAGGATGGGAGAACCACAAAGAAGTGTGATGGGGAAATAAGTAGCGACAAGTGCAGCTTTAGTTGCATCAGTGAGAAAGTTTTTGGCTTATTAAAGCATCCCTGTTTTTTTATGAGTTTTTCTAATGCAATTTTGTATATGCAGATCGAATTTAAGATTATCATCCACTATCATCCTTAATAATTTGCTATGAGAAGTGACTTCAGTGATTGCATTACCAAGATAGAGGTCTGAAAGAGACACCTTGAAAACTCAGTAATGGTCTCCAGGTGCCATACCTCTCAACTGTTCAGATTTTCATAGAATCTCCATATTTTGCCTCATATTTTTGCATTGCTTCTCATAATATTTGTGTTTTTCTGGATTTTTGCCTTTTATTCAAAGAACTTTCTAAATTTATAAGAGCTATATTTAACATTTGTCCCTATTTTTGGGACTTTCTCTTGCTGTTATTTTTGGTTTTGCCCAGATTTATTTGTGCCAACAGTTTGAAAGCTATGCCAGGCACTTTAGCAGTGGTGACAGACAGCACCACTGCAACATGTTACATAAACAGAGTGGAACAATATCTTATCCTTTTTTAGACTGTTAATGATTGCATGAAACTTACCTACTCTACAAAATGTATTTCTTCATGTAGCTTACATCCTTTCAGAACAAAACATGTGGCAGATTCCCTGAACTTATTCAGGACATATTCTCATAAATGTATGCTACACTGGCAGGTCTTCCTGCAAATAGTTCACCACCGGGGATCCCTCAGATAGATCAGTGTGTCTCTAAAGCCAACAGATAACTGAAACAGCTTTGCTCAAGGACACTTTGCAAAGAGGCTTGTAAGCCAGATTCCTTTTCACTTCTCTGGACAAAGATGTTTCTTTGCACCTTTCCCACTTTTTTCTCATTTTAAAGTTCTTCAAAAGATATGGAGGGACTTATCAATTGGTGTTTCCCATTAGACCATGGGAACATTGGCTGTCCCTTCTTATGCAACTGGCCAAAGGCAATCACCAGAAGCTTTCTTACATTATAGACATGTTCACATAAGACAAAGGATCTCTAATTCATCAAAATATTCAAATTCTGAACCTTACTTTTTGGATGATAGATTTTTGATTTCTTTTAGCACCTTTATTTTGTCGACATGCAATGAATATTGAAGGGGGCAAGAAATCCTGCTGCTTGAAATCTTATTTATATTAGTGGAGAATATTTTCTATTTCGCTTCAGAATAGAAGACAGAACACATCTCAAATAGGATCACCCATGGTTCTTCTGGACCTGTATGAATTGCTCATTTCTGACCAGGCATACAATTCAGTACAGGTACATCTTTGAGACATTTCTGTTGTATGACACTCCTCCCCCCAACTTGTCTTTTTCAGGTCAAACAACTCAAACTGTTTATACTGCCAAGTAAAAAAGTGGCTCCTGCTTGAGATTTGAATTTTGTTTTAGAAAAGCTAGCTGAACCTGCAACCAGCTTTTCCCTAAAATTCTTAACTTAGAATATTATATTGCTAGTAGCCTTAACTTCTACTAGAAGGGTATCCGGACTACAGACCTTTATGTCTATTCAGCCTTTCTTGTTTTTTATTTTTCACAAAGAGAGTGTGTCTTTGAACCAATCCTTCTATTATGTATAAATTGGTTTCTGATTTCACACTATCTCCTTGACTTTTACACTAATCCAAAACAAGGAAGAGAGAATTCTTCAGTATTTTTATGTTCATATACATCTGAGATTTTATTTAGATAAAAATTAAATATTTTAAGAAAATAAATCAACTTTTAAGATGTGATGGCTAGTTTTGAAAACTATTTCTAAATATTTCCTCTTTACATTCAATTCTGCTTTTCCAGCAATGGCAGAAATAATCCTAAGCTGTAAAGGCTCATTTTACCAGGGCAGTTGGAACCACTGGAAAAGTACGTATTCTACATCAGGTCTGGAGCCATTTACCGGGTCCTGTGTTCACACATTTGCTAAACATTACAAACTGGATGCTTTCTCTGAGATGGGACTGGATTCACTAGGGCTGTTCTACAGGACATTTTGGACTCTGATTCCGCTCCAACAACCCTCACTGTTGGAAGTACATGAGCCTTTCATCCATTCCTCTGTCTTCTGTTATTGGCCAGGGTGTGGTATCTTTACACACATACACACTCACACACATATCTATATCTATATCTATATCTATAGCTATATCTATATCTATATCTGTATCTATATCTATATCTACAAAGACAGATAGCAATATATGTGTATGTAATGTAGTTGATTGTGTTCATTATAGTTGACACTTTACAGATATCTCTATTTCAGAGGAAACTGTATACAATAGAACAACTACAAGAGTTGTAAAAGCAATGTCAACAAAGTGATGCCCTACGCTGACCGCCCTAAAAAACTCCAGCTATACTCTGTCACATATCGTCTACTCAGAGGCGATCTCTGCTTAACATACAAGGCCATGTCAAACCCAGAGCTGTTGGACATGCTACACTTAAAGAAATCCCAATTCCTCAGAGCCACACGCTCCAGGGATCTAAACCTTGTCATCACAATAAACAAAACATGCTGGAGGGATAGGTTCCTGACCCAGAGACTCCCCAGACTCTGGAATAGATTGCCCATACATGTCAAGCAGAGTGCCTCTTTGGCCCTCTTCAAAAGGAACCTTGATGACTGGATGGGAGAAAGGAAATTCACCCCGGGGATCACTTCAGTCGCCCTGCTAGACAGAGTCCAGGGAAGTAAATAGTGTGGGAAGAAATAGCCAGGGAATTGTTATGGCTAGTCTTGTATAGGCCCTAGGGCTGATAGCCTAGTACCAACCTATGAACCTATGACCCTATGAAGTGAGAGTTACAGGAAAAAGTGTAATTCTATCTAATTGGCAAGCGGTACTACTTCTACATATTTGTATCTCTATATCTCTCGATATCTGTATGTCTGTTGCTCTCTATCTAGCTATGAAATTAGCAAAACAGACAGGTTCAGTCAATATGCTTTATAGGTTAGATGGGCTTTTAATTAATTAATTATGATTAATTTACTGAGAAGGTAAATTGACTCATTAACTGTTTTCAGCCACAATATGGGCCAAAAGACATTACGAGTCTTACAGACTTACAGTAGGAAACAGACATTTAAATAATTTGTAACATCAACAATAGAATGAGATGCACAGATTTATGTGCCATATTGCAGGTAACATAATTTTCAACATACTTTAGAGATCCTTCTGTAAACACTTAATCTTCTTCTGGCCTTTTCCCGGTTAGGGGTCACCACAGTGGATCACCTGTCTGCTCATGATTGGCAGTGGAGTTTTACAGTGTCGAGTTGCCAGCACCCAACCTTCCACAGAAGGCAGACACATGCACACACTCACTCCTAGGGCCAATTTAGAGTATCCAATCCACCTACAGCATGTCTTTGGGATGTGGGAGGAAACTGGAGCACCTGGAGGAAACCCATGAGACCACAGGGAGGACATGCAGACTCTGCACAGAAGGCACCCCAGTCAAGGATCAAATCGGAGAACCTCTTGATGTGAGGTGGCAACGCTAACCACTGCACCACCACAGCTATCCACTGCAAATACTTAATACATTCTGCAAATTAATGTTCACAAATTATAGATGTGTTATTTCTGCAATATATGGCTTCACCATTTACACAGCTGCTAACGATAATATATTTAATAGTCTGTGTAGCACAGTAATATCTGCAACACTCACAAAAAAGGCATATGCAACACAAAATAATTGTTTACTTATTATTCTGCAGTGTAGAAATGAGGCAACACTGTAATTGCTTTTTATGACATAGATCATATTATCTGGTAGGAAAGTTTTATATTGATATAAGCACCAGTCTACAAACTAAAAATTTACAAATCAAAAATCATAGTTATATTTTGCTATATTTTAATAGGAAGCTATTTTTGTACGTAAAAATTAATGAATTTGCTAAGTTATCAATAGCATAGCAGTATAGTTGATAATATTAATAGTAGTTTTGAATGTTAGCTGTTTATTGGAAGGGATATAGAAAATATAATAGGAGAAGTGTTAGTAGGTAAAGACTCAGATCTGCACGTTTAAAACTATATATACACCCAGTGTGGAATAAGAAGGAATCAAAATAATAAAAGATAATTGAATTATCACTATAGCTACAAGCTGTCATTGTTAAAACGTAACAGTGCAGCCCTGAAAAAATCACATTGGTCACCTCTGTTAGAAGCATGTTTTAAGAAATGTTGATTTGGTAGAAAAAGTATTTTTATCATCATCTGCTGTCCTGTAATTTTGATCTTCCCATTAGTTCCCTTTAAGGTGAGAGCCAGTCATGAAAGGCCATCATCCAGTGATCCATCAGTGTTTTTTTGTGTAGGATCTAAGTCTCTCACCCTGACAGCTGATGTGCTCACTTACATATGTGAGGACCTTCTTTGCCTTATCACTCCTCCATTTATATGTGTGCTTCCATATAAGCACCTCATGAAAGGCTGCTTTGCAACCTCCATCTGGAGGAGTCGAGTACAAATTCTCAAGCTTGTATGCCACATGCACAACAATGGGGAAAGAAGAAACTTCCCAAAACAATACACAGTGGTCTCACATAAGTAGTAATTGCAATGTACATAGAAGACTGAACTATAACCTTCTACACTCAGTAAACTGTAATCATACAGTTAGACACCAATCAGCTGGTCATTAATCACCTATAGGGTAAGCTCAGTCTCTAGTCAGAGTCAGCATTACAGAAGCTCAGCCTGCCACCCTCCCCCAGGACAGGAAGGCCTACATGACATCAGCTTTCACCAATACTTTCTGCTATCAGCTTCTTTAGTGCTTTGGCCACTACTAAACCCTCAGGTCATTTGGGGCATAGTCAGGACTTTATCCATCTATGCCTTATGACACACAAGTGGAAATATATGTCTTGTGTTGTTTCTCCTTATGAAGATCTGTTTCAAAAGATGAATGTCATGACAGGGCCTCACATCATTTGTCACATGTATAGACACCAGTTTACTTGATAATGGAAAATCCATCTGTATAGATGTTTATATTTGATGGTACTAAGCAGAAAACAACTTTCCTCTAG
The DNA here is from genome assembly GCF_019279795.1 of Protopterus annectens. Classification (NCBI taxonomy): domain Eukaryota; kingdom Metazoa; phylum Chordata; order Ceratodontiformes; family Protopteridae; genus Protopterus; species Protopterus annectens. The sequence goes on along the minus strand of NC_056743.1, from coordinate 1,545,850,895 downwards.
CAGCTAGTATTAACCAAACCTTGGCACTGTAAGAGAGTGCATTGATGACATCACAAAACTGGTCAGAAGAATTTGTGTCAAATATAGACAATCAGAATTGCCATCCAATGTGTCTGCAAAGGCAGAAATGCAATAGTTATGGTAAAAAAGGTTTCATAGTATCACCTGGAGCCTCATGGATGAAATGTTTCTATAACATATAGCGGCAAAGCATCTGAAGCTTTGACATTTTAGTAATATATCAGATATGTTCATCAAAAGAGATGAAAGGCACCAGAGACGCACATAGCTCCAAAAGAGTGAATTGCTTTGAGTAGTATAATAATAAATAATTCTAACCATGTAGCATGTAAGTATGATGGCAAGTTCATGATCCATGATGAAAGAATACAGTAGTTTCATTTCACAAAGGGAATAGAGTGATATTTCAGATCCAATCATTTCTACAGCATTCAGCCTAGCCAATATAAATAATTAAATAAACAAATAGTGAGATAATAAATAAATATATATATATATATATATATATATATACATATATATATATATATATATATATATATATAGTAAAATAATGGAGAAAGACATAACTAATCTTATCCAGAATGGCTTTAGTGACCACCTTCTGCTACATATGCAATGTATGCCTTTTAAATCTAGTGCCACTTGTTTAAAAAAGTAACAGAAGTACTTTATAAGTACTGATAGTCAGAACCATAGCTCATTCAACTAGCACCCAGTCTCACTTCCCAAACTGCTACTCCTCAACTCTAAGTTGAAGAGCAAAACAAAATATGGCTACTGCATGATCTGACTCTTCTTATATAAGGAGCAGCAACAGCCAGACCAGATCCATTCTTTCCCACTCTTCTCCCCTCGACTTTTAGATGAGGAACAGCAAAAAAAAAAAAAAAACACTAATTCAAAAAACCCTGCTTTTAAAGCTGTAGTGCCCAGTTTGCTACACCATATACCCAGCACTTAATACTGAAGCAGATGCTTTTGTCCTGACTGCAAAAAGCAGTATCTGAAATAATTTCTGTACTGGAATTCAGAAATACTTGTACAGAAATGAATCATAGAATCATAGAATCAAAGAGTCATAGAATCATAACTCTCAACCTCTTAGAGCAAGAAATCTGGACAATTCCTAAAATAATGGGAGAACATAGGCCTAAAAATAGGCACATATTTTAAATGTTGCCTTTATAAACTTGGAAAATTGCTAGAATAACAACATTTGTGTTAGCATGCACCTTCTGAAGAATATAAAGTCTAAAACTCAAATGAATATCATGTTTAATAACTTTAATTCTCAGTGATTTGCCAGAAAACCATACATTTTATGTGGAACAGACCAAAAATATGAGGCAAAATCTGAACATTCTGCAAAAACCTGGACAGTTGAGAAGTATGGATAGAATGTATATTGCAAATGGGCCATGCACCATTTATGCCTTGTCAGTAACCAGATTTAGATGTTACCTCCTTTTTAAGGAGAAATATGCCAGTCACACCTCAGGTGAAATTATGAATACCCATCCAATTGTCTAATTCTTTCTTAAAGGAAGATAGTGTGCCATATTGCCTGATCTGGATAGGACATTTTTTTCCAGAGGAGGGCTAGTCATTGCATGAGGAATCTATCTCTTTGCTGTGATTTGTTTTTTCTCCTAAGCATGTTCAGATCTATAGTGCTAGTTCACAGGACTGTTTGATTTATAGAGAAATAAGAAGCCATGGACTAATGGATCCTTGATAGAGTAGAAGGCAAGGAATAGATCACAGCAAATGATTTTTGTAGATCACTGAACACAGGGACAAGGCTCCAGCCTTTCTTGGTAGTTCAGGTCCCATGATCTTTTTGGTCAGAAATCTTTGGGGTCTCTCTAACTGCTTGATACGTTTAGTAAAGTACATCACAAAGGGGGCATTTTATTCTATGATGAGCCTGATGAGTGCAGAATATAGAGGGGTTGGGAATTCTTTGGACCTTAAGGAAATGTCTTTTGTGATTAGCTATGACACATAGAAGGATTCCTTTGCAGCATTATAGTCAAAGGGGAGGGAGCTATTTACCCATATTCCAAGGTCTTTCACATCTTCATTTTGGAGTGAGGTGTCTTCTATACTATAAATGGGTGAAGGGACTGTTTTCCAAATGCAACAATATTGCATTTAGGTTTAGCCTGCTGTCAGCATGCTGACTATTAACATGTGCAAGTTCACTTTGAAGCTTCTGCATATCAGAACGCATTCAAGTAAAAGACACCGTTTACAATCGTCAGCAAACCTGGTTAACTAGAGTTCCTGTTTTTTTAATTTGGAGAGCCAGAGAAGTAAATGTTGAATAGCAAAAGTCCCAGCACAGAACCCTGTAGTACCCCACTGGTTATTTTCATGCTCTCTGAGGTTGTACCTGACACTTTCACAGTGAGAGTTCTGTCCCTCAGCCAGTTAGCTATGCATCTAACTGCAGAGAAATTGATATGGAGATCATTTAGCCTGTTGATAATGTTTGCATGTGGTACAGTACCAAATGCTTTGGTGCAGTTGAAGTATGCTGTATGGACAATGTGATCACTATTCACAGTTTGCATTACCCTCTGGGGGGGGGAATATATATATATATATATATATATATATATATATATATATAATTTCAAAACTTTTCCCACTTTTAATGTGAACTATAACCTGTAAAATTCACTTGAAAAACAAACAAATCTGTTAGGGCAAAAAATATAAAAAATAAAAAAATGTACAATACACTGGTTGCATAAGTGTGCACACCCTTAAACTAATACTTTGTTGTGTGTGCACACCCTTAAACTAATAGTTTGTTGAAGCACCTTTTGATTTAATTACAGCATTCAGTCATGATGTCAATCCAAGATCTAATTTATTTAAAAAAACAATTAAAATTTCATGTGATGGAGAAATGTCACTACTCCTGCATTCCCATAGGCTAGCTCTATAGCTTCCATGTATACTGTATATATTTTATATATGTATATATGTATATATATATATATATATATATATATATATATATATATGTGTGTGTGTGTGTGTGTGTGTGTGTGTATAATATAGATTTATACATTGTATGCTATTTTTTCCTCACTGCTAGACCACCACATTAAATGAATCTACACTATGACTGACTTAGACCCATAAGGTCACTATGTAAATAAAATATATGATGCTATATATATTGTGATATACTTTAAAAAGTATGGTATTCTGCAAATTTATGTATACTGGTTAAAATACCATGTACTCTGTAAATACATACATACTGTTCATTCATTATCTTTCTATGAGCAATCTTGATCATTTTTGTAAAAAATATGAGGAGCTTTTCTTCTTGGGCCTACATTGAAAAGGGGTTTAGCTAAACCCAGTCAGATTTTTCCATTAAACAAAGTCAAAATAAATAAATTAATTACATAAAAAAATGTATGGACTGAAGTTTATGCAGTTTTCTAGATGAGAGTAGAATTTACTTGCATAACTACTAGCAGGGGGTACAGTTAGATTTGAATTTACAGTACATTATAGAATTGTAGGATGTTTGTACATGTGAAGTATTTGAATATTGCAATATTTGCCTCAGCTGGTTTATGGAGTCTGAAAAAGAAGGCTATCAGTTTGCGGTCAGATTTGTCTGAGGAAAGGTATATCAGGTAAAGTCAGTACCCCTCCTCCTAACATCCCTCACTCCTCAGAAAATATTGCTACCTCATTCAACACACACTTCACCCAAACCATACTATCACTAGCTAAACAACACAACCCCCCTCCCCTCAAACCCACACCTTCAACTAGTAATCTCCCCACTGCCTTCTCTTTTTCTCCTATACCTACCTCCAACATAAAAAAACTCTTAACTAAACTTAAACCCACCAAATTAGCAGCAGACAAACTCCCAAGTGAATACCTACAAATCGCAGCTGATGCTCTGGCCTACCCGGTATCCATCTTGATTAACCAATCTCTGCAGAAAGTTACGTTCCCACACTGTGGAAATTATCACATATAATTCCCCTCCACAAAGGCGGACCCTCCACAGAACTAACCAATTACCGCCCCATAGCTATTCTCTCTCCACTCTCCAAAATACTAGAGAGATGCATACACTCTCAAGTCTCAGACTACCTCCTTACTAACAACCTCCTTTCCAGTACTCAGCATGGTTTCTGACCAAACCATAGCACCACCACTGCCTTACTTTTCTTTACTAACACTATCCTTCAGCATAAAAACAATGGCTATCTCTCCTCTGCTACTTTCCTAGACCTATCTAAAGTATTTGACATGGTCCCACACAAACAACTTATCTCTATCCTCAATAACCTATCCTTCTCACAATCAGTCACCAACTGGTTTCAGAGTTACCTGTCTGACCACCAACAATCCGTTGTATGGCAAAATGACATATCTTCCCAACTACCTGTCTCCATAGGGGTTCCCCAAGGATCCATCCTTGGACCCCTACTCTTCTCTGTTTATACCAATAATCTAGCCTCTGCCACCAAACATGGCACACTCATACAATACGCAGATGACTCGACCATCATCTGCTCAGCCCAGTCCCTACCCAAACTGCAAAAAGTCACACAGGAAGCCTTTTCCTCTGCGGAAACATGGTTATCCGATGCCCAAATAATACTCAACCCAAACAAAACTAAACTACTCATCTTCCAACCCACCAAACATACTCAAAACAACTCTCACTTTAACATCACAGCAAAAGACAACACCACTATATACCCAACTGAACACACCAAATTGCTAGGAGTGGAAATAGACAATAAACTAAAATTTAACATTCACATATCCATGACCATAAAAAAAGTTCACAAAAAACTAGAAGCGTTATACAGAAATAAGCAATTTCTCACCAAAGCAGCAAAGATTTCAATAGCAAATTCCCACCTTATCTCCACCCTACTTTATGCCTCTCCAATATATACCAACCTAAGGCAATGTGATCTAAACAAGCTAGAGATCTGCTACAACAAAATCGCCAAATTCGCCACAGGGGCATCCTACCGTAGTCACCACTGTCTCTCACTTGCTGAACTGGGCTGGCTTGAACTCCCTCACCTCCTTCAGTGGTATCAACTCTCACGCGCCCACAAACTAGTAAACCATCCACTAAATGTCCCATCCCTCCAGAATCTACTCCAACCCTATCACACCACCAGACCACTAAGATCCAGTAACAAAAATCACTTGCAGATCACTAAAGCCAATAACTCTGCTGGTGAAGCACTATTCTCTTGCGCCATAGCCAAATTATGGAACTCACTCCCACCCACAATTACCTCCGTAGCATCATGCACCCACTTCAAAACTTTACTAAAAGTGCACCTAAAAACATGCTGGCTATGCCCTTGCAACTCCCACTCTAATATCATCCACCCCATCCAACCACTACCTTTCTTTCCACTCCACTAACTACCTTGATTATAGCAAGCTCAGATGCTCATAAGCCTAGTACTTATTATATAGCAGGAACTTCTCATTGTAGCATATGTTAATGTCTGTTATGTACTTCACAGATAAAGATTCTAGTTGTCTACTGATGTACTTTGTTCTTCATCCGTAAATATGTTGTAATTGCTATGTTAAATTGTTAATCGCTATATAATCCAATGTAACTACTGTCTGTTTATTTTACTGTGGAGCTTTTCTCCCCGGGCCTACGCTGAAAATGGACCTACGTCCAGTCAGACACTCCCGGTCAACAAATTTAAATAAATAAATAAATTGGTATGGTTAAGATGTCTTTTTAAGCCATTGGAGTATGGGAAATAATGTCTGAAGAAGTACATAATATTTGTTGTATGAAAGCGCTAACATTAAACAGTGTGTGTGGTTCTACCATTTCGTCTCAGTTTTGATTTTCACTAGTTTTGATCTTTGGATTTGTCTTGATACATACATGTCTCTCCAGCAGGTCCTATTTATATCACAGACAAGATTTAAGTCTTTAGAATGGGTAATTTTGGTGCTGTTTGTTTTTAGATATGCAGGCATTCCATCAGAGTGGGGTCTGACAATGCCCTGTATGTCAGGCATAGATCTCCCCTTAAAAGCTTTAGGAGACAGAATACAGAAATAGAGCCTTGAGGCAGTCTGCATAGGACATTTTACTTAAGCCCTGTATTCTTTTAGTGAGGAACCTCTGTGGACATTCCAATTGTTGGATATGCCTGGTTAGGTACACACCAAAGGGGGCATTGTACTCAATGATAGGTCTTATAAATGCCGAATACAGTGGAACAATGACTTTCTTGGACTTAGATAGCATACCTTTGTTTATAAGTTGCACAACATAGAATGATTTCCTCACTACTGTAGACACATGAAGGTCAAAGGCTAGATTACTATTGATGTGCATCCCTAAGTCCCTGACTACTGGGTCAACTCTAAGGGGTGTGGTGTCAATATGATAGTTATCAGGGGTGTATGACATCCTGAAGAATACTATTATGCATTTCTTGGCATTTAGTTTGAACCCATGACTCTGACACCAGTTGTTTGTCCACATCAGCCTTTCCTGGAGAACATTTGTGTCGGTGTGAGATTCAATTACAGCTCCTAATTTTTAATCATTTGCAAATTTAGTCATCCAGAGACCACTGACATTGTCCTTGATTTCAGAGAAGTAAATGCCAAAAAGGAGTGGTCCAAGGACTAATCCCTGAGGGACTCCACTTGTGAATGGCCTCTTTGTAGAGGTGGACTCCACAATTCTAACTTCCTGGGTTCTGTCTGTGATCCAGTTGGCTTTCCACTGGATAGCATGTGAGTTTGTACCTAATTTCTTGAGATTGTCAACAATGGCTGACTGGGGTATTATATCAAAGGCTTTGGCTAGGTCAAGGTAGGCAGTGTGAACCATTTTGTGCTCATCCATTGCTTTGGTGATATTCTCAATGAAGTCCACCAGGTTGTGAAGGCATGACCTGTCCTTGACAAATCAAACTGGGTTGGGTCCAGTGTCTGGAGGTTTACTATATCACTATTGATCATTTCCATGATAATTCTTTCCATTGCTTTACATATAAGACTAGTGAGACTTATGGATCTGTAGTTTCCAGGGTCTGTAGATGGCCCACCTTTGTGCAGAGGGATGACTGTTGCTGTTCTCTATTCATGAGGTATGGAGCCTGCTTGGAGGCTATAGCTAAATAGCAATTCCAGTTGCCCCAACAGGTCATGTTTCATGCTATTTAGAAGGCATCCTGGGATACTGTCTGGGTCCGTTGATGCAGTGTTCTTGGCTTTAGAGAGAGCATTAAGGACCTGTTCCCTAGTGATAGCAGAGGGAGTTATATTTGATGGTATTTCCTGAGGGAAGACTGAGGTGGAGAGAAGGATAAAGTTGGAGATGACTTTATTGGCCAGTAGGTTTGCTATATCTTCTGGCTCAGTATATGTGGCTCCATTAACAATGAGCTCTGCACACAATTGTGCATTACTTTTGAGGTTGCAGACATAGCTAAAGAATGCCTTGTGGTTGTCCTTGGCCTAGGAGGCCAAGTTCGCCTCAAATATGGCTTTGGTAGACTTTATTTGTCCTCTGAGATTTTTGTTTAGTTTAATGAGAATAATTTTATCCTGCTGGCTGCTGCACCTCCTAATTTTTGCCATGATTTTCTTCCTTTTGTTATAAGGCCTACTGATTTTGTGATTCTACCTAGAGTGGCTTGTTTTTTTGAGTTAGTTCTGTACTTCTTCCTGGTGGGTACAGCTGCCTCTATGCAGCTATTAACATGCTTGTACAGGGTTTCTGTGAACAGTTCTGCATAGGAAGTGTTCTCAGGGTTTATGGGGGCTTGACATTTTAACAGGTTATCACTTAATAGCAGGAGGTTAGTCTTCAGCTGGGGGTCCAGGTTTTATTTTTATTTCAAAGAAGACCATTTTGTGGTCTGACCTTACCAGGGAAGATGTTACAGTAGGGGATGTGCAGTACACTACCATATTAGTGAGGAACAGATCCAGTATGGCTACACCCCTGGTTGTATTGACTATCTGGTTCAGGGAGTTTGTGTTTAAAAAATCCAGGAATCTATGTGCCTGTAAGTTTGGTGTCATGTAGGATTCCCAGTTAAAAGTGGAGTAATTAAAGTCACCCATGAATATGGTATTGGGTTGGATGGTTAGTGTTTCTAATAAGTTTAAATACATGGTATAGGTTTCCTAGGTCATAGAGTGGGACCTATAGCTGGTAAGGAAGTGATATTGGATTTTGCCAATGGTGATTTGAACGTGGAGCAGCTCAGGTGCATTGTCCTGTTTGACCAGCCTTGAGGTATATTTATTTTTCATGTAAATAGATACACCTTCACCTTTAATCCCTGCCTGTTTGTAAATGTGTGGAAGACATTATAACCTTGCACTGTTGTTGTGTTCTCTGGAGCTTTAAACCATGTCTCAGTGACCACACAGACATCAGCATTCCCTAGGGTGAAGAGATATTCTAGGGAGAGGAGTTTTTTTGTTTAGACTCTTAGCAGTGAACAGTGATACCTTTAGATTTTCTTGGTTTTGATTTGCTATGTTGGAAGTACTTTCAGTTTGGCATTGCCTAAAAAGGCACTATGGGGAAGGCAATGTTTTAGCTAATATTTGAAAACCTAGAGGGGAGAGGTGGTTAATTTGTTTCTTGAGTGACATGTAAATACTTAAATACACAGAGTATATCTGTGGTCTTATATTTTCTGATAAGACTCAAGACCTGCTAAAACTTGGTGATTTTTAAGCTGCCCACCCTTACTATGAATTGAGTTTAATAAGCCCCCTATCTACACCAGTGTAGATAGCTTGAATTATTAATTTGCCTTTCCTTGTGCTTACAATATCCTGAATTATTTGTTTTTCTTTGTGCTTATTTTGAAAAAAGCACATTTTGCCTCTCATTGTCTATTTTACTGATTTACTTGCTCTGAATTCAGTATCTAGCTAAATGTTGGCTAAGGTGTTGTATTTTGACACTGTAGCAAGCTCTTTTTTGTGTTTTTACATCAAGAAGACAAGATTTTCCATAACACACTAGAGATTTCTGCATGTAGTAGTTTGTTGGCTGGAGGGCTTATTAATCACCTTATCTTGTTTTTAGTGCCTTTGTAAATTCTTCACTGTTGAGGAGCTTTTGGGTCATTTCTACAAAGCAAAGCCCTTTTACTGAATAATCACACTTTTATAAATTGTCTAAAGTGCACTGCTGATATCTTGAATTACTTACTGCCTTTCCTTAAGTTTAAGTTTGTTTGTGCAACATTTCACTCTGGACACTCTTTAACTGTGCTTTTAAATTAGGAGGAATGGGATTATGTATCTAATGACAGTTGATGCTTTCCTGGTCTGTGTAAGTTGGGAAGCACAAAAAAGGTCTCTAAGTGTAGTCATTTTATTGGCCAGAGGGCTCAGTAGTCAGCTTTCTTTATTTCAAGTACTGGTGTAAATTCAACACATTTGCACAGACCTGCATGATGTGTCAGTGCCCTGTACAGATGCAAACATATAAACATTGCTTATTTTTATTATATTATTACACATATCATTTTACATTAAGTGGGTCATAGTCTGAACTCTTGTGGCAGGAGAGGGCTGATTTTACCTATCTGAGCTGGGAATTGCTGGTGGAAAACTTATTGTGTGCTTATTTGACTGGCCTTAGAGCATAGTTAGCTTAGAACTTGATTTTTTTCTGATCGTATATAAGCCTTAAATTTCAGTGAGTCTTGGCTCATTTATCCAGAGCTGTTAACCACTTGGAGACAGCACCAGAGACTCTGAGAGATTTTGTTAACATCTGAAGCCATATTTGGCAAAGCAAGTAGAGGGCTGATTTCACCTATCTGAGCTGGGAATTGCTAGTAGAAAGCTCATTGTGTGTTTATCTGATTTGTTTTAGGGCATAGTGACACAAACACATCACCCACCACACCATCAAAGGACCACACATGTAGATCCACAGATACTGAGATGCTCACTTGTAACTTAGCCAAACCTCAAAGACCTCTCAGGCATAGTCCTCAGAAACTCCACATGCACACAAACATGATGATTCCCATTACAACACATACAACTGCATCTCATTGTGTCTCATCTACCAAGCCCATAAGGTAAAAAACTGCACAACCAAATATTCTGGTCATAGGAGACTCCATTGTGAGATGCATTGATGTCAATCTTACCAGGCTGGATAAGGAGAAAGTTACAGTTAGTTGCCTGTCAAGGGCCAGGATACACCAGATCATGCAAGCACTCAGGTCACCTACTCCTAAGTACCAGCATGACTCAGTCATACTCCATGTGGGAATGAATGACCTGAGAAGTACCTCCTTTGACTATATAAAGACAGACATGATTTAGCTCTCAGAATATGTGTCACAGGCAGGTATGGGCCTAGCACTAAGTGACATTCTACCTTCTCCAAGGATGATGCCACAATGCCAGCAGAAGATAATTAACTTTAGCAATTGGATTAGCTATTGCTGTCATTTTGAAGGGGTCCAATACTTGTTAGCCTGGGAGGACATGGTTGACAGGCCATGCTAGGGATGGTCTTCACCTGTCACATCTAGGCTTTCAGATATTGGCAAAAACAATATCCACTCCTATAGTGCCTCTTTTAGGCATTGCCAAGCAGACAAACCTTCCAACATAACAAAAGCTACTCATGACAAACTAAAGGCAATATTGCTCATTGCTGGCAGTCTCAACAAGAAACTGCACTCCTTAGAAATATTCCTCATCCTGGAGAATGCTGATGTCTGTGCAGTTACTGAAACATGGTTCAAAGCCATGAAAAACACTTCAGCAGTGCATGGCTGTAACACCTTTCATACGTTCCGACCACCCACTGAACGTAAAAGACCAAAAGGCGGAGGTGTATCTATTAACATAAAGGATAAGCACACCTCAAGACTGGTCAAACAATATGACATGCTTGAGTTACTCCATGTCCAACTAACCATGGGATCAATCCATTAACATATTCTTGCTAGTTACAGATCCCCCACCATGAGCCCAGAAACCCATACATCATACCCGAAGTTACTGTAATCACTCACCATACAGCCCAATACCATACACATGTGTGATTTTAACTACCCCTCCATTAACTAGGAGGCATACACAACCAGTAGCATGCAGGCCCACAATTTCTTGACTTTGTAAATTCAAATGTCCTGAAGCAGCTAACCTGCACTCCCACTAGGGGAACAAATATCCTTGATCTGGTACTCACAAATATGAAAAAGCACTGCACCCCCTGTAGTGTGATCTCCTCACTAGTAAAATCAGATGACAAAGTGGTCTCCCTTGAAATAAAGGTAAAAATACTCCCCTCACTGAACCCCAAAAATTTTAAGAACTTCTCCAAGGTAAATTACCCCCTATTAAGGGACAGCATAGTTACTTTCCAAGCTCCCCCAAATCCAGAAACACATAAACCTACACAAAGGTATACACCAAAGCCCTGTATGACTATACAAACAACTGCATAGAAATGGCAGTACAAGACTAAATAATCCCAGGTCAAAGTGCAAAAACAAGCCACCCTGGTGGACTCCTCACATTAATAGGTGTATCACAAAAGAAAGAGAATCCTGTGTAGATGTAAAAGGGAATGTGCACAACAGAGCAAAAAGTCCCTCATTAGTCTAAACAAGTGGATCAGGGAACTAGTCAAGTGTCCAATAGCAGACTTTGTGTAAAAATAGCCTCCAAATCTAAGTATAACAATAAAGCATTTTTAATTCATGTCTGCAGTCTTAAGGGCAACACCCAACAATGTGCAGAATTAGTTGCAGATGACATCACCTATACTCAGCCAGAAGATAGAGCAAATATGCTGGATGACAAATTCAGTTCAAATTTCACCTCCCCATTACCCCCAGTTCTCCCCCAAGAAAACCCTTCACTACTCCACCGCCGATTATCATCAAAGAACTGGTTGCCACTGCACTCTCTAAAGATAAAAGCAGGGCTTCAATAGGGCCTGATGATATACCTGGTTGCATCTTAAACAGCTTCCATTAGGACATATCAGGCCTGTTAGGATCTCTACTTAACCACAGTTTCCAGACTGGCCTTGTCCCAGTAGAGTGGGGGACAGCAACAGTTATACCTCTGCATAAAGGGTGACCTTTTGCTGACCCAAGAAATTACAGACTTATAAGTTTGACTAGTCTTATATGTAAGGGGATGGAAAGAATAATCATGGACCTGATAAATAATGACATAGGAAACCTCCAAACATGGACCTGACCCATTTCAGATTTGTCAAGGGTAGGTCATGCCTACTGAATTAGGTAGATTTCTTTGAGAAAGTCACTAAGGACATGGATGAGGGTAAAACAGTGCATACTGCCTACCTCGACCTGGTCATGGCATTTGACACAATTCCCCACTCAGGTATTATAAATAAACTCACAAAACTGGACATAAATTCCTATGTCACCGGATTAATAGCCAATTGACTCATGAACAGGACACGTGGTTAAAGTGGGTGAATTCAGATCCAGCAAGAGGCCAGTTTCTAGTGGTGTGCCACAGGGCTCAGTGCTGCAACCACTGATGTTTGGAATATATGTCTGTGAAGTCAAGGCTAATGTGGAAGGCCTCTGTATGACAACGTTTTCCGAAGACTGCAAGCTGAGGGCAATCAATGAATCCTCCAGTGATGTAGATATCCTTCACAAGGGTTTAGATCAGACAAATGATTGGTGACAGAAAAACTAAATGCAAAAAATGCATTACCATCCTCTTTGGGAAGTCAAATACCTCTGCAAATTACATCAACAGCACAAAGAGTAGACTCAGAGGTGAGAGATCTGAGTACACAGATAGATAGTAGCCTGAACTTTGACCAGTATCTGTCCCCAGTAGTGAGGAAGTGCTTCTATGTGGCATGATTTATCAGTAAAGATATGGTATCCACCAGATCCAAGTAAATTATAGTCCCACTATAGTCAATCCTCATTAGACCAGTCATCAAGCCATTTGGCATGTACTTGTCTAGGTACTTACAGCAGCTGGAGCAACCTCAGAGGTTCCTCACAAATACAGGGTGTAAGCAACATGTCCTTTATGGATACACTAAAAGTTCTATCCCTTTATTCTGTCTCCTACCGACTATTAAGAGGGGACCTATTCATGACCTACAAGGCACTCACAAATCCAGTCCTAATGAAGCTGCTACACATCTGCAAGTCAAACAGCATGGAGGTCACTGGATATAGGGATCTAAAATTAGTCTGTGAGTCAAAGAAAACATACTGGAGAGATAGATATGTGTCTCAGAGATCACCCCTTCTTTGTACAGACTTCCTAGTTTCATTAAACAGAGCACTTCCCTGGTCTTCTTCAAATGCAGTTTGAATCAATGGATGAAGAATCGCAAATTCACACCTGGGGTAGTGCCAATGTCCCTTACGGACAGGGCAATCTGTAACATACTCAAGGCATAGGCACAAACCCATGTCACCCTCTTGCCCATAGGGACCATATATTGATTAAAATTGTTTTATATTGGCTAGGCCTTTAAGGGCTCTTAAGCCGTTATTCTAGTAATCTCCTAAGAACCTATGTACCCAGGCTTGCTAGGAGTAAAACTTCGTTCAAAGTGCAGCACAGCTCAGCTCGATATACCTGAGCTAAAAATTTAAACAAACCAATGAAAAAAGCTTTAAAACAACTTTTGGCTCTAGACAATAATGCTAATTTTCCAGAAATAGCAAATACTTATCCTCTCTCCCTGAATAGTCATCACTATCTTTCAGACTGCCCATGCACTGGCTAACATCTTGCTGTACAGTTATTTAGTTATAAATAGCAGAAATGGAGGGAAAACAGTAGGACAGCCACATAGAAACTATACATTAATTAGTGAATGCTGGTACTGCACTACCAATCAGCATCTGCCAATCACATCCTCCTTTTAACACCTTGCAGTCAGAGTGGCTGTCCCCTTTACCTCACCCTAGCTATGTCTTTGAAGACAGTCATGGTGCTGATCTTGACCTTGCTTTGGAATTCAGCAGTATTAGTGAACAATAAATTATGCAAACTAAACAATAAATTATGCAAACTAAATCTGAGTACATTTATAGTTCAGTGAATAAAACACTGGCCATTCAATAGAATGTAACATGCATGTTTTGTAGGAGATATCTGACAATCTTGCTGGTGAGTATCTGTGATGTCATCAGAACCCTATATTTGGGCCATTTCTTTTTGAACTATTCTTCTTTGATATCAGATTGGAAAATCTTCTCAAGCTCTGGATAACCGAATATGCTGAAAGGCTGTAAATTGGATTATGACGTTATTTCTATAAAAGATGCATAAGATCTCCAAGAATATCTACAAAAATACATATCTGGCATTTTAGTAATAACGGTGCTTATAATGTCAATAAGCATCATGAAACTTGAAGAAAAGGCAAATATTATGACTGTAAAATTAGTGGTGAAATTAGACAAAATATTAGTGTCATTCTCCATGGAATAAATGTATGAAGCTCTGAATATGGTCAAGATGACTCAGACTCATTCAGCAGTCTGATAATCATGGGAGCTGACCAAAAAGGGTAAGAAAGAGCACTCTGATACTTGTTCATCCTGGAAGGAGCAAAGCAGTCTAGTCTGTTGAGATATTGATGCCATAGAAATACAGCATACAGCACGTTGACTAGTGGAATGCAATTGGGTCTGCCACATTACCAATAGACAATAACTTTCCCTGTCAGTGGGAATGCATGTGAGCTTACCTGTAGAGTTAGAACAAGGCAGTCATTAACATCATTCAGTAAATGTACAGGAAATTGAAAATATCAAGAATGGGTTACAACAATCATGCTTCTTGAAGGTAAGGAAGTAACAGTTTCATGGGGTCATAGCTTTTATTTGCAAGAATATGACCTACACGGGTTCAAAAAGCTCAAATGCTGTAACCCCATTTTGAGGTTTTCTATTTCCCAAATATGAACATCAGATTTATTTTTTGAAAAATATAATGACTGACATTGCACCCTTTTTTATGGACTTTATTATTATGAAGGGCTGACATCGCCTGATAATGAGATGGTGCTGATTCTTTAAGCTTGGAAGCTGTTACGTACCATAGCTATCACTTTTTGTATTATTGATATATGTTTTCAGTAGTAGGTTTCCTATTCTAGTGTTATATTCCTAAGCTTTGCATTTAGGACATACACTTTTATACAGTGTTGTACTCAATAACAAGTCAGTCAGCTTTGTAAAGTATAAAATGTGAGTGTCCTCACTGAAGGGACTAGACATGTCTTTTTGAATATGATGTTCTATAGAATATGCTTTGCTGACTTTGGCAGACACATATGTTCCAAACTTTAGGTAGTTATCTACCATAGTTAGCATATCTGTAATAAAGGTGTCATTTTAAATGATTTGATTGTTTATCTTGAAGTCATAATTTAATGTCTTTTTGTCATGTGTTTTTACTACATTTACTGATGTTAAAGGTGAGCTTATTGTTATTGTAGAATGTGTGTTTACTTTTCCAAACCATCTTGGAAAATTTCAGAATTTTTTGAAATATATAAAAAAGGTTTGAATCATAAGCATAATTTTTGCATGCCCAGTCTGTTTTCCACTTCTGTATCTGAAAAAAATATTCTAAAATCAAATGGCTCCAGTACAAAGCACCATGGGATACTACGGGTAACTACTGCTGGGATCGACAGGTAACCCCAATCAACCCTGATTTGGTATATCCTGTTGTTTATCAATTGCTTTACTAACTAAATTACATATACATTGACATTTGATGCTGTTGATGTGTCAGTACTTCCCTTATGTGGGTTTGTGCAGAATGCTTTAACAAGGTCAGGATAACCAATTGCATTGTCAGTCTTTCATTAAGTGTTACTGTACCTCTTCAAAGAGTGCCACAAGATTTGAAAAAAAAAAAAACTACAATCGCACCTTAGGTAAATGGATACCATTCCAAATCTAACCAAACTAGGTCAGGCTGATGTGTCTAAGACTGCTTGAGCTTGATGTCTCAACTCCTTTTGTGAATCAGTACAATTACAACTTATCGCCACAGGTCAGAGATATCCTCACATGTTAGTAGTTTATTTATCACCATTGGTTAGAGTCTAGTTACATTTTCATTGGCACTGTGTAAAAAAATCCTTCAGGAATGTTTTGTCTTGTCTCATGTACATTTATTTTTTGATATAATCCCTCCCATAAAGGGTGAATCCCTTGGCTATGTATAACTCTGACATATTCCTTGCTTACTGTGAAACATAGACAAAAATTTGCTGTGTCTTCTGCAGGAATAATGTTTTTGATAAGATGTTACATTCACACTTTTCTCTTTCAGTTTCTGATATAATTAAAGAAAACCTTATTATTGCTTTCTTCTACATATGTACTGTTTTCCTTAAAAAATAAATCATCATCATCATCATCATCATCATAGGCTAGTGAAGGAAGGGGCCACAGCTGCCCCATTGCTACAGCACTGATTGTTTATATACTTTATTTTGAAAAATACAATTTCATTTATCCAAGTAATTGTCCCGTCCCCCCTTAAATGACCACACTACACACAAAAAGACATTTGACGACCTTTATTAAACTGTATTATACAATGAACTAAGTACACAAAAGCCAACATTAATTAACTTCTTCAGCAACGATGATCTCCGGGCAGCGTCACCACTCACCCTGAATGAACTTTACCTCAAGGCAGCGTACCAACTCACCTTGATACCTTCTCCACCAGGGCAGCGTACCTACTCACCCACATAAACAGGCAGCATACCTACTCACCTCACACCATACCAAAACCATAAACCAATACACCTTCTTTAGAGGGGGGACAGAAGAGGACAATCCTGTCCCTCTTCTCTGCCTCAAATTGCCCACATCTTCCATCCATATATAAAAGAGGAGGGTGGGAGGGCCACCAGCTCACGCCAATTATCCCATGTCCTAGAGCAAAGCTTACCTACCCCTGCCTTCCCAATGCTGCTAAGGCCGCTAACAAGTCCTTACTGTTAGAGGACTCTACTTCCACTAGCCATTGGACCCCTTCCGCATTGATCAGCTCAAACAAATCCACCTACTCCCGTTTCCAAATGTTTTCCTTAACCGGACCTGAAATGTGTAGAGTCAGAATAACTGCTCCTGTCCCCTGCCCCAAAGACTGGGTAGCCAACCAATCCCCAGGCCACAGCCCAAAATCAGAGCCTACCTCCGAGCCCAAGCCCATACTGTCTCCAACCCCCCCCACCTCCCCCCGTCGCATCTCTAATCAGGTACCTGGCACCCTGTGCTAGCTGCCTCTGCGCCTCCTCTATCTCTTGCACACCGCCCCCGAGATCCCCAACTGCCAAGTTGTCATCCCTCCCCACCCCACAACCCTCAACCCCTAGCTCCCCTGACAATGCTGCTGTAATAAAACCATTACCTGCACGTTTGTCTTGCGATATACTGGGAACCGGTGTCTACACTGCTATCACCTGCTGTGTTGCCTGTTGCTTTTCCCCAGCTGGGGTTCTCACCGCCATACGTCGCCTCTTACGACCTGGGGTCTGCTCAGGTTCCTATACCACCTCCGATGTTGCCGCCTCCTGGAACAGCTCCACCGCCTGGGCCACAATTGCTTGCCACCTCTGCCTTAGCTCTGGTAATTAGGCCATCTGAAAAAAAGAAACAAAATATTAGCACTATTCTATAAGCCCGACTGCCTTACTCCCCCCCAACCCCTGGTATTCCCTTGCCCCCGCACCTTAACTTATCCCTGCCTGCCCACCATCACCTTTCACCCATCCTGTCAGCCACACCTCCTACCATTAGTACTCCTTCGTACCCTAGCATATCCCCTATCAATATCCCTCCCCCTATGTATCTATGAGAGAAAAAAAAAATATTTAATTAAGTCCCTCTAACTATCTCCCTGTCAATCAGCCACCCAATCCCCTCATCATTCACACAAACAAGATAAACACACTTACCTTCCCTCCCAGCATGATCCTCTATATAGGTAATGGTTATTCCATGCAGTGCACATGCGCAAACTGGTGCTAGGACCTAACGGCCAAAAGAATGGCAGCAGCAACCCACTACACCACCAGGGAGGACGGAGAAGCCATATCACCACCACCACCACCGAAACCCAGGACAGAGGGACACCCGATCGGCTGTGACGCCATCTTGAAGACAGAAGGACAAAGAAGACTGACCGATACCCATGAACCCACCAGGGAGCACGGACCGCCAACCGCCGCTATACCACCAATGAAGAAGTCAATGGACCCCCAAACTCATGCCACAACCACCGGGGAAGTGACACTGACACATCGGCCCACTATCCCACCAGGGATAAGATATTCTGCCACCAGGGAACACCCAGACGACCGCGACGCCATCCTAAAGGGGAACCACAGAGGCAAATGGACACCCACAAACCCTCCAGGGTGCGCGAACCACAAACACCGCCACTACCACCAACAAAATGGAGCCGGGCGCACGATGGACCCCGAGGAGCTGATCCGCCACTATACCTCAATGCTACCGCCAACTACGACCACCCGGAGAACATCTACCCCAGAAATTAGCACAACCAGCCCACGAACCCACCAGGGAGCATGAGGGGATGGTCTACTACTACCTCCAACCTAACTGGGACTAGATTACACCGATGGACCCCCCTTTGCCTACCACAACCACCTGGAGAACATCTTCCTGTTTTTTTTTTTTTTACATGTACCCTGACCACATGGCACCGATGGCCTGCTACCCGACAGAGCTAAGGACAGGCCCAGCCTCCCCCCATGGATGTCACTTGACTACATGGCCCCACCGAAACAAGGCCCGATGAATTCCCAGGAGACCGGCGGATGACAGGGAGCAAGGAAAACTTCAACCACCCGGGTAAGCTTAGCACTATTCCCATCCACAACATTATCTATATATCTACATTATACTAATTTTTTTTTTGATGTTGTTGTCTACCCCCCCAACCGTTCATACACACACACACACACACACACACACACACACACACACACACACACACACACACACACACACACACACACACACACACTACTCTATCACCCTTTCCTATCAGTACACTCAAACTATATTCCCAGACTCCAGCCCCCCTTAACTTAACCCCTAGAAAACACCAAAGGGGGGGACTGACCCAGACCACCTAACCCTCTTTCACCCTACCATCCAAGGCCTACCTTCATCCACGATGCCTACAGGTCGTCTGGACGTAAGCTAGCTATCAGTCCACCAACTCATGCCAAATGTGCCTACTTCCTCTAATCCCAAACCCTTAGTACTAAGTCCCACCTACTCCTACCTCACTTCCTTTTACATCTCCCTTTCTCCTTAACCCTTTCACCACCACAAACCCACTATCCTAACCAACTGCAATCCTTACCTTCCTTTCTATCACTATAACCTCCCCACACCCCTTTACTCCCTTACTCGAGGGACCGGGACAACTTAGTTTGGCCCAAACTGCATTTGCTTTTGGCAAAAAGAATATGTCTGCAAAACTGAGTACAAAAGTAATGCATTATGTTTCTCCACTTTATTGATTATATACTTTTGATTTGGAGAGGTGGTTCTAGTAAATTAGAAACAATCACACATACAGACCTACTGCTATTTCTCTTCTGCCTCTAAAATTCTCAGGAAATATATACAAAACCAACTTTTCCTTCACTTTACAACCAGGAAATTGCTATCACCTTCTCACTGGAAAAAAATAAAGGTCTTTCAAATGCTTATATTTTCCTAGACCACTCAAAGATGTTTGATACTGTATCCTCTCCTCTCTTTCTCCAAACATTTCCCAAAATTTGCCTAAGCTCTAATGCATAAATTAGTTCCAGTTGATACCTTTAACCTATTCGAAAACAGTTAAATGGTCACAGATATTTTCTAAATATCAATCCGTTACAACTGGCTTCCACATGGATTCATAGTTGGACCTACCCTTTTTAGCATTGTTGTTAAGTATATGTATGCTATTCGACCTAGCACTAACCTGCTCTAGTATGCAGATGATTCCACCCTCATCTCTTCTGCCTGTTCCCTAGCTCAGTCTAAGTTCAAAACTTTTACCATTTGGAACACTGTCTTGGATTCACAACTTGTTTTAAATGTAAACAAAATAAAGCTCATTTTATTTGGTTAAGATGTCATTAACTTTACCTTACAAATCAACTATTCATG
The DNA here is from genome assembly GCF_019279795.1 of Protopterus annectens. NCBI lineage: Eukaryota > Metazoa > Chordata > Ceratodontiformes > Protopteridae > Protopterus > Protopterus annectens. The sequence continues at coordinate 1,545,830,616 of NC_056743.1, read as the reverse complement.
CCAAACTCATCAAGACTTATTATTAAGCATAAAATACACTTCAACAAGCATACTGATTACATTATTTCAGAAACTCACAAAAATAGATATGTTTTACAGCTCCAGCACTGCTTCTACATCCCTCACTATATTCATCATCTGTTCTAAAGTACACAGTTCAATCCACTTGTGAATGACTGAACAAACCTATAACAAAATTGTTAAACCTCTAGCTAGTGTGTATAATAAAATTCACCACTGTAAAGCTTTACAAAAATATCAGTGGTTGGCGCTACTTAATCTTTTAACTTTTAATTAGCTGAAGACTATACACAATCTTGAGAATTCAATAAACTCCGTGTAGACTTAGTGCAATGCCTACATGAATTTTAAGTTTGCGCAATGAGCAGCAGTGCTAATTGGCTAATTGTGTATGCATGCTGTGCATTGTGCATAAATGTTAACAAGCATGGTTTTGTGGCCAGCAACAGTGTTGCCAGCCAGGAACAGTGTAACACACCATGAACACCTGCAGATATGTACACCTGTTTATCTATGGGCAAACTAGTTCTGCAGGATTTTGCAGAAAGCCACAGTGACTACCAGAGTTTTTAATAAAGTAATCTCTGCAGTTCCAATACATTACATGAAAATGTATACAGTGCAGAGTAGTGTGCAAACCTGTTTCAGGCATACTGAATACAATTGTTGAAACTGATCGGCAAGGTTACATAGACTGGATTAGAAATAATTATTCAGGGGAAGTGTGTGTATTGAAAAGGGACCCACAGATGAAATGTAGGAATGAACAGAGGAGAAGAGGACAGGTGAAACATGGTAAGGTACAACAGGTGAGGGCATGTCAATGTATATACACAACAAAGAAAAAACAGTTGTAGTATGAGCAGTATTCAAATACGTATATAATACAGTACGTACTGTTGTATACACCTCCTGTGTGGGTATAGTCGTATCATCACACAGTTGTTGCATATTATGTGACTGTCACGCAAGGTGACATATCAGTGGAGAGAATTCTTTGTGATATAAGCATCCAGACATGAACATTATAGAGGACATTTATCAAGGATGGTATATACAGTATGGGTTAGGTGCATATTGTAAAGATGTCTAAAATGAGTTGCCTGAATATGAATGTAATGTCAGCAGAGGTCTTAACCAAGCAGGACACATAGCAGCAGACTCATGGACAACAGTAGGCAGAAACATGTACAATCATGAACAATATCAGAATAATACCACCATTAACCCCATGTCTTTGACATAACATATGCGATTGTGAGTGATTATAGATGGTTCTGCAAGAACTCACTTGTACAACTGTCATGATTTGTCAACAATCTATGATGGGAATCAGGCACACCTTCCTCAAAATTTAACATCTGCTGGAGGTGTTAGGAGGGACACTGTTACATCTGTATTTGAAATTACTAGCAATCCTGGCTAGTTGACAGGTGTGGAAGGCATCTATATGGCACAATCCACACTGTCATGAATGTAACCCATGCCATGAATGTTGTTAATCAGCTATGTATTTACTGTGTGCATCATAAGAACACATATCACACATGCATCTTGTATAATACCTTGATGGGGGTTCTGCACCATCAAGCACTAATGCTTATGCAACAACAAGAATACTTAGGTGTGGCCAATAAGATGTGTGGGAGCTCATTGTGGCAAATGTGGTATACTTGAGTAACTCTTCCCTTGAAGATGTGTTGGGAGGTACATGAAAAAGGGTGCATTGTACTCAGTTATCGGTGTGATGAGGGCTGAGAACTATGGAACTATAATGCCCTTTGATATGGATGTCCCACACATACTCAGGAGTTGTCTTACATACAAGGGAGTAGTCACGCTATGGGAACATGCTGGTGGATGTTCTGCATACCATCTACCTGAGTACACAGTTCACATACCACTAGGTCTGCTCATAGGGGTGTTCTGTCTACGTTATCATAAGGTTGTGCATTTGCTTTTATAATGTAACAAATCCCTCCGTGATGTTTGTTCATCTACTGTGTTTCCATGGCTGTGGTAGTAATCCTTTGTGTGTGGTGATACTGTCTGTATTATGCCAATGCTACAGTTGGATTCAATGATTGTTCACAATCTACTGTCCTCCACAAAGCTGGATGGACAAAGGATGTGTAAGTCAGTCTTGATGTCTGAGATTTAAATAATAAACAGGAAAGGGCCTAGCACATATCCCTGAGGTACATACGTGATCACTGGACTCTAGATATAGGTCACTTCACCCACTTCAACATATTTATCTGTCATGTATGCGATCCAGTGATCTATCCACTTGGTGATGCAGGTATTTATGGCTACTTGTGACAGTTTCTCAGTAATACCTCAGTGTGGATTTGTGTCACATGCCTTGGCCAGGTCAAGTTATGCACAATTATAGTGTCGTCATCATGCATGCCCTTGATGACCTTCTTAAGAATATTGAACAGATGTAACAGATATGATGTAGCCTGAACAAATCACACATGTGTTTGGCACAAAGTCGTGATACTACCTGTGCCATTTTAAAGAAGGTCCATGAAGACTTGTTGTTCTACCTCACAGATGAGGAGAGTCAGGATGGGACTATACATGCATGCATCAAATGATGCTCCCCCAGTCAGAAGGATGTATGTTGATGTACACCCTTCTATGGGAAAACAGGCTGTCCGGAGGCTGCTTTGAAGTGTTGATACAACCACGTCTAGAAGGTCCATGGTTTGAGTCATGCTATAGCAAACCTTGTTGTGTTGTACCATTTTTTTTGTGTTATTACCTGTAGAGAGCACACAGATGAGCTGCCCTGATTAGAATAAAAACTAAGTAATGTTTGCATGTATACTTTGGCTGATGGCCAGAGGCAATGGAGGGGGGTGATGTATGAGGCAAAATGTCAACTAGCAAATTGACTGTTTTCGCTAGTTGGGTATGTCTCTTGTCATCCACACACGTCTGTGCTTAATTGTGTATTCCCCTTAACATTTCACATTTGGTAGAGTAAATGATTTGTGAAAAGACCTCCAAGACCTCCTCAGCAAAAACTGAGGGTAATGCTACTTAATGCTAGAAGTCTAAATCTCAAAATGCACTCCTTAAAATGGAGAACATTGATATCTGTGCAGTGACTGAGACCTGGTTCAAGGCACCAGAGAGCACCCCTGCACTACCAGGCTATAACCCATACCACACTTTTCGGCCATGTAACCTGGACCGGAACACCAAAGGCAGAGGTGTGTCCATATTCATTAAGGATATCCACACCTCCAGGCTAGTTGCTTAGCATAATGCATCCGAGGTTATCCAAGTGCAACTAACTCTGGGCAAAACTGCAATCCAAATTGTAGCTTGTAGCTTGCAACAGATCCCCCACCATGCCCCAAGATTCCTACTCCTCTTTTCTTGATGTACTGGAAAATATTAGGGTTCAACCAAACACCCTAATAATGGGCAATTTCAACTACCCCACCATTAACTGCGAAAATACTCGTGTACCAACTCCTTCACACAACGCTTTCTGGAACTCATAAACTCCAATGCCTTGGATCAACGTATCCACACCCCCACCAGGGGCAACAATATTCTAGACCTAGTCATTACCAACATGAGTGACTGGTGTTCTACACCTGAAGTCAATTCCTCATTGGTCCGATCTGAAAATAAGCTATAATATCCACATCCCGCCCCCACCCCCATTAAGGAAACCACAGTGAAAAATTTCTCCAAAGCCAACTTCATGCTTCTTAAGACAAAAGTGGTGAACTTCATGACACCCATGCAAATGGACAATACAGTTATGATTGTTGAAGCCTACACAAATGCACTCTATAAGCACTTACACGAGTGCATGGATTGTGCTATCCCAAACAGAACCAAGACGCTATCCTCCAAAAATGGATGCCAATCTGATGGTCCCCTGCCATAAACAAACTGTACAAGGTACTAGGTCTAGAATATTTACCAGAAAGGCTCATCCAGACTCTGCTACACTTTGCTGTGAAGGAAAGGTTAGTTTGCTGTTATTTTTTGTATTTCTGTATTGCCTTTCTATATTTTGAATACTGTAGTTTGTTTTCTTTATCTTGTGTTTTGCTTGCATTCTGTTTTAACAGCATATTAAAACTTCAAAAGAGACCACAGCTCTCTCTGTTCTGAGTCAGGCAGAATTTTTCCCTCCCTCCCACTCATTTAAGTTGTCTTGTTAAATACCACTGTCTTTCTAGTTGTATGTTAATCTGACCATATATCTCATTTCTCTCTACTTTCACTGGCTTATGTGAGTAATCACAAAACCATCACTTTTGAAATCCCCTTCAATTATTTAAATTTATTGGCCATCCTACAGTATTTCATAGTACCAAAATACAAAAGTAACCACCTTTCAGTCCATCTTGCTGTTTTAAAATAGTAACTCTCCACTAAACCTTAACTTTTTAAACAGGTAAAACTCAAGTTACCTACTTTCATATCTCTCTAGTGCACACTGCAGAGTGCATTCTTTTCAATCTTACCTTTAAGCATCCCTGTTACTAGCACTTTCTCTAATACCTAAAAAGATCATCTCTACTTGACTCCAAGTAGACTTTTCTCTATCTGTTAAACCTAGCACTTGCTCCTACAGTACTTATTACCTTGATACGGCACTCTTATAGATAGCACCCCAAAAAGGCAAACCCCCATTTCTCGGTCACCCACATCCCGCGGAATCTCTTTTAAAGTTTTTTTGTCTAGTCCTTCTAGCATGTCGAGGCATCAGTTGCTACTGTCCTCTCCTGCTCAGCTGGTGAACCTGGGAATATTGAGGCAGTGTTACAATTGCCTCATGTACACAGACAACCCTCTCCTCCTCCCACAAAACACAAATACATGCGAGAGATGCAACTATACAGCCAAACTGGAGGCTGAGCTCTCTCAACATAGGACTGGCAAGACCAGTCAGGAGGAGAAGGTTACCACACACACTATAGACCCAGTCTCACATAGTACCATCACAACCTCAAATCATACACATAAACACACAAAGACATACTCGGCGGCTCTGATCAAAAATCTACCAAAACAGCAGAGGCCACCAAAGCAGACACCCAAACAACCACCACCTCAGAACACAACACCTGCAACACATAGACCTCACAGTCAGAGTGTCAAACAGTCACAGCCCTTAAGGCCAAACACAATGCCAGACACACTAGTCATTGGTGACTCCATAGTCAGACACACTGACGCCGCCACCAGACTGAGTAAGGAGAAGGTCACAGTAAGCTGCCTGTCGGGCTAGAATCCGCCACATAACGCAAGCACTCAGGTCTCTCAACAGCAGGTACACTCAGTCATTGTCCACACTGGTGTAAACGACCTGAGACTACATGAAAAGAGACATTGAGGAGCTCTCTGATTATGTAGCCCAGGCAGGTATGACCCTGACCTTGAGCAGTATCCTACCTTCACCAAGAATGATGCCACAATACAGAGATAAGATGATCAGCTTTAACAATTGGCTTAAACTCTGGTGTCATTCAAAGGGGATCCAATGTCTGTCTGCCTGGGATGACATGCTGGACAAGCCACGCTGTTTCGAAGGGACGGCTTGCACCTGTCACCCTGGGATTCCGGATATTGGCAAAGGCTCTTGCCCCATAGTGCCTTTTTAGGCAAGGCTCAAATTCTAAACCTACCACCCTAGAACACAAAAAGGAAAAAACTAAGGGTAATGCTGCTCAATGCCAGAAGTCTAAATCTCAAAATGCGAGGCCCTTCTCAGTATGGAGAACATCGATGTCTGTACAGTGACAGAAACCTGGTTCAAGGCTGAGAGCACCCCAGCACTATCAGGTTTTACCTCTTATCATGCGTCGCCCCAAAATCCGGACAATACCAAGAAAGGGGGTATCCATATTCATCAAAGACACCCACACCTCAAGACTAGTGGTGCATCGGAGACCATCCAGGTGCAATTAACCATAGGCAAGACTGCTCTGCAAATTGTAGCATGTTACAGGCCACCCTCACAAACTCAGGAACCTCACATGGCCTTCCTGAAAACACTAGAGGGATAAATGTATCACCAAACACCATCATACTAGGTGACTTCAATTACCCTAATATAGACTGGGAACACTACTCAAGCCCAAACACCCTAGCCCAAAAGTTCCTGGAATTCATAAACTCAAATGCCATGGAACAACTAGTCACCATCCCCACAAGAGGAGAAAACATACTTGATCTCATCATCACGAACATGGGAGCACAATGTTCAACACCGAAGTATACCCTCACTGGTGAGATCAGATCACAAACTAATCTCGCTGGAGCTCCTCATCCACCTGAAATAAAAAGACCACAGTAAAGAACTTCACACTTCTAAAGACTAGTGTGGTCTCCTTTAAGGCCCCGAGCTGGCGGAAAAACAGTACTCAAGCCACTGAATCACTTACAAATGCCTTCTACCAGCACCTGCAGGACTGCATGGATAAGGCAATCCCAAGCAAAACAAAGACTCTTTGTACCAAAGGCAAACGTCCAGTCTGGTGGACCCCAGCCATAAACAAACTCTACAACAAAAGGAGGAAGCTACTACAAGATAGAGCAAAATCCTTAAAAGGTAAGACACCCTTGATCACTATAAGTAAAAACTAAGAGCTCTCATAAAATCATCCAAAGCAAATTTTGAGAGTAAAATAGCTAAAGACTCAAAAGACAATCATTAGAAACCTGGGAGGAAACTCCCAGATATGCTCAGAACTAGTTCAAAATGATGTGAAGATTACTGATCCTACAGACATTGCCAACATACTGGCTGACAGGTTCAGTGCAAACTTCTCCTAAAGGAGAGATATCTATACCAAGCGATTGCAGCCCCCAAACATCTCCAACGCCCAAGTGAGAACTGCTCTCTCCAAAGCAAAAACACAGCATCCATGGGACCTGATGGTGTCCCCGGCTGTGTGCTCCACGAACTCAACGAGGAATTAAACCCACAGCTAGGACAGCTGTTTAATCATAGTCTTACCTCTGGATACTGCACTCAGGAGTGGCGCACTGCAACTGTGGTCCCACTTCACAAAGGCAGTGCCTCCACCGACCCCTGGAAATTACCGCCCATGGGTTGACAAGCCTTATCTGCAAAGCCATGGAGAGGATCATAATGGACCTCATAAATAAAGACATAGGGAATTTGCAGACTTTGGATCCATCCCAGTTTGGCTTTGTCAAAGGCAGATCATGCCTTCTAAACTTGGTTGACTTTTAAACAGTCACCAAAGCCATTGATGAGGGAAAAGCAGTCCATACAGCATACCTCGATCTGGCGTATCATTGAAAAACTCATCAGCTTAAATGTTAACCCATACATCACAAGATGGGTTGCAAACTGGCTGAGTGACAGAACCCACAGGGTCAGAGTTGCTGGCGCCATGTCAGACTCAAAGCCTGTCACAAGTGGTGTACCACAGGGCTCAGTCCTGGGCCCACTTGTTTGGCATCTACTTTTCCAGTACAAGCAAACACAGGAGGGTTATGGCTGACAAAGTTTGCAGATGACTGCAAACTAAAACACATCTGACACAGATATCCTTCAAGGGTCTCACAGAAACGGATAACTGGTGCCAGAGCCATGGCCTAAAGTTAAATGCCAAAAAATGCATAGTCATACCCTTTGGGAAAAACAAGGTTACCCCTAGCTACCAAATAGGTGGCAATCCACTGAGCACAGAAGAAGTTATCAGGGACCTGGGGACCCAGGTTGATAGTAGTCTGTCATTCGACACCCATGTAGCTAAAGTAGCTAGGAAGACCTTCTACATTGCCCACCTTATCATGAAGGGATTCTCATCTAGATCAAGGGAGGTCATAGTCTCCTATACTCATCACTCATCAGACCAATGATTGAGTACAATGCCCCATTCGAATGTATCTGACCTGACACTTGCAGCAGCTGGAGAGGCCACAAAGTTCCTCACCAAAAGGATAAAGGGTCTCAAACATCTGTCCTATGCTGCCTGACTGAAAGAACTCCAGCTCTATTCAGTGAGGTGACCTTTGCCTAACATACAAGGCCATGTCAAACCCAGATTTGATGAATATGCTTCACCTCAAAAATCTAGGATAGATTCATCACCCAAAGACTCCTATGCTGTGGAATAAAATATATGTGAGGCAGAGCACTGGCCTTGTTCAAGAGAAATCTTGACCAATGGATGGATTACCTCAGTGTCACTGCTCAACAGAGGCACAGCAAAATAATGGGTATAGTTCCCCATACTAAAGGTGGTGCGTGCCACAAAAAAAATAATGGCTAGGTTTGTAAATGCCTGCGGGCAGATAGCCTAGTATGAACCTATGAACCTATGAACAGAAGGAAGAAACTGTTGCAAAAGAGAGTAAAATCCCATGAGTGGAGGAGCTCCCTGGTCAGCCTCAGTAAGAAGCTGAGATCCTTTATAAGAACCTCCAAAGTTAGCTACAAAAACAAAATTGCCACTGCTTCTAAGGACAATGACAAAGAATTTTATTGCTATGTCAAGAATCTTAATGGCAACATCCAGATCGGCTCTGAGTTACAGCACAATGACATGAAAATTACAGAACCAACTGATATTGCCAACATCCTGGCAGATAGGTTCAGTGCTAACTTTACCCCCACCCCCACCCCCTAAAGGGCCCATACCTATACAGGAAGAATGCAGAGTCCCTGTAATCACAACTATGCAGGTAAAAGCTGCACTCTCTAAAGCCAAAAACACAGCATCCATGGGACTGGACAACATCCCAGGCTGCATTTTACACAAACTTCAGAACAAACTGGCTCCCCACCTAAGCACCATGTTCAATCATAGCCTCACATCAGGCTTTGTGCCCACTGAATGGCATAGCACAATAATTATCCCACTCCACAAAGGGGAGCCACCAGTGATCCTGGGAACTGTTGCCCTATTAGCCTGACGAGCCTGGTCTGCAAGGCCATGGAACGTATCATCATGGAACTCATAAACAAAGACATTGGTAACCTCCAAACTCTGGATCCCACCCAGTTCGGGTTTGTGAAAGGCAGATCATGCCTCCTGAACCTGATCGACTTCTTTGAGGCAGCCACCAAAGCCGTAGATGAGGGTAAGGTGGGTCACACAGCCTATCTTGACCTCGCCAAGGCTTTTGACACAATCCCCCCATTCTGGAATTATAGCAAAACTCACTAAACTAGGTATAAATCCCTACATCACAAGATGGGTTGCCAACTGGCTCACTGACAGAACCCACACTGTAAAAGTTGCACACTCCAAATCTGACCTCAAACCAGTGACAAGTGGAGTGCCACAATGTTCAGTCCTGGGGCCTCTCCTGTTTGGTATCTACTTCTCTGAAGTACAGGCTAACACAGAAGGCCTCTGGCTAACAAAGTTCACAGATGACTGCATACTAGGAACCATAGTAGAGTCCTCAAATGATGTGGAAATCCTACAGAAGGGCCTCACTGAGACAGATGCCTGGTGTCAGAGCCATGGCCCCAAGCTCAATGCCAACAAGTGCATTGTCATCCCCTTTGGTACAAACTCTGTACCCATGATCTACTACATAGACAGCAGTCTACTTAACATCGAATGTGTGATAAGAGACCTTGGGACCCAGGTGGACAGTAGTCTGTCCTTTGATAATCACATCGCCACAGTAGTCAGGAAGTCCTTCTACATGGCACACCTCATCATAAAAGGGTCCTCATCCAGGAAAAAAGTGATCATTGTTCCCCTCTACTCGACACTCATTAGACCCATTATAGAGTACAACACCCCTTTTGGAATGTACCTCACAAGACATCTGCAGCAGCTGGAAAGGCCACAGAAGTACCCCACAAAGAGCATTACTGGCCTCAGACAGATGCCCTACACTGACCATCTCAAAAAACTCCAGCTTTACACCATAGCATATCGCCTACTCCAAAGTGATCTCTGCCTAACATATAAAGCTATGTCAAACCCAGAACTGTTGGACATGCCACACCTAAAGAAATCCCAATCCCTCCGAGCTACACAGTCTGGGGACCTAAACCTTGTCACCATAATAAATAGGACATGATGGAGGGATAGATTCCTTTCCCAGAGACTTCCCATACTCTGGAACAGGCTACCCATCTATGTCAAGCAAAGTTCTTCATTAGAACTCTTCAAGAAAAATCTTGATGAGTGGATGGGAAATAGGAAATACACCCCAGGGATCACTTCTGTGTCTCTGCTCGACAGTGGCACAAGAAAATAACTTTCTTGGGTGGCATAAGCCAGGGAATCTTGTTGGCTAGGCTTATGTAGGCCCCCAGGCTGATAGCCTAGTACCTACCTATGAACCTATGAACCTATAAATACAACCTTGATCATTCATCACATTCCACACTGGTACTATGCACATATTTGTACAATTGTACCAAAGTCATAAACTTACATCAATTGCACAACATATGCCTATATGTGTTTCATGGGAAAGATGTGTCTGAGCAGCCTTATGCCATATCAGGACACATTACATATCAGTTGTTTGCAGCTCGTGCAGAACATTTCCTGATACAAATGGTAATAGTTACACAATGGTGCTGCTGACCACCTCAGGAATCCTTGGGTATAGTGGGTATAGTGACATAACTGAACATGCAATGAACATGCAATGAATTCCATATGGTTTCAATTGAATCAAAACATGGGATACACTGGTTGTGTTTATCACAGCATAAGAACATGTATATGAGACAAGACTTATGTGACCATGTAATCAATATGAATTTATATTGATGTCTGTCACAGAACATTTGAAATGTAGACACAAGCACACCCGTACCATATTGCAAGAGTAATTGTGATGATGGAATGTGAACTGTGTCCACAGTTGATCTGCTCCACTACAACACATATCCTAATACATTGATAATATACATAAAGGTGTATCATACCATGTCAACAGTTCTTAGGATACATATTACAATTGTCTAACCTTTAAAAGCATTTATACAGCTTTCCCTGTTTGTGTGAAGTAAAGTGATGAGCAAAAGCAGGCTTCTGCTTCATTGATAAAATTATGAGAGTTCTATTGGTTTGCTTACCTCTGCGCAAACACGTTAAGGCGTGACAGTCAGCACTTTGGAAACTACTGAGTATAAGAAACACATCTGCTGCTTAGCTAACTCTGTGGCAGCAGGTGTAGGAGCATTTAGGTATTTATTTTGAAGCTAGATGATACTGGGTTCAAGTCAAGCTCTAGCGAATAATTTAAAATATGGATTAATGACGTAATTATTTGAAATGTGAGATGGAATGACTACAGTGAAGTGCTGTATATAAACAAACAGTATTCAAGTGATTTATGTCAACAGTACACGTATGAAGTTACATATTGACACAGTCATCAGACTAAATAAATAGTTTTTAAATAAAAGTTTTAATATACATGCCTTTATTCCACTTATCTCAAACATCCAGTGATGATGTCATTCACTATAAATTGTCCAGCGGTATTATAAAAGTCAGATTTGTGCTGTGGCATTTGCATTAAATACCAAGTTCTCTAGCTGGTATATTTAGGTAGGGATTCTGATCTCACTGAGGTCAGTTTGTCTGTGCTCTCAAAAGAGCATTACTGAGTATCTTGTAGTCAGTAATACAGTCCCATGGAGTACATATATTCTGATAGTTGTACATGCCTACGCATCCATTTCATTCAGGCCTGCCAACATCTTCTTTCAAACATCCAGTGATGATGTTATCCACTATAAATTGTCTGGCAGCATTACAAAAGTCAGACTTATGTCATTGTGCTTGCATTAAATACTGCATTCCTTAGCTGGTGTACTTAGGTAGGGGTGCTTATCTCACTGCAGTCAGCTGGTGTGTGTCTGTGTTCACTCAGTTGATATTCAAGATCCCATTTTACACCAGCATGTGAGACACTGCTATTATCATCTTCTTCTCACCAGACACTGCAGATGTCATCAGTTATAAAAGTGTTGTTGGACACTATAAAATCTAGACTTGTAATGTAGTGCTTGTGTTAAGTACTGTGCTCAGTAAATAGCTAGGTTGGGGCTCTGTTCTCAATGTGATCAATTGGTGTGTGTGTGTGTGTGTGTGTGTGTGTGTGTGTGTGTGTGTGTGTGTGCGTGTGTGTGTGTGTGTGTGTGTGTGTGTGTGTGTGTGTGTATGTGTGTGTGTGTGTGTGTGTGTGTGTGTGTGTGTGTGTGTGTGTGTGTGTGTGTGTCTGTGTGTGTTGACTTGGTTGACATTCAAGCGACCATTTTACACCAGCATGTGGGACACTGCTACTACCATCCTCTTCTCACCATACACTGCTGATGTCATAAGTTATAAAGTATTGTTGGATACTTGAAAAGCCAGACTTGTGCTGTGAGACTTGTGCAAAGTATGTAAATAGATAGGGGCTCTACTCTCACTACAGTAAACTGTGTGTCCATTCAACAATTCACTATGGTGACAATTTTAGGAAGATATGTGAGTCCACAGCTATGTCAGACTCGTCTTCAAGCAAAGTATTGTAGCATACACTGGTTATTTCATTCTGTATAACATGCGCTCTGACAGTATTCAAAACAAACCTGTGCTGTGCAAGTGACATTAACTACTGTGTTTGCATGCTACTTTACCTACACATATATGGGTTCTAATCTGACAGCAGGCAACTTGCATGTCTATACATACAACTATCACTTCTGAGACAGTTTTTCATAGGGTTATGACTCCATATCCAAGCCTACATAGAGTTCATTGAATCTCCAGGATTGTTTTTAGAACGAAATGTTCTTCTGGAGAAAGAAGTCTTGTTTCCCATTTTTCAAAATCTGTTTCATTATATGTTGTGATTAGATATATTAGATTAACCTGCAGTAATGGTCAGCAGAGTAAGAGGCATGAATTTTTATGGGGCCATTATCTATATTTAATTTGCAGCTAGTACTTCAGTCAATTAACCTACAAGTAAATCAAGGACGGATGCACACATGGTTTTGGACAGCATTTATGCAAACTGCCAACAGCTCTGTTTCTTGCATGGAACTCTTTGGATGCTATAGCTTTTACTAGCTCTCTAGATGGTCTGAGGTCTCTTCCTGTTCTTTCAGTGCACCATCTTTTCTACACTTACTCCTTCACAAAGAAGAACTTTTTTGCCATTGTTTTAACCTACTCTTAGAGGATATGTAAACTATCCATTAAATCCTGATTGGAGGATGAATGTTCTCCAACACTCCAACAGGGTGTTAATGTGCAGGTAATATCCACTGAAAAACAAGGCCACTTCTTTCATGACAGCATTTTAAGGTGTCCTAAAGCTTAGACATTTGAAAAGCAAATGAGCCCCATTTTGTACACTTGATAAACAGTACTTTGCTTTATAGTAAGCACAAACAGTAAAAAACAAAAACAAGATAAAAGAAAATTGCATGTGCATGTATGCATGTGCATGTGTACTTGCATTGCTGCAGTGTTGGGCCTTAGAATACACCTGGGTGGGTATTATTTTTACAATAACACACATCCTGTTTGACATTATTGCTTGCATAGCTGATTTTCTAGTACCTAGAAAGTTAGATAAATGTAGGTGACATACTCTGTCTCTCTGCTTTCATTCTTTCCTTCATAGAGGTTTAAAGTTCACTCTAGTACAGGAATGAACTTAGTTCATTAAATGTAAACTGAATCAGTTAGCTGCTTTGATCAGGATCTTATAGTGATTGTTCATGCTTTGCTTTCATCCTGGCTTGACAAATTCCATTTTCTCTGCCAAGGGTTTTCTACTTACAAAAATGATGCATTTGGTTTGCTAGAATTTATATGTGTATATTTTATCAGATTTGCTATGCTTGCTCGTAAATGTAAATTTGTGCTATTTGTATGCTATGCATTATTTTGTTACATTATGATGTAAACTGGGCTGAGCCTGTAATTGGTCATTGTTTGATGACTGTCCTGCCTCAGTAAACAAACTTCAGTAACTAAACAGATAAATAAAAAATACTCCTTTCATAAATTTTTGATTTATACAAGAACTATTTTTAAACATTTGCTCTGAATTCAGTCTAAAAAGTTTAGACAATTTCTTCTGCCTTAACAAATCCCTTTACATTATTTCTCTGCATTCTTGTTTACCAGCCTCACCATCTATTTTTATGTCAACAGCAAAAAGTCATCCCATTCCTTCTATAATGTCACTTGTTCTGACAATGAAAAGGACTCAGTGCTTGCCTCAGTTGTATCATGCTGCAACCATTCTTTCATTTGAGCAGATTTTGCTTCTGTGTCTTTTTGTGTAGACTTTGTTCTAGCTGTGCAACCACTCTGAGGCTCCAACCAAAGCTATCTTCTATTTTCACTAACTATTTGTATGGCATGATGCCAGACACCTTGCTAAAATCTAAACTGGCCACATCTACGGTTCCTTTCTCTTTTGCGGTCTATGTTATCCTGTTAAAGATTTTTTGAGCTATATGTACAATTGCCTTCCTGATGTGAGGCCACAGTGCGCTATGGCCAGTGTCCTACTGGCCTTCGCATATGTTAAAATAATATCCTCACTGGTGACTGGAACTGGCTTGACCTGTAATTTGGACTCCATTTCTAAGTCAATGCATGTAATCTCCTATTTGCCTCCATTCTTACGAAGGGAGTCATATTACTTCATTTTCTGTCTTTAATAGTCTTACACACGATCCATAATTTCTTTAAAACCTTAGTTACTGATATTACCACCAACTGACCTACCATGATAAGACTTACTGTTTTCTGAACCATTTCACTTTATAGTTGCTTCATGACCATTTCCTTTGTGAAAAGACTAGGATCAATTAGTGATCCCAGCTTCTTCTCTTGAAAGGATATGATAAATCAGTCTTCTTCTCTGTAGATACTGAGGTTAAGTGTGCATTTAAAAGTCTTTGTTTTCAGCATTCTGCTTAGCTCATATAAATTTTTAGATATTCCACTGTACTTTATTTTGTTTCCTTTTGCTCTCTTAGTAATCTATAAAATATTTTATCTCCTTCAGATGCAATTTGAAAGTAATATTTACAGTAAGAACATTCATCATTGTAGTACTGACAGGTGGCAGATTAACTTTCTAACTTAGGATACTAATTGGACTTTACATGCTAGACTTTCTTAGTAGCTGTAGATAAGAGAATGTGCTGTAACTTTAAGAAGCATTTCCAAGTGTAGGCACATGCATATAAATAGTGACCACATGCAGACAGCAGTGCCATTTTGAGAGAACAGCCAGAGTGTTAACATGTATGAGTGTAGTAGTCAGTCTGTTTATAAGTTTATTTAAGTTTAAGTTACTAAGCCTCAGTCCTGATTTGTTTGTGTGTAATAAAGCTACATGAACTGAAACCACAACTGTTCATCTGTTTTATCTTGACCGGATGAGTGACATGGTGTCAGAACTGGGATTGAGAGTGCAACTTCTTCAAGCCATGAGGTGCAGAGCTGATGGTGAAGATATATTGAGCGGGTCTGGTAATACAGTGCTCAAACAAACAAAAAATGCCAGAAATGAACTTCAGGTAACCTAAACTTGCACAAATAATTTATTTTGCAAAGGAAACAAAATGGAGTATTTGTAAGGCACAAAGCACATTATTAATCAAATGAGTAGCTCAAAACTCATTATTAATCAAATGAAAAGCACAAACTGCATTATTAATTAAACAAAACGTTCAAAATCATGATATTTGATAAAACTATCAGAAATGCTTATGGGGCTCTGAATTACCTTTGGTTTGTTTAACGAGCATGTTTAAAGTAAAATGCACAAAAGAAAAGTATAAAGAACATGATGGTTGAATGGGCATAACAAGTACAATGAAAGGGGAAAATAAGCTTAAAAAGCAAGGCAACTGCATTTTTTTTAGTAAACAACTGTGTTTTGGGCCTAAATTACTATTTCGCATTGACCAAAGCCAACGAAGGCATAACTAGAGTTGTTCAAAGTATCTCAGAGTGTGCAAAGTGTGTGCAGAGTGTGTGCTTTATTACGGTGCAATTATTTAAAAGAATTTGCCGTGCGCAAAGTATAGTTATTTTGCAAATTGCAGGCAAAGTACGGCCATTTCGAAACATTTCTTGTGCTGTGTACATTTATTCTCAGAGTACTGCCATTTCAAAGTGTTTCTTACACTTTACAGAGTTATTTCACAAAGTACAGTCATTTTGAAAAGCTCTTGTACTGTATACAGTTTATTTGCAAAGTGCAAATTTCAAAATGTTTCTTAATCCAAACTTCTTCTGTTGTGTACAGTTTATTCGAAAGTACAGTCATTTTAAAGTATTTCTTATACTGATAAGGAGTGATTTAGCAAAGCCCAGTGATTTTAAGTGTTCTTGTGCTCCGGCGACTTATTCGGCAAAGTGCAATTATTTCAAAGAGTCTATTGTGCTATTGGGTATAATTACAAGTTCTGGCATATTTGTGTGTGTTTATGTTCGTACATAATTTTAAGCACCTTCACTAATGTGAGTTGCTATGGCAGAGGCATTTCGCAGACCCAATCCACTTGTGTTTAATCATAATATTGCAGAGGGTTGGAGACTATGTGAGCAGGGATACAATATTTTCATACAAGCAGCTTTTTCTGACAAAGATGCACATACAAGGGCATTCATTTTGCTTAACTTAGCTGGGTCAGAAGCCATTGAAAGAGAGCATTCATTTCTGTATGCACCAGCAGTATATGCATGAGAAGGGGAAAACCACCAGATTGTTGTACCAGCTGAATCAAGAGAGGACCATGAGTGCCTGAAACATAAATTCAGAGAAATGTGCAACCCCCAGGCAAATGTTACATTAGAGAAGCACTTATTTTATACAGGGGACCAAAAGTCAGGTGAAACTTTTGCAGCTTACATCACTGACTTGAGACATAAAGCTAAAATGTGCAGATTTGGTGATTTGAAAGATGAGTTAATAAAGGACAGGCTTATGTGTGGTGTTAATAATGCTACAGTGAGAATGATTTTGATTCATGACAGTGATTTAATGCTGAGAAAAGCTATAGAGATTTGTCAAATCCATGAGATCACAGAAAGCCACACAAGCATGCTCGCAAGTGATAAGAGCATGGTTTCAGCAGCCTCTAGAGCAAGCATAGATAGCATGTAACATGTGGCAAGCAGAAGTAGGCCTAAGCACATGGCAGCTGCACTCCTGTGGGATTCCCTAGGAGGTCTAGCAAGTTCTAAGATTAGCTCAGTAAAACAGACATGCTCGGTGTAGTATAAGTGTGAGTCAGCAAAACTTAAGTCAAGTCTTATTATTAAATGTTGTAATTGTGGTGCCAATCATGAGTCTAAAGAGAAAAGTGCTTAGCATTTGATCAGCAATGCCACAATTCTAAAAAATGGAACCACTTTCAAAAGTTTTGTAAATCAAGCAAGCCTCATTTAATTATTAAGAAAGGTCACTCAAAAAGCAAGTTGATCATGTGGAAAGCTGCAACCCTACTTTCTATTTAGATGGTGTATCAGTGGTCAGTGAAAAGGCTAATTCAGTAGATTTGTTGGCAAAGAACAAAGTATTTTGTTCTGTCCTGATCAGTGGTAAACCCGCAGAACTCAAAGTAGACACTGGTTCAAAGTGTAATGTTATGTCAGCAATAACATTTACTAGAGTGAGAGCTGGTGAGCAACTTAATTTGGCTAATTGTGCAAAACTTGTTGCTTATGGAGGTGAAGAGATTCAAACCAAAGCTTAGTAGTGCTTTCATGCTATTCGGCTGGGAACCGTTTCAGCTTGCAATTTTATGTAGTCAGAAGACCTGTGCAGTCATTATTAGGTCTCAGAGACAGTTTAAGAATGAAACAGTTTTCTTTTACCAAAGAAGTCCATCATGAAAGCACATGTCCCAGTTTGGGCTTCAGTGATGCTATTTTCTCAGAGTATGCTGATGTTTTTGATGACAAGCTAGGCAAACTTCCAGTAGTGTACTTCATAAAATTAGACCCAGAGGCCAACCCAGTGGTCAGACCCGTGAGGAGAGTTTCAATAGCTATGCAGGACAAAGTCAAGGTCCAGTTAGACAGGATGGTGCAGCAAGGTGAGACTTGTCCAGTCACAGAACCAACTGAGTGGGTGTCTTCGATGGTAGCTGCTCATAAGAAAAGTTTGGATGAAATCAGAATATGCATAGACTCAAGATACTTGAACAGGGCATTAAAAAACCTTATTCTCCTATGCATACAGTTGAGGAGGTTGCCACCTCATGCCAAGGGCCACTGTTTCTTTCTGTCCTGGATGCAAAGAGTTCATTTTGGCAAGTAATGCTTGATCGCAAATCTTCATTACTGACTACATTCTGCATACCATTTGGTAGATATAGATTCCTCAGAATGCCTTTTGGAATAAATTCTGCCTGTGAAGTCTTTCGGTGTGCAGTGGAGCAAACTTTTTTGGGTTATCCGTGTGCTATAATAGTGGATGATTTACTGGTGGGAGGTAAAAGAGAAGCAGAGCTTGACAGAAATCTCAGAAAAGTTCTGGACAGAGCGCATGAACTGAAGTTGAAGCTCAGTCCTCTGAAATGTAAATTCAGTCTACCAGAAGTTACTTATGTAGGTCATTTATTTACCAGTAAAGGCTTATGACCAGACACTTCCAAACAAGCATCAATTCTTGAGATGCCAGCTTCAGACAATGTCTATGCCCTACAGCATTTTCTTGGCATGGTTAACTAGGCAAATTTATGCCTGATTTTAGTGAGTTATCAGCACCTTTAAGAGAGCTGACATGCAAAAATGTTGCCTGGTCATGGTTGGAACAACACCAGAGAGCATTTAATAACCTCAAACAGCAAATTTCCAACCCGCCTACATTGAGATACTATGATGTCCACAAACCAGTAGTGATGCTTCAAAGTTTGGTCTTGGTGCAGTTATTATTCAAAAGAGCAGACCTGTTGCCTATGCATCTAGAACTCTTACCCAAACCTAAATGCAGTATGCTGAAATTGAGAAGGAAATTTTCGCAATTGTGTTCACATGTTCAAAGTTCCATGCTTATATTTATAACCGAGCTATCTAAGTCAAAACTGATCATCAACCTCTAGTCAGTAATTTAAAGAAGCCTATGCATACTGCTCCAGCAATACTACAAATAATGATGCTCAGATTACAAAAGAATAATGTCAAAATGGTCTATACAAAAGGCAAACTTCTTTATCTGACTGATACCTTATCCAGATCACCCAGACATACCACAGAATAGCTTGATGCAGAGAATTTTGACTTTGATGTCATGGAAATGCATAATTTTTCTACCACGAGACTTGATGAGCTGAGAGATCATGCAAAGACTGATCCAATTTTGCAATAGATCAACCACTTCATCAATGCTGGATGGCCATCAAAGCAATCTTATGTACTGCCAGGTGTACAACCTTCATTTCCATACAGAGATGAGATGTTAATGGAAGATGGTATTATTTTCAAAGGTCCCAAAGTTATTGTTTCTACTTCCTTACAACATGAATACATTCAGATTTTGTACCATGCCAACCCAGGTTCTGAAGCTACCAAAAGAAGGGCGAGAGGACGAGTGTTTTGGCTTTCTCTGTTGAAAGACATTGATAAAGTGCTTTCATCTTGTTCAGTGTGCAGTACTAAACTGCATTTTCAAAAAGAGCCACTTCAGCTAAGCCAGATTCCTGAACTACCTTGGTCAATGGTAGCCATTGACATCTTTGAGTGGAACAATCATCATTACTCAGTGTTGGTAGACTCTTATTCAAACTGGTTTGAGATCAACTTGCTACCTAACCTAACATCCAGTGCTGTTATTACTAAGTTGAAATGTCATTTCTCAGTCCATGGTACTCCACACAAAGTTATTTCTGACAACGGTACCCAGTTTACCGGTCAATTGTTCCAGAAATTTGCAAAAGAGTGGAACTTTATCCATGTTACTAGTAGTCTGGAATACCCACAGTCAAATGGCCTTTCTGAACATGCAGTACAGAGTGCAAAACAATTACTAGAGAGATCAAAGTGTGACATTACTGATATCTTCTTGGATTTAATTAATCTCAGAAATATACCCCATGACAATCTACTTGGCCCTCCTGCTCAGAGACTTTTATCTAGGCAAACCAGAACAACCATGCTTATCAGTTCTAGTTTGTTGGTGCCTACTGCTGAAAACACCAGAGCAATCAAAGCCCATATCTTTAAGAAGTGTTCCTTTCAGAAGTCCAGCTATGATAAAATGAATAGATTTCTTTGTCCGTTGAAAGGAGAGACAGTGAGGATGCAAACGTCAAAAGGCTTTAATCAAATTGGTCAAGTGAGCGACATACGTGGTGAGCTAAGATCCTACTTCATGGAATCTGAGGGTATAGAATCCAGGAGAAATCTCAGACATATTCTGATGTCTGAAATGATATTGCAGCATTGTACCTTTGATGCAGACCCTAGATCTCTGAGCAACCCTGACAATGTTCATGCTGAAGAACATGTCTCAGTATCCATTCCCATTCCTGATGATGTCGCAGATATCCCACAATTGAACATTCCTTGAAGACAGTCCCCGTTGCCAGATCCAGTTCTGATTTTTATGTTACATGATCAGGTCATATTTCTAGACCTAGTGTGAAATACACAGCAACCTGGACATGATTGTTTTATTTGTGTTTCATTTTGTATGATTGCATGTCGAAGGATAAGTTCTGTATAATTGTATGTCAAAAGATCATTTCTGTATAACTGCATATAAGTGAGTACTGTTATTTGGTATATGATCTATTTCTCAAAGAAGAGGATGTAGAACAGAGTGTGTGCTGTAACTTTAAGAAGCATTTCCAAGTGTAGGCGTGTGCATATAAATAGAGATCACATGCAGGCATCAGTGCCATTTTGAGAGAACAGCCAGAGTGTTAACATGTATGAGTGTAGTAGTCAGTCTGCTTATAAGTTTATTTATCTTTAAGTTACTAAGACTCATGTTTGTGTGTAATAAAGCTGCTTGAACGGAATCCACAACTGTTCGTCTGTTTTATCCTGACTGGATAAGAAAAAGTAGCCATCATATTTGTTACAAAATCAGAATAATTGGCACAGAATAGCTGTTGTTATAAGATATATTGGGAAAGGTTTGAGAAATTAAGTGATTGTGGTATGCAGTAAACAGGAAAAACAAATTTGTGTGATATGTATGATGGGAACTTAATGCAGAATTCTTGATTTGAAGGTCTGTTTTGATACTGTGAGGGAAAACTATCACAACGTTTGGTACTCAGGACTGAGAAATGTATTTTCTTTGCACTGCTCATCCACGTGTCCTTTCTTATCTATTATTGCTAGTGTCAGGACTTATGCATTAATTTAATGACCTTGTCATTATCCCTATTGCTTTTTGTTTTCCTTCTTGCCTTGGCCACATACAATGCTTCCACAGATTAATATCCCTTACATTTACAATATTTTTGTTGCCATCTCATTGATGAGCCACCAGATCTACTCTCTTAAATTTGTTCTTGACCACCCCTACATATTCACATAGTATGCTGTTGGGCTTGTATCTAACTAGTCTAAGGGCATTTCTTCTTGTTTAAATATCTGTGACAAAAAGCTGAAGGTCTGACCCACTGTCTAATTTTTTTCTGTCTGTATAAAGCTCTTCCATATTTGAATGCAAAGGATATAGCCAGTCTGATTTCAGTACTGACCATGTCCTGATATCCATATATGAAGCCAAGTTTTAGTTAAACTGTTGGAAGAGGCCACCTACTAAGAGTAATGAACGATCTTGGCAGAAGTCAACACATCTATATTTTGCTTTACACCAAGTCCAGGTTTCCCTGTTATTCCAGATTTAGCATTTAGTTAATTTGAGATGAATATAATCTTTTATATTTGTTGTTATATCCAAAACATTATGTAGATTCTCATAAATTTCCTCATCTATGTCATATTACAGTTGGAAAAGAAACCTGTATCAACGCAATGTTTAAAGATTGTCTTGGAGTTTGACAGAGCTGATTATCTTTTGCATTACAACTAAGCACCGGTCTTGGCAAGCTTTTATTGACTATCTGGGTTCCTCTACTCCTTCTGTATTATTCTTGTCTGTAGTAGAAGAAATGATAATTGTATGATGAAAAATGACCCATTGCAATCCATTTTCATTCAGTAATTCCAAAGATTATATTTATTCTTGTAATTTTCTCTTTAACCAGATCAGGTTTGCATTGATTCATGTTTCTTAGATTCCAAGTTCCAATGAAATAAACTTCTTTACAACGTCAGGTCATTTTTGAGTACCTCAGAAGATGAATGTCATTTCTACTTTAATCTATCCATGTCATGATCTCTTGTGCAAATCATTTGTGTCTTCTTTTCATCACCAGTAGTATGCAGAGCAATATCAGGCCTGTGGGTCTCATCCTCTGGTGTTATTCTAAAATGGATCCCCTACAGAAGAGCGACAGCTCACAACACTGACACCCACATCACCGACACCAAAAGCCCGTCACACGAAACACCGACAACAGCGCTACTGCAGAAAAAAGGAAAATAACATTTCCTTTTTTCTGCTAGCAGGGGGGCTCTGCCCCCTGCACCCCCTGTGGGGGGGGGGCTCCACCCCCCATAACTTTAATATACCAACGCCGAGATCGCACTATAGTGCAGGAATGGAAATATTTCCATTCCACCCTATGGAGACTTACTGTTTCCCCATTGTCGGTATTTCATGTGTCGGGCTTTTGGTGTCTGCAATGTGGGTGTTGGTGTTGTGAGCTGTTGGTCTTCTATAGGGACCCTCTAAAACACATCTGGTTGCTTTTGCCTAAAACTGGAGTGGATTATCATTGCCTTCTTCAGTTTACAGTGCTATTCCAAATTAACTATGACATGCATGATAACGTAGGGGGAAAAAGGTTTGTATATTCTTCATAATGTGAAGTAGGAGTTAACTGTTTGCATACAGAGAGATTTAGTTGAGAGTTATTTACAAACTGAACATAATTTAGAAGCGTCCTACCTGACTCAGGGTCAGCTTTGGTAGAGCAGTTTAAAGAGGTTGAGGGTTTTATAAGTGATAGAATCTCATATTGCTTTCATACACACTCATCTAACCCATGACCTAAAGAGTCACTCTCCTTTTGAAGGATTTAAAATCAATATGATAATGGTTTTCTTGGAATAGAATAATAATATCAATATTTTTTTTCACACAGAAACATAAAAACCGACAGGCAGGCACATACACATAATCGCATTCTGAAATATAACAGACTGAATCAGAAAAGTATTTTTGAGGTAGAGGGTCCTTAAACAAGGTATACTGCAAATTTGGCATGGAATTACCATTTTTATTCATAGGTTCTTAGATTCATTGATGTCAACTAGGTTAACAACTACTTGGGGCATTGTTAATCCTAGCCATGCATGCATTCCAAATTTTTGAGAAGTTCTGGTACCCTTGGTAGTGTAAGCAGGGGCCTGTGAGGTGAACCATTAACAGGTTGCCAGTGTCTATTAGAGAAATAGGTGCCAAACTAACCATGGCTTTCCATTTCCCTATCCAGTTGTCCAAGTTACACTTGAACTGGTATTATTAGTAATCATCAAATGTTTGTATTGGTTTACAGGATTTTTTTCATAGACTCAGATCTTGTGTTTGCTACTTTTTTTTTAAATACTGGTAGTCTCACTGTATGATTCTGCCAGGAAAGGAAGTTCTGGAATATACCTTTACAAAAAATACAGAAAAGAACAATTCTCAAGGTGAAACCCTAAAACTTGTATTAAAAAAATTACAAAGAAGGCTGTCAACCTGCATTTAAAACTATGCATTCTTCCTAACTTGTGAGTTTTCAGCATTTCACCCAAACATCTTTATTTTGTCATTTATTGGGCTGTGGGTACATACATACATACATACATGCATACATATGTACTTACAAACATGCATTATACTCCATCTAATGAAAGCAACACCTTTAACCTTTGTTGTATTTTTTCAGACATAAAATAATCTAAAGTTCATCTGAAGCTGTTGGTGTCTGTGGAATGTATTTTATTACAAAAGCCATCAGCTGGCTAACAAGCATCCTTTCATTGTTAGAGTTTCATGATGAGCTCTTCAACAATATTCTCATTTTTTGAAGTCTGGTTAATTTCTTTCTATATCTAGACATTTAAGTTATTCCTTCCAACTTTATGTATGAATTTAATATTTCCTTTTATCATATTTTAGATTTATGTCATTTCACTGAAGCCGTATTCACTGAAACCACTACAGTCAAACAAGTAACCAACTATACTTATCTGGTTGTTTATTACATTTTTAGCCAGGTATGTGAACTACTAAAATGCATCTTTTTGGTTATTTTACAGGCAACAGGCAGTCAACTATAAGTAGAGAGTCATGAACAATTGCATAGCAAAGTACACAACTACATAACCAGATAATGTGTTACACTGCTAAAAAGCTATGTAGTCAGAGAGATACTAAAACAATTGCATAGACAAACTAGTATAAAGTAAGAACAAATAAATAAACTAAGCAAGTACAACTTTGTGAGAAGGTGCACATTCCAGATAAGTGTCACATCTAAACAAGAACATAAGCCATGAAATAAAAGGTAGCAGTAAAGGCACTAAAGTACAGATAACAACAGCAGTGGTACTACTTTACCATGTAAATTGACTGAGCTAAGTGATGCTAAAGCTGGGACATGATGAGGAAAAATGTATAATACTGGGGGGGATAAACTATAATACTGGGGGGTAAACTATAATACTGGGGGTAAACTGTAGCAGCACTGACCCTGAATTGTGCTGGACAGAGTGGGAGTGAACTGTAGGAGATAAATAATATATTTTAAGTTATGAAATATTTATACTTTAGCGTAAGTTTGCTGACATAGTGACTGGGGATGAAGAAGAGTGGTACGTAATGAGTAGCAAGGCAGGAGTAGGTGACAAGGACATGAGAGCAAGCTGGAATGGGAGGCAGAGTTGCAGAAAGGTGATGAAAGTGAGTAGGAAGATAGCAAGAGGGTTTGTAACAATGGTTGGAGAAAATTGAAGCGGTTTTACTCAGCCGAATCAGAGCAGTGAGAGAACAAGGCTGTTCCAAGTAAGGAATATATTGACAGAAATCAGTATGAGAGTAGGCTATTCCAGGTAGTAGACCATGTTTTGGAAATAAGTGCTCAGATATGGCAGACAGAATAACAGTCTTAGTAAGGTGGGGACAGCAACAGTATAAGATGTGAGCTGGGTAGGAGGTGGGTAAAGTTTGGCATTTATGGCAAGAGGGCAGATAATGTTGAAGAAAATAAGCTTGTATATCCAGCTACGCAGAAGACATGAGGCCTTTTCATTGACAGGCACTGTACTCTTAGTGTTCAGCATGGTACAATGAAGTACATGTTGGCGTGATTCAATGATAATACTTTTGTAAGAGGAATGTATTTTGTGAATTCTCCAGAGCAATGGTGGGCAGTCCCCAAGTATACATCACTGATAATCATTTGTATGATAGTTTGGAAAACTATAATATGAGGCATGCCTGTTATGACTGAATAACAGCAATACTATTTTTTTAGTTTATGATTGAAAATGTTTATCAATACTGTTTTCTTTCATTTTTCAGCAAATCTCTTCAGTTTTATTGGTCTGTAGCAATCACTTCTTTGCTGTCACTTTGTACTTTATTTATTATTTGTTAACCAGGAAAGTCCAACTTGGAACAAGCTAATTTTCGGCAGAGGTCCAGGGAGAAAGACTTCAGACACATGACTTTATAATGTGGGAGGAAACTGGAGCAAACCCACACAAATGCAGGGAGGACATACAAACTCTGCACAGAAGGTATCCAGCCAAGAATCAAACCAGAGAACCTCTTGCTGTGAGGCAACAATGATACCACTACACTACTGTGCCATCTACGACATTATATATCATTCTTACTGCTATCTTTGATATTAGAAATCGTTACACCGATTTGTACTGGTTTATTTTTCCAATCCTTTCACATCAGAACTCTTTGTCATTCCCATTTCTAATATCTTTTGATGCTTATCTCTAGAAATGACATTTATAGTCTATACTAATTCACTCATAATCCAGTTCCCTCTCCATTTTGTCTTATGTAAGTTTAATTAAGAAACTTTCACTTATAATCCAGTTCTCTCTCCATTTTCTCTTATGTAAATAGAGCTAAGGAATTTTATTTCGCCTGACTTCTTAGTATTTTACTTTCAACCAGAATCCATTGTATTCTAGATAATCTTAATTCTTGTGCTTTCATTAAAACTTCTTATGTGCCTTAAGCATGTCTTTATTTTCTTTCAAATGTGTGTTACCATTTCTGTTTCCTTTCCTTTCCCTTGTTCTTTTTTTAGCATTCCTATCTTCCCTCAAGTGTATTGTATAGTTTTGAAAGGATTCACTATACAATCTTGAAATACTGAAATATCAAATTTCAGTATTTCTAGACTGAATAGTCAAACACCCACATACCCGAAAACACAAAACTGCAAATAGCACAATCACACACACACACACACACACACACACACACACACACACACACACACACACACACACACACACACACACACACACACACACACCTACCTAACTACACGAAAACAAACAAAACAACACATAAAAACACAACATAACACACACACACACACACACACACACACACACACACACACACACACACACACACACACACACACACACACCTACCCTACCTATAAACAGGGGGTCAAGCCCCCCTGCCCCCTCCATGTGGGGGGCTGCACCCCCCACACCCCTCCTACTTATATATACTAACTCCGAGGTCGCACTAAACACACAAACACACAAAAAACACCACTACACACACTAAACATCCCTATTCAATACCCTTAAACAAAGACCACTTACCTAAAACCCCAGATAAATCTACAAATCGCACTGCACGCCACGAACGCGACACCACAATAGCAGATTTGGCATTTCCGTAGTCGACATACTGCAGTATTGTGTGACTGCACTTTCATGTATTTCGTCTCAATGTACTGAAATTTGGCATTTTAGTATGTCGAGATTCTCTAGTGTTTCCATTTTGAAACCCTGATATTTTTATCCACAACAAATACATGTATTCCAAGAGACTGCAGTGCAGAACAGTTAAATCAAATGTTATGCAACATTATCACAAATATGGAATAGTGGCCAATGGAAATATTATCAGACTGAAATTTGTTAAAAATTGGCAGATATGTGATAGAAAAACAACTCCTTTCATTAAGAAATATGGAGTGAACTGTTATGAAAGTGTAAAAGCTATCAGAAATAACCATTTTACTGCTAATTAATACAAAGAGTAGAAATGATGGTAGAGATCACACATTTTTACTTATCAAAAGGGAATGTAACTAAAACATCTGCTAATTTCCAAAATAGGGTTAAATAGAGATGTTATGAATACTGGACTCCATTGTCAAATAGGATGATATTTTAGGGAATATCATTTTCACATTCATTGTTTACAGATGAGGAAAAGGAGTAATTTAGAGGACAGTTATTCAGGTAGATTATTACAAGCAGTTTGGCTGAGTAAATTAGATTCAAACTTAGGAAGTGATCTTGACCACATTTTTCATCAAGTTTATGTTAAGGTTAAAATAATAAGGAATTGTATCAATTATTCAGTATTTGATGAGCTTAACTGCATTTATGAACTTTGAACTTTAAGAACAGATATGGTGTAAGAGATGTGTTGTTATTCATGATCTCACCTGAGAAAAGTAAGACCAATTTAAAAGCTTATTTCATATTCATATTAAAGTTATTTGCCACATTGTGAGACTTCCATTATGTGTGGGAAAGTGACATACGACAAGGACTGGAATAACTAATCTCCTTTTTTTTCTGTTTGTTGCAGATGGGCAAGCTACCCGGTGCCTCTATGTGACTGCAAGCCTCCCAATATATACATATATACATATATGCTTTATAAAGGGGGTCCTAGTAGTCTATCAACAAGTACCCCTAATGGTTCACATGCACAACAGGCATAGAAAGATTTTGCACTCCGTACTGTACCATGTGAAACTCTGCCTTAGTTTATGCCTGCTGAGGCTATGCTCACTTTCAAGGTTTAATCCAGTATTAAGATAGTAGGCAGGTGAGCATGACCTCAAGGAGATGACATAATATGATGCACAACAAAGAGTAGCAGGATAGCACAGTGCCCATTTTGGTAACACAGTACACAAGGTCAGTAATGTGATGCAAAGTGGCAGTAGCATGGCCAGGATTCACAGGGGTACATAGCCTACATGAGCTTATAACCCATCAGTAAGCAGGAATTAACCTCATAGAGCAAGAGTGATAACACCTTGTGTTATAGGTGCAATTTAGAAATGATTACATTGTAGCACCTTTTTAGCATAATTATCACACTATGAGACACATTTTAGCACAGCAAAAACTGCTTTCACCACACTGAGGTAGGCCACATCACTGCAAGTAATGCAGGGAATCTGTTAATAATGGATATTAAAGTGTACTGCCATAAAGGAAAATATAAACTGACAAACGAAAAGAAAACTGGTAGTGGACCACAGGACTTCTGTATGGAAGAAACAGACACTGTAACAGATCAATGTAGGTAACACTGTACAGGGCATGACAGAGGCTGATAGGCTGTGGGGATCAACATTATAGGGCACAGAGAACAGGCAAGACAGGTTGCAATCATTATGGGTGGCTCACCCTCACAGGACACAAAGTTTAGGCAGGACAGTTTGCATTCCTTCTGGGGGGGAGGCTTAGCTTGACAAGACACAGGAAACACTGACATGCTCAGTCACTGTCCTTTTGTGTTGGAGTCATAAAACTGTTCCATACGTGCATGCATAACATGACATGCTACAGAGAATACAGAGCCTAAAATGCACCATGTACAGCCTGTGCTATCTGCACATGTTTAATGGACAGCGAGCATAGTTAGCATGTCACAGTTCAACACTGTGCCAGAAAAAATGCACCATATCAACCCACAGGCCTTGAATCACTTTAAAGATGCCTTGGGAGAGAATGTAGTTAACAGTTGGCATATACAGTCACCAAAACATGCACTGACCTACATGTGTAGTCTACATGTGTAGTCTAGAGGTGTGTATGTCCAGTATGACAGTATCTGTTAGCTTGGGAAGATATCGTTGACAGACCACACTGGTTTCAAAAGAAACTCTTCACACCAGCTGGTCAGAACCAATAGCAGCTTTATTCACATAAAACACACACTGGTTTAGCGCTTTCTTCCTTACTGAAGGGACTTCTTTAGAACAATGCCATTTCCATAACCCAGTCCTTTTATACAAAACCACACCCAACTGAATGATTGAATAATCACCACTCAACCCAAAAGCACATAAAAATGCCTAAAATACATATTAGATTCACATCAAAACATGACATAAAAACTACTTTCTTGTTATTATGCATTAAAATAAATACATGTAATGGCATTAAACACAACTTATGCCATTACTCTAAAATATGCTTTAATTTCAATATACAAGCAATATTTACATTTTCGTTAATACCAGGTGGTTGGGTGGCATTTAACCTAAGCTGCTACCTTAACTCACAGATGTCCAGATGTGCATCAAGCACCCTCCCCTGAGCATCCTTAACCAACTGTTGCAAAACTGAAAATCTAAAAATGTGGTCCTTATTCTCAAATATGTGCCTACTCAAAGCATTGGGCATTTTACAGTTTCTTATGTCCAAAAGGTGTTCATTAAACCTCTCCTTAAACCATTCTTTAAATTCAGTAGGTGGACTGTGGAGTTTGGAGACCACACTGGTTTGCCAGATATGGTCTTCACCTGTCACCTCTTGGCTTTCAGTTACTGGCAAAGGTACTTGCCTCCCTCATAGTGCCTTTTTTAGGTATTGTCATAACAACAAAATTTCCAATGTAAAACATCCACTAGAGAGAAACTTAAGGTTATGCTGCTTGATGCTAGGAGCCTAAATTGGAAACTGCATTCACTGGAAGCACTTCTTAGCTTGGAAGATGCTGATGTCTGTGCAGTCACAGAGACATAGTTCAAGGCCACTGAAAGCACCCCAGCCATGTAAGGCTACAGTGCCTTCCACATGTTCAGATCTCAAAATGAGCATGAAAGAACCAAAGGCGGAGGTGTATCCATCTTCATTAAAGATGAATACACCTCAAGACTGGTCAAACAGTATGACTCCCTAGAGCTACTTCTAGTCAACTAACTGTAGGTTCCATAGCATTGTTAGCTATAGGTCCCCCACCATGAACTGTGAGAACCACTCTGCCTACCTGGACATAACTGAGTCACTCACTATACAGCCAAACACCTTGTTCATTAGTAATTTCAACTATCCTTCCATCAACTGGGAGTCATATATGAGCACAAACACACTTACCATAAGGTTCCTGAACTTTGTTAATACAAATGCTCTGTAACAGATAGTCTTCATCCCCACAAGGGACTTATCAACATAGGGGGCTCTGCATGGATCTACTTCTTTAAATCAATTTACTAAAACATAGACTTTCAAAAACTTGAGACCAGAATATCTAACTACCAAAACATTGAACAGCCATAAAATTGATATTCTAATGATTGCAGGCACAAAACATTGAAAAAACTATTGCAAATGTCTCTATACAACACTACACCCACATATCACCTAAAACGCTATATCCAAATTTCCATACTCCATATAACGCCTTTCTTATGTTTTTGCAGGTGGCTGCACCCCCTGCACCCCCACTCCCCACACAAATTAGAATATACCAAGTTCAAGATCACACTACAATGGAGAAAATGTACATTTCCCTATCCCCACTGTATCACAATCTTCAAAGCTTGCACACACGGACCTATTCCCTGCTCAGAACACCTAAATACATCCAACATACACACTTCCCCTCCTAGTAACTTGTCCTGCCAGTTTAACTACCACTACCACCATTCCTTTAAAGTTTATACATCTATTCATAAAATAAAAAATTCCTCACCCATTTCTTACAAACTAGGACAGAAAGATCTCAAAAACCACACTAGAGCATTGAACTTACCTCTGCTATGTTTGTTCCATACAAAATAAAATATCTTAAAGTGATACTACAACATGAAAACTCTACAGCATTAACATATGAACAAAGTCAATGTTAAAAAACTCAATGTTTTAAATTGTCAATGTTTTAATACTCAGATATTCTGGTCTCAATGTTTTCTACTTTGATATTTTGGTAATTAAACTTAATAAAGGGAATCCCTCTGGACTATCCCCTGTGTGTTGCCCTCCATCATAAGATTTGATCATAAATAAGTCTTGTCTGGTCATACCTGACCCCCACCCCATGTCAACAGCAAAAAGGATGAAAATTTTCTCCAAAGCAAACTATAGCCTCCTATGCGATGGCATAAATAGTTTCAATCCCCCTGCTACCACCGTCAGCAATGACTCCTATACAGAGGGCTCCACAAATGCCCTTTATAAACACCTGTAAAAATTTATAGACTTGGCTGTACCTGAATGGGTCAAAACAAGGTCCTCACAAAAAAAATAAACAAGCCACCCTGGTGGACACCAAGCATAAATAGGCTATACAACAAGAGTGAGAAATTAATGTCTAAGAACAAGATGGAAGTGGCTCAGCAGAGGAAGGACACCCTCCACAGCTTGGACAAGTTAATTAGATATCTTATAAAGTCCTCTAAAGCCAGTTATGAAACTAAGCTATCATCTATGGCTAAGGATAGTCACAAGACATTCTTTAGTTACATCAGAAATCTAAAAGGGAAGGCACAACTTTGTGCGAAACTAGTACTGGATGGTACCACTCATACTGACCCTAAGGACATTGCCAACCTCCTAGTAGATAGAGTTGGTGCAAACTTCCCCACCAGACATACCCAAAGTATACCTGTCAGCAATCCTCTACCTAGTATCTCCAAAGAGCAGGTCATAACCACATTCTCTATGGCCAAAAACACAACCTCTATGGGACTGGATAACATCTCAGGCTGCCTACTAAATGGTCTAAAGCAGGACCTAGTGGAAACACTTGGCACTCTCTTCAACCACAGTCTAAGTACTGGCTTTGTCTCAACAGAGTGAAAAACAACAACACTAATTCCCTTGCACAAAGGGAGTCTCAACTGACCTTGAAAACTATAGACCCATAAGTCTAACCAGCCCTATCTGCAAAGCCATGGAGAGAATAATTATGGAGCTTATCAACAAAAACATAGGTAACCTACATAGGTAAACAAAGACATAGGTAACTCTTGACCCAACCCTATTTGGCTTAATTAAGGGTAGATCATGCTCATTAAACCTGGTGGATTCTTTGAGAATGTCACCAAAGCCCTGGATGAAGGCAAAACAGTACATATGGCCTACTTTTACTTAGCCAAGGATTTTGACACAATCCCCCACTCAGGCATCATTGAGAAACTCACCCAGCTAGGAATTAACCTATATGTCACAAGATGGGTAGCCAATTGGCTCACTGACAGAATGCATACGGTCAGAGTTGGGGATTCCACCTCTACCAGCAGACCAGTTACCAGTAGCGTACCACAAGGATCTGTGCTGGGCCCCCTACTGTTTGGAATCTATTTCTCAGAAGTTCAGGTGAAAATAGGTGGCTTGTGGCTTACCAAGTTCGCTGATGACGCAAACTGGGTGCAATCACTGAGTCCCCCAATGATGTTGACATAACATACAAAAAGGGCTTTCACAGACAAATGTTTGGTGTCAAAGCCACAGAGATAAACTAAATGCAAAAAATGTGTTATCATCCCTTTTGGCAAAGGGGAAATCATTGCAAATTACAATATTAACAGTATCCTACAAACCTTGAGGTGAGAGATTTGGGAACACAGGTTGATAGCAACCTTAACTTCAATCACCATATGTCCACACTGGTAAGGAAGGACTTCTATGTTGCATATCTCATACGTAAGGGTATTGCATGCAGAGCTAAGGATGTTATAACTCCCCTGTACTCCTCCCTCATCAGACCAAAATTAGAGTACAGCACTCCCTTCTGCAGTTACCTCACTAGACACCTGCAGCAGCTGGAGAGACATCAGTGGTTTCTCCCCAGGAAAATTCAGGGCCTTCAACACATGATCTATATAGACAGACTGAAGGCCCTGTCACTGTACTGTGTATTTTATAGGCTACTTAGAGGCCACTTGTGTCTGGCCTACAGAGCAGTCTCAGACCCTGCCCTAGTGGAAATGCTGCACATCCACAAGTAAAATAGAACAAGATTTACTCACTCTAGGGATCTTAACCTGGCTTGCAACATTAACAGAACATGTTGGGGAGACAGATATGTCTCCCTGAGATTGCCACTCCTCTGGAACAAACTCCCAATTCATGTTAAACAGAGCTCCTCAATGACGCTTTTTAAGCATAACTTAGACAACTGGATGAGAGACAGTAAATTTATCCCAGGGGTGTCACCTATGTCCCTCTTGGATAAGGGCAGTTGGTGCTGATCATAGACTTGTGCTGTAAATATCGACCATACAACTTGGTCAATAAGGGAACATGGTTACTACATGGCTAGGCTTATAAAGACCCTAGGGCCAATAGCCTAGTAACCTCCTATGAACCCATGAACCTTTAAGAAATAGTTTGACCACTGCTGGGTGGGGGGATACGCCACCACCACAAAGAAAATTCATAAAGATATAGATATTCCTGGCATCAATGTTGGAGAAGATGAGCAAACTCTCATACCAAATGGTGTCTTGGATTTGGAAGAGGGGCTGATGAAGACTGCTCTAATGTCTGTAGTAGATGCACCATAGCACATGCTATGACTAGAAGGCTGTGGCTTGCACCATTGAATGGTTTAGTCAAACACATATGAATTTAAGTCATCCAAGGCTATAACAGTGGCAGCTTGCACTACATATGCATATGCTCCTATAGGATATGTGTACAATTGCCATGTACCAGTCTGTGCTCTACATGGTAATAGGAGTCACAAATATAATTTAGAATTGCCTCAGATATATTTACCCATATACATTTATAGGTTCAACTGGGTGATGCTCCAGCACAACAGTTCATGACATACCTGATTGTTAGGAAGTCACTGGTGGCTGCTGCTGCTGCTGATGATGATGGGTGCATGCATATGGCACAAACTGATGAGGCAGTGGATCTGCCTGCAATGCAATGATGGAGGGAAGACTCACATCACTCACAGCTGAGATGATAGTGCAGAGCATACTATTCATCTTTCTCTAATTTTGCAGACTGCCTTAGATTTTGCATCATATTTTTACCCTTTTCCTTGTAAAATATTGTTTTTCTGGTAAAACATTGAAGGTTACAGTCAGATTCAAATCTAGCATTTGATACTTCTTATAGTTTAGAAAATGCTTCTGATAAAAAAAAATAAACTTGTTTTATTAACCATTTGGTGAATTAAAGCAATATTTAAATGTTCCCTGATTGTGGGCTCTTGTCCCAACACTATTTTTGGCTTTGTCCAAAATTCAACAAAGAAGTTGAAAAGTATGGTGGAGGGGCAGCATGAATCTCCATCACCTGAGTTCATCTCTTTATCCATCCATGTCAGACAGAACCTGCTGCATAGGTGTCATCATCACAGACAGCATAAAGATGCTACACTGCCTGCAAGGTATATACATTCATCCTAGGGGAGAGAAATGTAGGTTGCTGCTACTACCATGCTTCTAGGACTTTTGCAGGCCTAGATGTCACCCTTGGCATCAATCAACGGCTGTGCAGATCAGTGATTTAGGCACAGATAACAATTACTCACACCACATCACACATGCTGAGTGGGTTACTTGGGTGGCATGAAAAAAAATACATTGAATGCAGGACATCCTGCAACACATTCAGAATGACATGACATGTAGGGAACTCAAACAGCCATGCCTTTTGAGAGCAGGTGGCATCCATTGGTGCATCTGTGAGGATTGAGGCAACTGAGAACTATGGCCATGCTAGGAAAGAGATGCACATTGTGTAATCACTTGATAATATATGCAGATGACCCTACTGTTACAGAGATGACTTCACTGTCCACACTTTCCATGACTACATGCACCCCAGGTATGTACACTTGAATGGGTGTGGCTGATACTCTTCTGGCTCCACAGTGTGTACTCTTCATCTATTAATATACTTTGGCCTCACTGTTCATTGTCATCATCTTCCTCTGTAGCCCTACCATGAGCAAGATCTACTTGTGCACTTTCATGAGGTTGCTGGATGACAATATTCTAATGGAACAACAAAACACTTGCCATGGATGGGTTCGTGCAATGCTTCCACTGTAGTACACAATCCCTTTGAAAGGATATCTTTAGTTCTGACACTGTGGGACCACTTGGTACAACAAATCAGCACTCTACCCATGGAAGTTCCATCACAATACAAAAGGATGTGATTCTTGACACCCCCAACATACTAGCCATGTGCATGGCTGCCACATCCACTGCTGATGAACCTTCTACTTCTACTGGCTTTGCTGTCCCTTGACACTGTGCCCAACCTCAGTTGTACAAATGATAATGACTGTGCCCTGCACACCCACCTGGTCTGTGTGGGTATGCTAATGTCTGGTCTGAAGTATGGCTAGTAAATGCTCTGCACCGCACATACTGGGTGCATAATTGCATGCATTGGTTTTATTTTGTGTTTTTCTTGTAATGGTCTGTAGTTGTGGAACAGACATTGCCTCTTTGCCATTGCTATGACATTTTGCACCTGCTTCTGCCTTGTATGGAGTGATGCACAACCTGTCCTTCAGAAAACTCTTCATCTGGCTCCTCTTTCACCATTGCCACAGGTATGTCAGGCAGTGCTGTATTGTAACCTTGTTCTAACTGTTTTTATAACACCATGTTATATAGTGTGTTACAGACCACAGATATCTTACTGCAGATGTACATAGCATAGTGCAGTGGGTCAGAGGATGTATTCAAGCAGCAGAAATAGGTTTTCAGCAGTGCAAACACACTTTCATTGATGTTATATGTTTAGCACAGTTATATTCCAATGCTACCATGGTCTTGAGGTTGCAGATAATGGAGATCATCAGTGATGGTTCCAAGGCATATCCGGTATCATCTATAAATATTATGAGTGGTCTACTACCTATGTTAATGTGACTAGACTACTGTGACTGTGTGAGTGGCAATGTGTGTGTGTTCATGTGTGCTCCTACATGATCCTTTAGAAAATCAGACTACATGAAATATTGGTACAGGTTGTGCATGTGCCATTTGTGGGAATCACAAGGACTGCCTTCGTGGCAAGCAGACACACTGTATGCAATATTTTATGCACTTCCCAGCAGCTGGCAGGTGATGGAGTGGAAGTCCTTACAGTTAGTATATCAGAAGCTATGTGGAGCATATGAGGCCTTGATGGTAATGTGGGTGTAGTTAATAGCCCCCAGAATCTCAGCAAATTGATTATATTGTAGAATGCTTGTATAATAGTGATTCTCTCTTCTGATGTGTCTGTAGAAACAAAATATGTTTCCTATATACTGCAGCATCATATCACAGAACTGGTATATGATTCACAACACCAGCACCTGTGTGTGACCCCAAGCATCTCCTCTATTGGATGCTCAAAGTTCTCCACAGTAAGGATAGACAGTGCTGCACAAAGATTTCAGTGTCTGTACATATTCAATGGAGCCTTGCAGTATTCACCAGCTACATGTACCCAAATTGTTATGGTATGTGCTATGCTACACAGTATGATCCTGTGGAAACAGCTGCAGCAGGAACAGCATGGGGCAGGGCCACACAGCCCCCCACCAATGCCAAGGCCTGCACAGGCACAGAGCGACCCAGAGGAGGAACAGTCTGAGCCTGCCCTAGTAGACAGAAGGAGGTGTGCCCAGTATGCCCTGGCCTTGGCAAAGATGCCTCATGAAGCACATGCACTGACACAGTAAGAACCCAGGGAATGACACCTCTCTATGACTCACACATACAGTAAAAGGGATGCCAAATATGATGCCACCTGTGCTCAACCATGTGTAGGGAGTGTACTATGTGCATCTGACATAGGCAGCCCTCCAGCACCATCCTCAAGTCTAGCACACCCTCAAGGTAAGTCAATCAACCTACCAATTGCCAAATGGAGTAGAATGTGATGTTACATGTAGCTATGGTATGGACATGAGCATGCAAGGGAATTGGGTGGCTGAATGTTATGGCAGTAGACAGTAGACAGCCATAGTGGCACCATGACATCTGCAACACATACCGGAGTCACCATAGTAGCCAGTACTACACAGGGTGACAAAACCCACTGCAGGAAATGTGCTGTGTGACATGTGTGTCCATATGACCCAAACATGCCAGTCAGGACGGTTCATATACCCAACAGTCTCAGCTAGCAGGACAGGTGTAGACAAACCCAAACAGAGTCTGTGGCATGGCCCCAGAATGATGACTATGGTGAACCCCCCCAGGCCTACACAGACAAACCACAGCATGGCAGGCAGTGGGATGTTAGTTCTGAAGGGTAGGAAGACAGACGATCATATGTAGGGCAATCAAAGCCACAATCTGTAGTACACTGGTATGCCTCTAGTCAGCAGGATTTAGCAATACAGAATGAAATGGAGTATCTGACATACCAGTACGGTCATAACAAATGTATACATGTTTCACGTATGCCCCCCACATCCTACATAGTAATGTAACAACAATCAGGTGTGCCCCCCCACTCCTGTATAGAAATGTAGAAACAGTCAGGTGTGCCCCCCGCTATGCAGAAATGTAGTAACAGTCAAAGCCAAATGACTGATGGATACCCTGCAGAGACAGCATGCTACCTGTTGGTGTACAACACAAAGATCAGCACTGCAGCACAAACTACCTGGACATGATCCACAGATTCAGTACAAATGGCCATACTGGGCATGCTCACACACTGAAACACAGGAAGGCCATGACTGCAAACACCAGTGGACCAGACATATCTGGCAGTTGCAGTTGTTAGTGCAGACAGTCATCAGTATGCACAACGGTTGCCTTGCATACACAGTGGATAGAAATACAGACATATGTGTCAGGACAACACACTATAATAAGCCAAAGGTAGACGTACATAGATTTGTGGAAGAGGGTCACTGTGACAAGGAGCCATCCAGGCCTGTCCCACCCAGCACACAGCCAAAGGGCCCAAAACACATGAGGTGCAGATGTCACTCACTGCAGATACTAGCCGCCAGTATCTGTCAGCATTACAGACTATATGGTGCACGTGCCAGGTGTGCAACATGACTGTACAAGGAAGTAGTCATCTAGCAGCTGTATGCATGTACCTGTGACATATGACCCCATGTGTGCCTGCATGTGGTGTGTCAACCCATACATGAATGGGTTATGGCCCATGAACACACCGCCCTCCCCATAGCCGTACTATGACAAGCTTGCTGAGGTAATCCAATGTGAAATACACCATTGGGAGAGTTGTAGCTCAGTAATCTCCATGGCGTGTCCCATAACTGTGTACTTCTGTAGTGTGATAAACTAGTTAGGTAGGAGTTCTAACCCCAGACTTGGCAACTGTGTGTGTGCATTTGTGTGAGTGTCTGTCTGTCTATGATTGTGTAGAGAACAATGCTTTCTAGGGTACTCACATTTCTCACAATTCATATATTCAATTTGGCAAGGCTGCTGATGTCACCCACCTAGAACTACACCTCTGGGAAGGCTGTTGCCTGGTAATATCCGTAGCACTCCCTGTAACTGCGTACCACTGTAGTTTGATAAAGTAGTTAGGTAGGTTTTCTAACCCCAGACTTGGCAACTGCGTGTGTGCATTGTGTACATGTCTGACTGTGTAGAGAGCAATGCTTTTTAGGGTACTCACATGCCACACAATTTATATACTCAACTTTGGCAAGGCTGCTGATGTCACCCACCTAGAACTACACCTCTGGGAAGGCTGTTGCCTAGCAATCTCCATAGTGCATCCTGTAACTGCGTACTGCTGTAATGTGATAAAGTAGTTAGGTAGGTGTTGACAACTGTGTATTTGTGTGAGTCTATGTGTGCGTTTGTGTGTCTTTCTGTCTTTGATTGTGTAGAGAGCAATGCTTTTTAGGGTACTCACACTCCTTACAATTCATATACTCAACTTTGGAAAGGCTGCTGATGTCACCCACCTAGAAATACACCTCTGGGAAGGTTGTTGCCTAGTAATCTCTGTAGCATGCCCTGTAACTGTGTATGGCTGTAGTGTGATAAAGTAGTTAGGTAGGTGTTGTAAACCCAGACTTGGCAACTGTGTGTGTGTGTGTGTGTGTGTGTGTGTGTGTGTGTGTGTGTGTGTGTGTGTGTGTGTCTCTGATTGTGTAGAGAGCAATGCTTTTTTGGTACTCACACACCTTACATTACGTATACTCAACATTGGCAAGGCTGCTGATGTCACTCACCTAGAACTACACCTCTGGGAAGGTTGCAGCCCAGTAATCTCTGTAGCACATCCGGTAACTGCATACTGCTGGAGTGTGAATTAGAACTGTGGTAGGGTTCCATCTCCACCCATGTTAGTTCTGGATGTTTTGTGTGCATTTCAATGTCTGTGTATGGAGCAATGAATCATAGGCTAGTCACTCGCAGTACATTTCAAATGCTCTACTTTGTTAATCCTGCTGATGTCATTCATTGTGAAAGGCACCTTTGGGGAAGATATACTCCAGTAATCCCAGTGGTGCGTCCTATAACAGCTCCATGCCGTAGTGTGATATAGATCTTTGTTAGGGGTTCTATACCCACACATGTCAGTTGTGAATGTTTTGTGTGTGTCTCACTGTCTGTGTAGGGAGCAATGCATTTTGGGCTAGTCACTTGCAGTGCATTACAAATGGCCTGCTTTGGCAATCCTGTGGATGTCATTCAGTGTGAAATACACCTTTGGGGAAGGAGTACTCCAGTAATGTCCATGGCATGTACTATAACTGCATAGTGCTGTAGTGTAATAAACTAGTTAGGTAGGGGTTCTACTCCCAGACATGACAGGTGTGTGTGTGTTTGTAACTTGTATCCTGGGTGGAGGTGGATGTGCGTGTGTGACACCTGGGCCCAATGTGTGGTGGGTTTTGCAAAATTCTTATATGGTGGCCCTAGTACATATCACAATGTCCACTGTACAGGGATAACAGCTGTGAAATAGCTGAGAGGCTGGGTGCATATCCATACCCATACATGTGACATCAAGGCCAGGCAATCACAGTTAGCAACCCCAGTATTACCCAAAGCACACTCTCACCCATGTCTCATACACACACACATGCTTAAGCAACAACCAATATGTGGGTAATACACTGCATATTGGCCACTGATAGTAACTATGGAGTGATAGCAGTGGGCTACAGAAGGGGCATGTCACCCTCCCCATCTGTCCAATATGCACATACATGCAGACAGTGCACCTCCCCATATTCCCCAATAGACACCTGAACCACCTGTGGTGCCTTCACATGTGACCCACAACTGACATACCATGCCTGATAAAATGCCCTGTATGGCCAGATGGGAATGCTGTTAGCATGCTATCAATATAGGTGCAGGGTAAACCTGCTGCCCATTACCAGTCCCTGCCACAGGTGGGCAAGACTGGCACATCTGATGATAATCTGTGTTCACAAAATGGGCCAGACATCCCAGGTACAGTTCTGCATGTCACTGTACATGCATGTGGGAGGTATGCACATCCTAGACACCGTACATGTCATGGACTAAAAATACATACATGGAAAGCAATGCACAACATTGGCCACACACATCAGTCACCCAGATGACTGGATGGGGCATACAATACCCACCTGTGTGGGCAAATGCAGAAACTACAGCCCTGAGCCACAATCCAGACCATTGTCATGTGGCCTGATGCCAAGGTATACCCATCGCCTACCCTTGTATAGCCTGCTGGCACAGTCGACCACTAGACACCTGTGCAGACATGCACCCATGCATGTCAGTACTGGCACCCTGTGTGTTTGTGTGTGTCTTGTATGGTGTGTATGTCCACATCCACACTCACTACAACTCCCATGGGCATACTGAAGCATGCTGTCTGATGTGTAACACCTCCTCATAATCTTTGCCCATACAACCTCCATATGACCCATGTGGTGCATGTGATACCTGCACAGTGATGTGTTGTGGCAATCCCACTACTGATGAGTTGTACTCCTGGTCCTACCAAGTGTGTAAATGTGTGTGCTTCCCTGTGAGAGGGTGGCTGTGTTGAAACTGGCACCTGTTCATGCGGGCAGGCATGTGTACGTCACCTACCATATAGCTACTGTAGCCCTGCTGCAGATGTCATTCACCATCACATATATTTTCTGAGTGTTCCACAACAGGTAACCCATGTGGTGTATCCAATAACTGCATCAAACTGTGATAGCAATACATAGTTGTTGGGGGTTTGATATCCTGTGCTGGTAGGTGTGTGACACATACATGCTTCAGTTTTACTCTCCCACCCCTCCCTGACATGTATTTGCCTCGGTCTGCCTCTCCCACAACCCTCTTTGGTGGATGTGAAAACCTACACCTACTTTGCTTAGGCAGCAGTATGTGTATTTTAAGTGATGCTCATGATCAGCTGATGGCCTCTGCACGAATTGCAGCCCTTCCCTAGATGATTGCATGTGGAACAGCTGTGGTAATATTCCCATAGCAAATTCCATGGAAACACAATCCAATGTCTAGGAACATCATGGTGGTGTTGGCCCTTTTCATTCACTGTGAGCAGGAACTAGATCTGTTGTTTGGCAAACAGCATCTCAGATGGATTGGGGATTTATCCCTAACAACATACACTGTTGAAAGAGGGCAAAAAACAGGAGGGGGAAGTGCCGGACCTTACTACAGACTGTAAGTGCTGCTATACTGCATTAGGAGTAATGTTAGTTTCACAGTGTTTGTCTGGATATGGCTGTCGTACATGTCTCAATACCTGCCATGTCAGTTCCATGTTTATGAGGAATCCCCATTTGCAGGTCATCTGCAGACTGGGCAGTGTTGTGCCTTTGGTTTCATATGTTACCCACGGAGCATCTATCTATGGACTGCAGAAGGTAGTGTGAGGATTGCAGTCTGTAGATGGTGAAGGCCGTGACAGTTATAGACTTTATATCCCTCATAGGACATATGTTGCAACAAACCCTGTTACAACAGTAAATGTATGAGGTTATCCCAGCAACATGTCAGTATTGGCCCTGTGTAAGTGCTCCCAGCCACACCTCTGTCAACCTTTGTACATATGTCATGCAGGAAGTGGTGCATATGTGCTGTACACCATAATTAGTGTCATCATATCTGATAACAAGCCAGTGATATATCAGACTGCTACACATGTTATGTACAGTAGGGTTTATATTTCATGACATAACCTGGACATTCTGTGGATATATGTACAGTACTGAGGTCTGTGTACTTATAGTGAATATCAACAGAATGTTTATTGTTAATATGTACTGTAGTCTGTACAGACTGTGGTAGATGTTATTGCTCTAGTTCCCCTCCTATCTGATGTTACATGCTGCCTCAATGTATGGTACCATATTGGCATACATGTTTGTAGGGCCATAAACACACATGTCCCATACCACAGACAGCCATTAGACCAAACTGTGTAGCAGCCCAGTATATGTAGGATCAGCCTGTGAGTGGCACATATGAGGATGGTGTAGAACAGATAGGCCATATACTGTAATATTATGCTAGCTTGACATATGTGGCTGTGGCCGTGTTCACATTGGTTGTGATTATGCACTTTCAAACAGGTGTATCTTACCCTGTGCTGTGACATGCCTGTTGAGCCTGCTATATACGCAGGTACATGTGCTTTCCCCCATAGGAGATGTAGGCCAGTGTTGAGCCAGTCTGCCTGTAGCCTGCACAGTGCATTGTTACATGCCTAGCAGCTTATTGTACGTACCCAATGAGTTGTCATGTGCAGATACTTGC
The DNA here is from genome assembly GCF_019279795.1 of Protopterus annectens. Classification (NCBI taxonomy): domain Eukaryota; kingdom Metazoa; phylum Chordata; order Ceratodontiformes; family Protopteridae; genus Protopterus; species Protopterus annectens. The sequence goes on along the minus strand of NC_056743.1, from coordinate 1,545,787,553 downwards.
CAGATGTACTGCTGCTGGGCCTCCCTTACAAGTCATGTATGTCAGACAGAGCTGTACAGATGTATGCCAATATCTAGTGGGTAGTATGTGACCATGGCACACCTGTACCAGCGGTCATTATGTGTCAGGCCAGACAGGAGTGTGTGAATGCATAACCTATGGTGGCAAATGTATACCAGTCGTTATGTGCTATACCCACCTATATGGCTGCCTACATCCATATTATCAGGCATGGTGCACATGTTGTGAACTAAGGGCTTATGTGTATACCTCTGGATTGTACAGGGTGTGTCAGAATTACTACATATATTGGCCAATATCTCTTCTGCAGTCCACAGAGGCATTACATGCTAGCAGTGGAACTTTACAATGATGCCCTTAGGATGTCTGTCAGTAGCCAATGGCACACATGTTATCAACAGATATGACCTCCCACACACACCATGTCTGTGAAGACAATCTCAATGACAGTAGCAATAGTCTACTAATATATCTGCTATACATACCTGACATCCCCCTGCACTATGTCTTTGTGACTATAGGGGCTGGGGTAGGATTACACTCCATGTCCAGGACATATGGTGGAAATATATGCACAGATACTTATCCAGATAGCCATATAGATATGATTACACATGTGTAGTACTTCAAATTATCCTTGTCATGACAACCACCCACTATAAATTCATACATCATGTGGACGTGGTCCCTTTACATTTCCTGTGTGATGGACATCCTTCCTGTGTGTGGGCATCAGTGTTACAGACAGCAGTTAGCAATACCTCTTACAGGAGAAACGGCACACTCAGGGCAGCCACATATTTTTAGGAGGATCAGGAACAACAGACTGTGAGTAGAATTGTGTTATGCTTTGTATAGTACTGATGTTACAGTGTGTGTGTGTGTGTATATACATAGTTTGCCTTGGAATGCAGTCTGTCTGCATAGCTCACAACTGTGGGCCAATCCTCTTGCTGGACAGAGGTATGCCTATCTTGTTTTGTTTGTCCACCACACAGGTCCTGTGTCAGATATTACACTGGCAGTGTGTGTGTTGAGTGCTATCAGTACACGGCTACATCCATTTATATTTATAACCTCAATTCCCTGACTACAGGCATGTTGCAGACTATCCTGTAACATCAGCAACTTGCTTAGTGTATGGCAACAGTTTTCTGCATATGTGCCTGTGTTCCAGCCTCTGTCCTCCACCTACATACCAAACTTTGCACATATGTCATGCTGTCGGGGGTTGTTCTGTAGTGGGCTGTGAGTATATCACACTGCCATTGCTGCTTTCAATCCGCTGCTGTTGTTTCCCCCACACATACGGTGGGGCTGGGGCCATATATGTGTGGGTATCACCTACACAATACATGTGTGCTCTTATGCACTCCAGAGGCCAGTGTATGTAACAGTGGTATGTGGCCCTGTATTATTGAGTCGAGGGGGGGAGCACCCTAAATGATCTATGCTGTTACAAAAAGTGGGGGTATCAGGGGTGAGCTGCTGTAAGGTATCTGGATGTACAGTACTGTATACTTCACCTATATTTACATTACTTACATGAACAGGGGTAATGCAAGCCTACTGTCTCCTGCCATACAGACTGTTCTGCTTGTTGGTGTGCTCATGATGGTGTTGGTTATGCCTTGTTATGTAACAGTTACAACCCATCTGATCACATAACATCTTTACCACCTACTGAGTTTGCACAGAGTGTAGATAGAGGCTGTTGAACTATACACCTGCATTATATACTGTTGATTGTTTGGTATCATGTGGCCCAGTCTGTCTTCACTATTGTACAATTTGAAGGGCTTGGCCTGGAGAGCAACAGTTGTGAACCTTTACAGACTACTGTATTAGTGTAACTGTTTCACGGTTGCAGTACTCTGTTTATATGGTTGTCAGTGTCTGAACAGCTATATGACATGGCATATAGAACTGTAATAGTACACAATTAAAGGTTTTCCATTTCTGCAAACCTGTGTGTGGTGTCTTTCCTATGACCTCTCTATGGGTATATGTTGCAGGAAATGATTGACATATGTATGAGTGGCCCATACAGCGTCCAATTGTTCAGGTGTTAACTGTAGGCATAGTGGCTGTTCTATAATGTGTGCACCTTCTACATATGTATCTTACTGTACATATATCTGCGTGTGCATGTGTAGTCACACGTATATATATATATATATATATATATATATATATATATATATATATATATATGTGTGTGTGTGTGTGTGTGTGTGTGTGTATCTGTTTTTGCATATCTGTGTCTGTGTATCTGTATCCTGGGGATGTTGATGGCTTCCACATATTACATTGCCTATGGGAGGCAGACTGTACTGCATGATATGTTAACAATACCAGCCTAACATCATACAGGTGGGATGGCTTACTGTTAACATCTTGTGGCCATGTCGTGTCGGGTCCTGGTTATGGGATCTGCAACACGTGGTAGTGTACTGCAGGGCAGACGTGTTTGGCTGTGGGGAGGATGCTTATTCAAACAAGACGTATAGTGTGTGGGGCCTCACAACCCCATTAATGGTGCATGTGGACATATGTGTGTTTGTTGATCTGTCATTGCTATCTACAGATGTATGGCCATATATACCTATATAGATATACATATCTGCTAACATATATATAACTATGTCTGTATATACCTACATAAATATATATCTGTGTACACATATGTAACATGCTGTGTATATGTAGACATATAGGTGTAGACACATATATGTGTCGAAGTAGGCATTTGCATGTATATCTGTGCATATATATTGATATATATATATATATATATATATGTATATAGTTGTGGATATACTTATATAGATATGTTGTATATGTTTAGATATTAATATAGCTACACACACATACATCTAGATGTTGGTATACATTCTCTGTACTGTTGCATGACTGGACTGGATGATATGTTTCTGACATCAAATTGCTTTGTATCTGTCATGGCTTAGTTGTAAATCCCTTTGACTATAGTGTGCAGGGTCCTTGGTTCAAGCCCTGCAGGAGCTGTTTATTTTGTTGGTTCTGCAGAAGACTGGTGGTTAGATACTGAGTGATTAAGGCACTTTAAAGCACTTGTAAGCAGGTTTGTGTGGGTTTGCACGGAGCTAAGCACTGCTAACCTCCGGTTACAGTTTCTAACACTCAGTTAGCTTCTACTTTGCGTATTCTGTGTAGGTAATGCTTACCGCCACACAAACGCACTTAAACACACTTACTAGTGCTTAAATATGCTTACTACTGCTTACTTGTGCTTAAACCTGCTTACTAGTGCCTTATTCCATCTGACACTGATACGTCACATGTGCATATCCTGCGGGACTCCAGTTCATATATTTCAGCTATTTTGTGGGTCTTGCAACAAATATATTATTTATAACGTGCTTTGCCATGGAAAATAGTCTGTGCTACAGTGGGACCCGAACCGGGAATGGCTGCTCATTGGTTGGATGCTCTACCCACTAAACTATTGCTGTTCTGCTTCATTTGCATATCTCTACCATATTTTAATACCCATGTTTCCTTCCACTGGCCCCCGAGCTCCACGCACACAGCATCCATCCATTCACCAGTTACTAGCCCACTCATACCACACCTCCACACATTTCCTTCTCTGCACGTGTCGGTACTCCTCCATTATACTGTCTCAACCCAAGCTTCAGCAGGCTCTTCATCCATTTAGTCCATGTACATTTGAGCCTTCCCTTGATCCTCCTATGATACTAGTGGAAATCCCTATGTGACCCACAAGGTTTGGTTAGTCCCACCTGGGACGGACCTGTTGTTGTGTCACAGGTAGACTTTGCTAGTCTACACTGTTTTTTCCATTGGTAGCATCCTGCCAGAGATTCGAGAAGCAGTGGTTTGCTCACACATCGGGCACCGTTATTCATTCTTCTCTTCAGTATTATGCAAGACTACTGGTTTCATAGTATATTTGGACAGGCGCTGTTCATTGATACACATAGACTGCTCAGAATACTGTGATTGAGCAATGTAAACATGTTTGCTGGTATTAATCTACATACCTACACATATTTCCTATACTGTTGAATGACTATGCTGGATGATATGTTTGTGATAATAGCAGCTGAATGTTTATCTGCCATGTCTTAGTGGTAACTCACTTAGACTATAGTGTGCAGGGTTGGAGGGTTGGAACCTGGGGGTGCAGATTATTTGGTAATGGGCATGAAGAGAGCTGTTGGCTACAGAGGGCCTAAGGCACTGTAGAGGAAGTGTAGGCGGGTATGCGCTGGTGTGGGCGAGGCTCAGATCTGCTGACCTCCAGTTACAGCGTCTTACACTGGGTTGGCCTCCACATTGCTTAACCTGTGTGGGCATTGCTTACTGCCTCCCAAACAAGCATAATCCCACTTGCTGCAGCATACCCCCACGCTACTTCATGTATTTAGTTTACATTTGTTGCCCGGGACAATCCGACTGGATGCTTCTGCATTGTCAGCGGTGGCCTGGGAAGTGAAGCTCCACAGTAATCCCCAGCTACACATTACACGTAGTACTGAGGTGTACACATTCATAGAGAGTAACAGACATAACATAGCTACATGCCACATTCTTCATGCTTAGTTCACATTAACATTGTAGTATTATACATGCTTAGGTTAGGTTTACATGTCTATTATGACTGTTGACATAGGTCAGTTTAAGGTGAACTGAGATTCCAGTTTAACAGTTCTGGATAGGTTACACTCAGGTATTCAGGTTAGGTTTAGTTATGCCATACCTGTGTGTTAGAGTAGAAGTCAATAGTGAAGGAGTAGGTAGGTCGGTAGAGGGAGGACATTGTAACTGTATAGTAGGCCGTTGGAATGATTGTTGGTGGAAGCAATAGGGAAGGTATGTAGGATGTTGGTAGTTATGTGGACAGGACAGGAGGTGCCGGTTTCACTAGTTGGTGTAGGGGTATAGAGTGTTAGTTGGGGGGGGGAATTCCCCAGGTGGTGAGCATGTGCTGCTCCAAGTGTGCTTGAAGTGTTCCTTCATGTGTTATTTACATGTGTCGTGTGGGACATCTGAGGTCATACACATGGGTAGGGCGTTCCAGATTCTGTCAATATAGTTGGGGAAGAGGGTGTCACCTACCTGTGACTGTGAACAGTGATAGTAATGAAACAGAGGTTGATAGGTAAGTGGTGTTAATGGGGAACATAGAGGGGCAGATAGTAGGGGAAATGTCCAGGGATGTGCAGGTAGGCTGACGGGAAGGTCCACAGGTGGCCATTTCTTGTCCAGCAACAGCTGTGTATATACACTGCATTTGGACACTCACACCCCTGGGTGGGGCTGGGGACAACAATAATACCTTGTGATGCCAATTAGTTCAGCTTACATGCCTACAGTGGGTTGTTGCAACTATGTGTTCTTTGGTGTTATTTAGTGGAATTTGCAACAATACATCTGGTTATACCGTACTTTACCATGTAAAATAGATTGTGTTGTAGTGGGACTCATAGCGGAAGTGGCTGCTCATTGGGTGGCGGCTCTGCCCAATGGACACTATTGTTTACATTCATAGGGCAGTCCAAATAGAACCACTCTAGCCAACATCTGCACGCCTAGTCCCATAATTACATACCCATAGTTCCCCCACCTGCACCTCCTCTACAGCACTCATCCTTACTCTGGGTGCAGGTCGGGTCTAAACCCAACACTACACACTGTCCACTCTCCAGTTGATGGGACCCATCCCATACGTTGTCTCGACTCATGGGTTATCAGGCTTTCCCACCCTTGTAGTCTGGGTACATACATGCCCCACCTTGAAAGGTCATCGCACGGGCATCCTCCTATAACAAGACAATTTTGGGGTGTCCCGCAAGGGACACACCTGTCTCTGTTCCAGGATTAGACTTAGCAGGTCCACTGTGCCCCACCCCAGTTGTATCCTGCCTGTGGTCTGGGGAGCAGTGGATTGTTTACATTGTTTGTGTGTTTGTTTGTATGTTTCCCCTGTCTGGCTGGGGGGGGTTAATGCTACGTGTTACACATTTTTTGATTGGGCCCCTCACCCCCATTGGCATGGCCTGTGAACATATGTCATTCTTAAGTGCTGTATCATATCATAGCTATATATCTGTGTATATCTACACACACACACACACACACACACACACACACACACACACACACATATATATATATATATATATATATATATATAAAATGCACACACATATATATATATATATATATATATATATATATATATATATATATATATATATTGCTGTATATATATCTAATGACATGTGGATGTATGGGTATCTGCATATGTATATATCTATATGTGGGTATTTATATATATATGTCTGTCTATGTATGTATACATTTGTACTACAGAGGGGGAGAGGTATATATCTATTTAGTTATGGGTATATATACAAACTCACATACCTCTACATATTTAGCTACATATCCTGTAATGTTGTCTGGTATTGCTGGATACTGTGTTTCGTGTGCATATTGGCCAACCTTGTGTGCCACGTATGCTTTGTGATACCTACAATTAAATCCGTTAGTGTACACAGAGTCACACATGAAATCTATTGTTAATGCCAGAAATACATTCGTCCCATGCGGTACAACCCGAACATTATGTATTCAACCTTCATCTAACCCAGGGCTACATAAGTACCCATGGCTATGTGCATGGACTACGGCGTGTGCCACACCTAGGATACTTGGGTTGGGACATCATACGGGATGGGTCCCGAGGGAGGTATGGGGGAAATGTGTGGTGGTGTGGTAGCTACGGGCCGGTAACCAGAGTAGGGATGGTGGCTGCGTGTGTGTTGTGGGTGGGGGGAAGCGGAACTATGGGTTATGCATATATGGGTTTGGGATGCCCTGGGTTGGATGGGCCTGTACTGTTCAGCCTTCCTAGTGGGTGGGGGAGAGGGCAATGTGATGTCAACATGTGAAACATAACAGAGGGATAATTTAATTCCCTAGTTCAATGACAGACATGCAATTAAATGAGCTTGGTAGTGTATTGCAGGGTAGACATATTTGGCTGTGCGGGGAGTATGCAAATTCATACGTGCCGTATATTGCTTGGGGCCTCTCAGGCCTATTAATGGTGCATGTGGACATATATGTTTCTGTTCATCTACCATTGGTATCTACAGATGTCTGGCCATATATACCTGTGTGGGTATATATATATATATATATATATATATATATATATATATATATATATATATATATATATATATACATATTTGCTTACATATTTCTATGTCCGTATATACCTATGGAGACATATATCTGCATACATATATGTAACTTGATGTGTATATGTGAACATATAGATGTTGACATATATATGTGTAATTGTCGGCATTTGCATGTATATCTGTTCATATGTTTGTATGTGTATATATATATATATATATATATATATATATATATATATATATATATATATATATATATGTATAGATATATATATATATATATATATATATATATATATATATATATATATATATATATATGACTACATCTATAGGTATGTTGTATGCATTTAGATAGTAATATATTTGCACACACATGCCCATCTAGCTGTAGGTATACATTCTCTGTACTGTTGCATGACTGGGCTGGGGTTATGTTTCTGACAACATACAATTTCTGCATATCTGGCATGGCTTAGTGGTAAATAATTTTTTGTATGGTGTGCATGGTCCTGGGTTGCAGCTTTGCAGAACCTGTTTGTTTTGTTGCTTGGCAGAGCACCGGCCATTGGATACGGTGTGCTTAATTCACTTTCAAGCGGTTGTAAGCGGGTTTTCGTGGAGGTAAGCACTGCTGACTTCAGGTCACAGTGTCCTACACCTAGTTAGCGTCTCCTTTGCTTAATCTGTGTCGGCAGTGCTTAACCCTGTAGAAATGCACTTGCACATGCTTACTAGTGCTTACATATGCTTACTACTGCTTATCTGTGCTTACACCTGCTTACTGCTGGCTTATGCATTATGATGCTGACTCTTCACATGTGCATTTCCTGCAGTACTCCTGTTCATAAAAATGTTATTTAGTGAGATTTGCATTACAAATATTGCTTATACGATGCTTTGCCATGTAAAATAAACTGTGCTACACTGGGACTCGCACTGGGAATGCCTGCTTGTTAGGCAAACGGTCTGCCCACTACACTATTGCTGACATGCTTCATTTGCATATATTGTCCTTGTTATCCTCTTCAGACTTTTAGGCTGCTTTCACCACGGTTAGCTGTACTTGGAGCTTTAGACAACAATACGGGGGTTTCTTCTTTTCATCTTTATGTCTTGTTGCTGCTGTACGCATGGGGGACTGTTGGTGGCGATATGTGGATACCTATGAGCGGTATCACTCATTTATTTCCACTTTATGCTGTTCAACATTGCGGGGCATGTTTAATCTGTGGGCTCTGCTGTCGCTCACTCGTGCACACTCTGTGTAAGCCTGGGGGATCGGGCGGCGCACCTTCATTACTATGGATGGCACGCTGCCGTCCTGCTCCTAGGTGGCTGCTTCCATGCAGGACTAGACTAGTCCTGCACAGAAGATTAGTAAATTCGGGGGACTATCTTCAAGGCAGTCAATTGAAATTGATTGGTGTTGGGTTGTATCAAAAATGGCTTTGAGTAGATCCAGTCTGTGAGAAAGCTTGTGGTAATTGACCCTGGCCATTTCCAGTAGAAAGGTGAAGCACAGCTACCTGGGTCAGAAGGGAGTCACCACAATGATCTTGGGAATTCCTCCTGAATCTTCAGAAGTATTCTAGATATTTGTGGAATGGGTGGAAAGGCATACAGGAACATTCCAGTCCAATGAAAAGGCATCTGTCTTCCAGGCATTCTTGCACAGAGTCCTGAAACAGAATTTTGCCAGATTGTTCAAAAAGAGGAGGCAAAGAGGTCTACTTGAGGATCTCCCCACAGATGGATCAAATCTTGGAAGACCCCTGATCTAGTTTCCATTTGTGAAGGTCTGCCTGGCCCTGCTCAACTTGTCTGCCACATAATTTTGCTCTGATGGAATGTAGGATGCCTGTAGAGTGAGACTGTATTGTGAAGCTTTATTCCAAACTAATATGGCTAACCTGCAAAGGAGGTACAAACTAGTTCCTCCTTGTTTGTCGATGTACCATGAGACTGTGATATTGTCTGTAACAATTTAAAGAGGTCCTGGAGACCAATGATGATTCAGAAAGGTGAGTGCCTTGATTAGGGAAAGCATCTATTTTATATTTATGTGCTTGCATCTGTCCTTGGTGTCCCACACACCTTACACTTTTATTCCTGCTGAAACTGCCTCCCAAGGAAAGTCTGAGGTATCTGTGGTGACTGACTGCTTTGGATGAAGGAGAGACAAAGGGATATCTGCATTTTGAGATGTTTTCTGTCTCATCCAAGAAATTTGTTTTCTGATAAATCCCAGGAGCAGGATTTGAAAAGACAAAAGATGTTTGTGATAGGACCAGAGATATTTTAGATACCACTGTAGCTTTCTCATATGGAGTCTTGCCTGCAGTATCATGAGAATCACAGAAGCCATGAGATCCAAAATCCTGAGATATTCCTTCACAATGATTGAAGTCTGAGTGGAAAACCCTAGAAATAGCTCTGGATATTGATCTATTTTTTTCTTGTGGAGGAAACACTCTTTGAACTGTGGTGTCTAGTTGGCATCTCAGAAACACAATCCTGTCAGAAGGTCTCAAGAAAGACTTTTGAATGTTCTATTAGACTCCCAGCTTGTGTAAGAGTTTTCTCACCCAAGAGAATAATTTCTTACACTTTGAAAAAGACTCTGAAAAGGTAAGCAAGACATCTAACTATGGAAAAAATATGGATACCCTGTAGCCTGAAATGTGCTATAACAAGAGCTGCTCACTTTGTGAACACTCTTGGTGCAGTGGATAGCTCAAACGGTAAGGCAGAGAACTGATAATATGATCTGGACACACAGAACCTTAAGAATACCTGAAAATGGGATGAATAGGATGTGATGATAATCATCTTTTAAATGTAGTGTTACCAGGAAACTTGAATGAGGAAGAAGAGGTAAGAGGTTATAAAGTGACATCATTTTGAATTTGAGCACTATCACAAACAGGTTTAGGAAGGAAAGATCTAGAACTGGTCTCCAAGCATTTTATTTCTTTCTTTGGCACTGAAAACATCCTTGAATAAAATTCCTTTCCCACATAGGAAGGTGGAACTGGTACTATCACTCCCTGGGACAGCATGTGATGAAGGGCAGGGGGAAATAAAAGAGTCTGGTGTGGAGGCTGAGAAATTAACCCCACCCCTGGAAAGGAGAAAGTTCCTCTCATTGCCATCTGTAACCTTGCTGAATGATCTTCAGAACCTATTTGTATGACACTATCTGTTGCCAAAGGGAAAAGTGGAGATTCAGACTTTTTGAAAGACAAAAGGAGGTGCCAGGATGGGAGTTGGGGGGGTGCAAAGTCTCTTCAATAGTCTTTCTGACATATTGGACTGTCTTTGGTTTTAGGACTTTCCAGAATTTGTCTTGGAACCCTCTTGTCATTTCTTGTTAAATGCCTGTTTATCTGCATTTTGTTGAGATGATTTATTTTGTTTCTTACCAAAGTTGGATGGGGAGTTATAGAATCCATTAGGAAATTTGGAAAAGAAGGGCAGAAAAATCTTAGAGATTCCCTATATCAGCTTACCCCTTTCATCACATGTTTTGATCACCTGCGTAACAGAGGGCCCCAAAATCTAAAGCTCTTTCCAAAGGGTAATTTAAAATCTAATTTGTAACATCATCTGTGAGGTTCTGAGAATGCAGCCATGCAAACCTCTTCAAAACAGTACCAGTGGTCGTAATCCTGGAAGAAGTATTAACAGAGTTATACACACACCGTAAACAATGAGTAGTGACTTGCGCATAAGATGAAACTAAATTATTTAAAGCAGATTTTTTTCTCACAAGAAGACACTGCAGATAAAATATTCCTCATACTTTACAGTTTGTCGGAACAAACTTTAACATATGCACCTGACAGTTCTCTTAGCTATCAGTAATTTTCATATACTTATCAGAAAGAGTAGGATTGGAATTAATTAAGTGTTTAGCAGCAGAAGGGTTAACTAAAGCTACTGCTGCTGGATCAGGTTTGGGAAAGTATGTATAAAAACTTAAAAGATTTAGGAACTTTATATGTCATATAAGCCTTTTTACGGGTAGCAGGATGACTGTTAGGAAAATTGTAAGCATTGACGATACATCTTCTGTGGCAGATAGAACTGAAGGAATGGGTACAGGTTCGGGAAATTCCTTCTGTAACAGCTCATAGTATTTTCTGAGGACCTAAAAAACACAGTGATCTCCCACTAAAAACACTGGCACATTTTAGAAATAATCTTGGAAAAGGAGAACCAACCATAGGGAGAATCAAAAGCAGACCAAATAAGCTACTCCTGTCTAAGGAAATTTGACAAGGAGTAGATATATACTTAGTTTTCTGCTTTGTGTGACTGGAAAAATGGGTCCAGCAGTGTTATCAGTGGCAACAGCAGCTTCCCTAAGAAGAGGCATGACATTCTGAGAAAACAGGAAAGCCTTCCCTGTTCCCTCTCCCAGGACTGAAAAGAGTGGCTCTCCCTCACCCACTGAGAGGACCCCAATAGCCACAGAAGATGTGGCTAACCCCCCAGCTCATAGTGGCTGTAGGTGCTACACCAGGGGGATTTGGCGTAAAAGATGAGTGGTCTGACATACAACAAAGGCCACAACCAACAGAGTCACTCATTTCTACCTTAGGCATATTTCTAGCCTGCTGTGTTGGTAAAGGCTGCTTGCTTAATTTTTTTCTTTTTATGGCTGGAAGAAGGAATGGCCATGGGACTGACAGTTTGTTCCATGGTCAAACCAAAAATTATGCCTTTTTCCCAGGGAAAACAAGCAGCAAATGCCAATAAAAATAATAAAAAGTCTTTAAAAGTCATGTTCCCCTCAATAAACAGAGTAAAAAGTACTTTAAAACACTTCACCAGCCCCACAAGGTAAAATGAACACAATTTATCAACAGAAAAAATGTTTTTCAGTTACTTTAACAACTTTTGAACTGACAGGAGAAAAATATGTTTTTGTTTAAAAGTACAGTACAGTTATTTAGACAGTTTGTTAAAGCACAAACTCCTTGAATTAAAATAATTTTCCTGTAGAGAAAAGTACTCAGAGGAGCATACTCTTCAGCAGCGGTAAAGCTCTGAAGGGCTTCAGGCCAAAACTTATCTTTTAGTCACCTCAGCTTGAGCTGTCTGACAGTTTTGCATATGTAAGGTGTTCTGGAGCTTTCAAAGCTGGCCTGCTGTTACATCTTTGGCAGGATATAACCCGTATAGTTAAGGTTACTGTAGATGAACATCATTCTGCTAATCTGCTGATAATGTTTTCATAACATAGTAATATGCATTTGAAAAGGAATACTTTTTTTGCAGTTCAAATAGCGTTTTCTTTTAAGTCAATGGCACATTCTGATCTGCAGCACTGGATATGCTGACACCAGGATAATGTCTTCTCAGAGTACATTATCTTGTGACTTTGTCAACAGTTTCACACATATCCGTTTGAATGAAACCTGAATCTGAGGACTGCGTTCTACTTGTAGCTAATACTCCTTTGAAATCCTTGTGAGACATCCCTGGCTTGTGTTCTACACTACATTACAATGATACCACTCTGATGTTGAACTGAGTGGCAAAGTATATTTTTCACAAATAATGTGGTGCCTACATGGCTTTTTGTAAACTGAATATAAAAACAGAATAACCTTATACTTGCAGTAATTAAAACTGATAATTTTCCCAGTAGTATGAATGGTAAGCACTAACAATAAAATGTATTAAAGACAAATGATACAAAATTGGACATGTTTTTGCAGCTGAATCCTTGCTTAGCAAATGCAATAGAACCATATTTACATTAATACTTTTACAGCTCTTTGTCAGCACTTTCATCCTGGCCATGAACTATAAAAATGAGAAATGTTTGGGTAATTAGTGCAACAATTTCTGCTGCCTTTCTAAGTAAATGTTGACTATATTACCCTGATTCTAGCATATATTTCCTGGATTATTTTTATTTTCATTTCTTTCAGTGTTTAACTAGCTGACAAATGAAACAACACCCTAAGTGCTGAACATTCATTTGTTGATCACCAAGTATATTTTCCATATGCAGGGTCACACTCTTATTATTATAATTAAGCCTGTTCTTGATCTGGAGCCACATACATTTAATTATGGCCTCTTAGCTCCAAGAGAATAATTGTGGATATAAATAGCAAACATTTAAATAGAAAATAAGATTTAGTGAGTGCTGTGGCTTTATTTTCCGCATTAGTATTTCAAGAACAAAATGAGGTAGTTCAGCTAGGCTTAGAGAAAAATAAAAATGTCTGGATTTTCTTTTTGCAAAGATAAGTTTATCACTCTCCATAATGATGAAAGATAGAATAAAGCTCTTTAAATGAAACACATAGTCAGGTATTGTTAATTTTACATTTTTATAACAATGGTAAGACCATCTTTTTTAAGGAAAAGTCAGGAGACTATTTCATGGCACCTATTGAAATGTTGGCACTCAAAATGCTGATTGCCAAAAAGCTGAAAAAAAAAGAAAACCTGGAGAAGAGCAAATCTTAAAAATCGCTCTGCTTTAAACTTCCTTTTGCACCCCCAGAATTTTTATATACACCAACTCTGAGATTGCCATCCCTTAAAGAAAGATGAATATTCTGAGAAATGGCATCTTGGACTTATTAAATGTAAGCCTGTTCTTTCGGCCATTCAGTCTCCATGTGTCAGGACTCATTGTAGCAAGTCCCAACTTTTCAAATGGTTACCATATTTCATATTTATTGAATGAATTTGCATCCCTATTCTTGTTAACCACATTAGGGGTCTCATATAATTGATTGCTAAGGGGCAGGTGCCCTTCTAATATAAAATAATGGCAGATTAATAAAAAGAAACAACTTAAATGTTCTAAACCTTTAAAAACAAGTTGTGTAACCATGGCATTGCAGAATTCATGTCATCTATGGAAAGGATTATTATAGAACTAATATTTGGTCAATAAAGAATACATAAATAAATAAATACGTACATAAACATGTAAGGATATAGGTA
>NC_056743.1:1545730834-1545770834 GCF_019279795.1 Protopterus annectens | reverse complement strand
GCAATAATTTGGAGATTCTACAAAATTCTGTGAGTTGAGAGGTATGATCCTGAGTGATTTACCAGAAAATCAAACATTTTACAAGGGTCAAGGCAAAATATGAGGCAAAACCAGTAATTTTCTGCCAAATTCTGGACAGTTTATTTATTTATTTACTGATTGCTATGTGTTTACCAGGTTAGTGGGCTGCTCTGTTGACTCTTCATCCACAATTTGGGATCAATATCAGTAAAAATAACAATTTACAGAAGTACAATAACATGTTACATTCATGTGCACACTTTGTACAGTTGAGAGGTATGGTGTACAGTCCAGCCATATGGTGTACAGTCCAGCTATCCATCTACAACCCTTTTTTCTATTTTGCACATGGCGATAGTGTGTCACTTCAACAGAGATAATCATCTAGAGCCAATGTTCACACAGCCAGGTGGCTCGACCTGCCTCAGTTTTTCTTTCATACTACACATAAATGTGCACACACACACACACACACACACACACACACACACACACACACACACACACACACACACACACACACACACACACACACACACACACACACACACACACACACACACACACACACACACACACACACACACACACACACACACACACATGCTGTATAAGTAAAGTTTAATTTCCATAAGTTGCAGGAGACCTGTGTGTTTATTGCCTTTCACCCTCTGAGTACCATGACAGGCTGATAGGCTTTGGCTGTCCTAACAGCCTGTTTTAGGTAGAAATTTTTCCCAGAGGTACATTTCACTGGAGCTAGACTGACTTCCAATGTAATATTCATTTTGTTATATTTAATTCTTCATTCATTCTCTTGCAGCTACTTTATGCTATTTAGGATCATTATGGAGGTAGATAGAGACTTCCTGACAATCTATGTAAGTAAGCCATACATACAGTTTAGATTCATAGATATTACAATGCCAGCAAATCTAATGACTATTCATGCCTTGCTGGTACCCTCCTTCTAGCAGCAACCCCTTTCTCCAGAAGAGCCATACCAGTAACATTTGTGGCTATCCATCCAATCACTAGTTTATGCTTTAAGTAAGATAGTGAATCACACTGCTTAACATGAAGGGGACGTTTATTCCAAAGGTTTGGGATGTGTTATCTTATAAGCATGCCTCTCCACTGTGCTGTATTTATCTGCTACTGAAGAGTTAGATCCCTGGTCCTAGCATTGGTGGAGATATTGGATTTGTGGAGAAACATGAGGTCCAGGACAAATGGGTCACTAATGGTACAGTAAGCAAAAGAGATCTCCACTCAAATGTCTGTTAGACACTGAATAAAGGCATATAGCTTCCAGCATATCTTGGTATGTTTCTGATTAAGAACCTTTAGGGTTTTGTTAATTGTTAGATATGATTAATGAGATTTATTTTATTTTATTTATTTTACATTTGTTAACTGGGAAAGTCCAACTGGATATAAGTCCATTTTCAGTGGAGGCCCGAGGAGAAAAGCTCCAGACATACATAACAAGTATAAATACAGTGAAATTATTACAGTGAATTATCAAAAAATGGACATTTGTTTAACAATATATACACACATTCACAATTTTCTAAAATACACACAAGAAATAGTTGGAAATTATTAGCTGAGTAGGAAATAGAGATTACATCTCTTAAGGGAAATTACATACATTTATAGCAGTTAATATACATGGTTGAGGCAAGATATCATCCTTACTTTAATTCTTTCCAGTAGATGAGAGACACATACACAGTTTTCTAAACAGTTACAGAATCAGAGTTGCATTCTTGTAATAAGGTTATTTATAGTTGATGTTTGAGTGGGGGTTAGTCAGTGTTTGTACAGAGACAAAGCCAATGCATTTTTAGATGTTGCTTAAGAGATATTTTGAATTGGGTTAAGGAGGAAACTGTAGTAAGTTCTGCAGGAAGTAAGTTCCAGATTTTATTGGCAGAGTTGACGAATAATGGTTCACCAGCTGAGTTGTTGGTTTTAACAGTTTGTATTAGTATTCTGTTGGAAGAGTGGAGGGCTTTAGGTTACTGTACGGGGTGATGATATTTTTTAGTATGGGTGTACTGTCTGGTTGGTAGAGAATTTTGTGAACAACTATTAGTTGGTTATACTGAAGTTGGTAGGGTAGTTCTAGCCAGTCTAGCAATTTAAGGTTTTGACAGTGATGGGTTCTATAAGCTGATCCTGTGGCAAATCTGGCAATATTATTGTAGCAGCTAGAAAACTTATTGAGGTCTGATTTGCTTAGGTATACGAAGATGGGTGAGGCATAAAGAAGGATTGATAGCAAATGTGTACGGGCAGTAATAGTCCTAGCAGATGGGGTTAGGAATTGTTAAATCTTGTATAAAGAGCCGAGTTTCTTATTAACTGTTTTAATAGTTTTGGCTATGTGAGCATCAAACTTAAGGTTGTTGTCGATGATCACTCCCAGTAGTTTAGTACAAGGTTCTGGGGAAATTATGGTGCCATTGTTAGATGTCCTGGTGAGATGTGGTGAGGGGACCTTGCGAGTGGGGGAGAAGACTAACAGTTTGGTTTTATTTGGGTTTAATAGTAGACAGCAACCAGTGAGCCAGTTCTCTACTTTGTTGAAAGTGATTTGGGATAAGGATTTTAAGTTTGTGGGGGAGGTGGCAGAGCAGATTAGGGTGGAGTCATCTGCATACTGAATATATGTTGCATCTGGGATGACTTTGTGCAGGTCATTAATGAAGATGGAGAATAGGAGGGGACCTAATATAGATCCCTGGGGACTCCAAGGGTGATTGGTAAAAGGGAAGATAGGTTATCTTTCCATAGTACAGCTTGTTGTCTGCCACTTAGATAAGAATGAAACCAGCTAATTGCTAGGTTATCTATGGAGAGTAATTTTAGTGTCTCTAAGAGTAGCTGGTGGTTTACCATGTCAAATGCCTTGGATAGGTCTAGGAAGAGAGCTGAAGAGAGCTTGTTGTTGTTATGGTTTTGATTTATTGTGTAAGAGAAGGAGAGAAGGGCTGAGTTTGTACTATGGCAAGGTCTAAATCCATGCTCGGAGGGGGCTAGGAGAGTGTTCTGATTAAGATAGGCTAGAAATTGCTTATGGATACATTTTTCCATTATTTTAGCCAAGGGTGACAGGATGGCTATAGGCCTGTAATTTGAGAATTCAGTGGATTTTCCCCCCTTTATGAAGAGGAATAATGTGTGAGATTTTCCAGATGGAGGGGATATAAGCATCGAGAATAGTTACATTGATTAAGATTGAAATGGGGTAGGCTATTTCATTAGCAGCTTTTTGGAGATACTCTGTGGGTAGTAGGTCTGCTGAAAGGGTGGTGGGTTTCAGTTTCTTAAGTACGGACTTAATAAAAGATGTTGGTATTGGGTCAGACTTGAAGGGGTGTTATTATGGGGTGTGGGACTGGTGGAATTTGGGGTATTGGGAGATAGTTTGTTGGCAAAGGATTGCACAGTTTCTGTAAAGAAAGTGTTAAAGGTGTTAGCAACAATTTTGGAGGTTTTTGGAGGGTAGACGAGGGGGTAGGGGTAGATGACTGACCTGGGTGGAAAAGTTTATTTATGCCTGACCAGAATTTTTGTGGTTGAGTTTGGTGCTTTTGTTGCAGATTACAGTAGTAGCTTTTTTGTCTAGCATAATGGACTTCTTTGTATCATTTCTCAACTGTTTATATATGAGGTGGTCTTTTGGGGATTTAGTATTTCTCCAGGAGGTCCACGCTTTGTTTCTGCAAATAATTTTTTTGTCTCGTATCATTGGACAGCCATGGTGATACTTTATTATTGGTTCTGATAGTACGTTTGGGAGCATGGTTATCCAGGATAGTAAGAAATTTAGAGTTAAAGTACGAGACTGCTTCATCTAGTGGAAGTAGTTTTAGGTCAGTAGAGTCACATGAGTTAAGTTCATTTTGGAATTTAGTCTGAATAAATTTCTTATTACTCCTAATGGTTTTAAAGGTAGATTGTTGAGGGATGTCATTTCTTTTCCTGAGAATATAGGTCAGGAAGTGGTCACTGATGTCCTCAGGTAGGGTGCCTGTTTTATATATATGGGGGTTGGTTGTTTATTAATATCCAGTCTAGGATACTTTCCTTATTGTTAGGCTTATTGATTCTGGTAGGGGAAGATATGATCTGGGAGAAGCCATGCAAATTTATATGGGTGGTGGGGAAGTCTGAAGAACAGGTGTTCCAGTCGATATTAAAGTCCCCGGGAATAATAGTTTCTTGGGGACAGTTAGTGGACAGCCATTAGAGAATACCTTCTAAGGTATTTGTGTTGTCACCTGGGAGAATATAGATGCATGCAATGTTTATAGATTTGTGTTTGTTGATTTGGACCTTAGTGATGAGTATTTCTGCATTGTCAGTTATCAAGGCATGTGGAGTACTAGTTTTGATTACTTCTTGTGTGGATTTATACAAGATGGCTAACCCCCTCCCTTCCTAGAGATGCGATCAAGTCTTAATATATTGTAACCTGGGGATATAACCTCATTATCAGAGGTAGTAGTTTTGACCCAGGTTTTGGAAAGGCATAGTACATCAGGAGTGCACGTTCAGGAGGGCATGAAAGTAGTGAATTTTCTTGTTTATACTTCTGATGTTTAGGTGACACACTAGGAGTGAGTTGGAGGACTTATTTGAGTTTTGCAGGCTAGTAAGGGTGTTATTTGTGGAGTTGGTAGCAACAGGTGGTGTTGGGCCTGGATTATGGTGGATGTCACCATCCACTATGAGGTTAGGTAGTAATCTAATAGCAAGTCTCTGAAGTTTTAATAAGAGTTTGTGATAGTATTTAGTTCTAGGGTTAATATATGTGGCTCAAATGGGATGTTGAGTTTTTGCATTAGAAGCGTTTTATGAGAAGTGGGGTAGTAATTGGTTAAGATTGTTTATTGGATTAAGAGTGCTGGTTTTGGATCTGGGGTAGTGAGAGCTTGGAAGATCTTGAAATTCATAGGCTGTGAGAAGATAGATAGTGAGCAGTGGTGGTATTAGCCAGTAAAATGGCTTTGATGTAGTAGTAGTGGTGAAGATCTGTGGAGGCATTGTGTTGAAATTTTAGTATTGCTTGTTTATAACTAGAGATGGGAGGGTTATTAATTAGTGTAGGGTTAGAGGCTGGAGAGGCAGGGATGATTCTTAAATTAGTATAGCATAAGAGGCTAGAGAATCTTTGGAAGATTAAGTTGCATTCTAAGTTGTGTTATATCATAATCTTTCCATTTGTAGATCTCCTAGATCGCAAGTTCCCTAAGTAAGGGATAATTAAAAAATCCCTGTATGGTCTTAAACAAGTGACTTGAGCATGGAACTCGAAAGTAAACAAAGTTCTGCTAGATGAAGGATTCATGTGAAGCAAAACTGATCCATGCCTTTACTCTAAACATATAGATGCTGAATGGATGTATCTGTTAGTCTATGTGGATGACTTGATTATTGCTTACAAAAGGAATGACAAAATTGCAAAGTTAATAACAGTACTCAATCAGTACATGAGGACTAAATATCTTGGTGAGGTGATATGCTACCTAGGAATTAAGACATGGCGCAAGGAAGACTGCAGTTTTCTGTTGAACCAGAGTGCAAAAATTTATTCAATTCTTCAACAGTTCAACATGGCTAAGGCTAAAGGAGCAAGCACACCCATGGACATAGTTTATCCAAACATGGAAGGAGAGGAAGATCTTCTTCCATCTAATGATCAGTACAAAGAATCCAGTGGGGCACTTCAAACCACTACATGTCCAGACATTACAGCAGCTATGTCACTTCTCTGCAGGCATGTAAGTAAACCATGTCAAAGAGACTGGAATTCAATAAAAAAAAGTTATGAGGTATCTCAAATACACAAAAGGCTTGAGTTTAAAGTTCTCAGCAATTGGTGACTTAAACCTCATAGGATATGTGGACTCTGATTGGGTGGGTGACCTCAACACATTCAAATTTACAAGTGGTTATTCGTTCAAATTAGGAAACAGTCCTATATCCTGGTCCAGCAAGAAACAGATCTCAGTAGCACTGTCTTTTACAGAGGCAGAATATATCTCAGCTGCCTATGACAGTTAAGAAGCAGTTTGTTTGTGGCAGTTACATGAATATCTTGGAGAACCAGTGTGCCAGCCTATGGTCATTTACAATGACAATAAGGGATGCATTAAGCTTGCAACCAGTGAGAAGATCAATGCAAGAACTAACCATATTGATGTCAGACACCATTACATTCATGACTTGGTTGAACAAAAAGTGATTGTGCTTTCATATTGTGAAACATAAAATGATTGCTGATACTATGGCTAAGTGACTCACAGTAAACAAGTTTGTAGATTTTAGATCACAAATGGGTTGATTTAAGTAGTAGTTGTTGAGTGGGGGTGTTAGACAAATACTATGTGTATAATATAATGTGCAGTGTTTTCTGATGGACACTTCTGGTAATATGCTTGATGTAATTTCCTGTTCCTTGTGCAGTGTATTCCATGACATTAAAATAAAAAATAAATGTACTTCAGTTTAGACTGCAATCAGGCTGTAAGCATCTATTTGCTGTGCCCAGAAGAAGATTTTCTAATAGCTATAAGGCCACCCTTGTGGAGGGACAACACAACTGCAATGCATCACTTATCAGGCACACATCCACTAGTTAAAATTAAGTTAAAACAGCTTGAGGAATATGTCTGCAAGGACATGTTTAACACTATCATTCAACCAGGCATATGATACATAGTGGTAAATAAAGATACAATCAAAAGGATTGCTGAATACCAGAAATCTGAAAAAAAAAAAAAAACAAGCATCCTGTATGTTTTTTTTCTTTTCTTATCCAACCAAGTATCTTGATGTTTTTTCTTTCTTATACAGATGTTACAGTGTTACAAAGTGTTTTATGGAGAGTAATAAACCTTGTTGATACCCTGTTTGATGAACTTAAGTGGTTGTACTGGATGTTTTGATTTTTATCTTTGGTGAAATCAAACTCTAGGAAAAGAACTCGATGGATCCACAGCTGTCCACTCCCCTCCACCCCCATGTGCCCCCTACACTCCCCCATCCTAGCCTTGCCACATCTTTCAGATTACTGTTTTTCTTGTTTTCTCATACTTTGTTTCTTCAGATTTTTCCTACATTTTTTCAATATATCCTGACTGGACAAGACTACTCCATAATAAATGTGGAGGAAATAATCATATTAAGCAGGAGGCCTCAGTCCCCGGAAGCCATTGGGTTCTAGATATGTTGAGTTACATTTTACAGCTTTATTTTCAAACATTTTGAGCCAAAGAAGGGCTGAACAAAAATCTTGGCTAAAGAAAGAACTTCCTCCTTACTCTGAATTTTCTTCCTGCATCCTTGCATTAGACCAAAATGGTCAAGACTGCAGAATAATAACTGTGGAGGAAATAATGCAGTGAAGCTGATTGTCTTCAGGCTGCCTGAGTCTCAGAAGCCATGGGATTCAAGATATGCTGCGGTCCATTTTAGAGCTTTTGTCCCCAGCCTTTCATTACAGTTATGGCCTGTACAAAAATCATTACTTAATAAAGACATGCAGTCCTATTTCTTTCTTTCAGTGAAAAAGTAAGTTGTGTCCAATTGACCAAAAAAGAAGTTCCCAATAAACCGAGAAGATAAATGCTTGCAAAGATACATGAATCCAATCTTATAATATTGTATGTCTTCTCCAAAGACAGACAAAAAACATAGTCACCTTCTGTGTATGCTTCTGATGTTAGATTGGGACAAAAGTAAAGGAATAGTTGGCTCTTAGTTACTATTTAAAGTTGCTGCTGTCACACATCACACAGCTTATTTTTCAATCCCACACCCCAAAAGACTGTTACTTTCTATGTATCCAGCTGACAACCAGAATATGGTAAAATACTTTAACTTGTTGATCTCAGGTGTATATTCTGCCCCTTACCCCTGTCTCCCAAAATGAGCCAGCTGTATGTACTTCTGATATGTGACTGAGAAAAAGGAAGCAATATTTGCAGTTATGTTTTCCAGCCTGTTGCCCTTGACAGTACACTGCCCCTACACAAGCTATAGTGATGTTGTGTTCATATCTCTGAGGTATGATTGTGTGAAAAAGTTAAATAATAAATGACCATCCTGTCAGTGCCCCACAAAAGCCAGAGTGAGCTTTTGCACATACATCTGAGGTTGGGACAATGCAGTGGTGCAGCGGTTTGCATTGCTGCCTCTCAGCAAGAGATTCTCCGGTTCAAGTCTCAGCTGGGGTGCCTTCTGTGTGGAGTCTGCATGTCTTCCCTTTATTCATGTGGGTTTCCTCTGGGTGCTTCAGTTTTCTCCCACTTTACAAAGACATGCATCTGCAGTGCTTCTTCCTAGGCCTCTGCTGAAAACAGGCTTGTTCCAACTCAGACATTCCCGGTAAACAAATGTTAAATAAAAAAAATAAAAAAATGAGGGTAATTAGAGAAATAAAGAAGATATTTTCCTCGGTACCAAAAAAGTTATAGTGACCTTCTATGGATACCTCTGAGTTTTGACAGCAAGGAGAATTTATGAAATAGTTATCTCACTATTCCAAGCCCCCTTCACCCCCCCCCCCCTCACACAAGGCATTGCAATCTTCTGAGCACACTGGTCAGCACTGCAAATTATACAACAGTTGGAATCATGGCAGAAGCCCTCAATAAGTTTATATGAACTTCATCTTCTATAAACTGAGTTGTGGGCACTGCCAGGGTTTACATGTTCTGTGATGCATTTATTCTCTTATTTTTGAAAGGTAGTATTTAGATCACTATGATTATGCTTTGAATTTGGAGAAACTGTGTGCTTGTTAAGCATCATTCTGACATTGAAATGTTCCTAACAAGATTTTATTATGTACCACTTACTACTGTTAAGCTCTAGTCATACACTAGAGCATTAACAGCAATCAGTGGTTACCACTAAATCACAGTAGGAGGCTGTTAAACACTTAATTTGGACTTTTTTCTAAAGTTCAACGGAAACAGTCTGAAGGAATTGGTTAATAGCTTCCCACCACTTTTCTGTGGTGGTTGCTCTTTGTGTGGCTACATGTTTACAGCACTACTGCACTTTTTTCTCTAACTTTTGAATATATGGCTACTGGATCACATACCATGGAGGTGCAATATTAGCATCATTTGTACTTTTCTATAAATTTTTTCCTCCCACAATCCAAAGACATGCATTAGGTGGCTTGGACACTCTAAAATGGCCATAGGTGCTAGTGTGTGGCATGGAAGTAGAACCATGGCTGGGCTAGCCACCTGACAGTGTGAACTTTGGCTCTAGATGATTGTCATTGTTGGAGTGACTCCCCAACCGCATGTGCTAAAATGGGAAAAAAGGATTGTAGAGGGATGGATTCCTAATGTAAATAATATTTACAATATATACATCTTGTGTCACATATATGCTTCTATTACAGAAGTAGACAGCTAAAAAACTGCTATTTAAGATCATTAAGTGCCCCTTTTGTCTTCTGCCACCTCCCCAGCCTTCAGCAGCTTTTGATACCCCTGTCTGTAATAGAAGTACAACTGGATGCAGGGGACAAAACATGACACTGCCATTTGGGTACATAATTTACAATGTTGGAAGCAGAAACAAAAATGTAATGTCTTTCCAGTAAATCATTTGTATTTACAAAGAAATCAGGTCTCCATAAGCCCGTTTTAATGAATACTCTTCTGACTGAATGTATAGCCAACATTTAATTTTCTGTTTTGTTATTTTCTGATTTATTAACTTTTTGGAGATCTCCAGCCAGGTGCTTTAACAGTTGTTTATTTTATGTAAGAAAGAGACATTTTATATCCCCTTTGATAAAAAATAAGGCATGAATGTGCTACATGCCTTTGTATTACAGGTCTATATTAGTTCACCGATAGATATTTTCAGCAAACACGTATTCATCTACACATAATCAGCGAAAATCACTTCTGCGATTTGTGGAATTTTCCCAGGGCAATAAAGTAGTTGGCCAACTATACAACTTTGCACTTTTCCTCACTGTAGTGCGATCTTGGGGTTGGTATGCATAGTTGGGGGGTGTGGGTTTGATTTAGTTAGTTGTGTGTTCCATTGTGCTGCAGGGCAATTGCTTCATTGCCCTGGGAAGATACCGTGAATTGCAGAAGTGATTTACGCTGATTATGTGTCGATGAATTACTGAAAATATCTCTTGGTGAACTAATATAGACCCCTGTGTTACATCTCACATGCTCAGAAGCTCCCTGGATCATAATGCTTTTGTTTTTATATTGTTTAGGTATCTGGGTGTTTTTATTTTAATATTATTCATCGTTGTTTGTTTAAAACACATATAGTGAAGATTGTCAGCCACATCCAATAAAGTCTACATGGTCTGTTTACACTGTGTGTGCACCACACTGCAATGCGCACATGGTAGTGCACCTTTTTAGATTCAGTAAGTGGCTCTATATGGTGTGTAGAGCCATGCACAGACATCAAACAAGGTAAACACTGTAGAATACAAATTACAGCATAAGCAGCTGAATTGTATGCTAATTAACCAATATAAGATGGAGGAGCTATTGAACAAGCTATAGTGCAACCATGTAGACTCAGTGCTAAGTTTTTCTAAAAATTTCAAAACCTATTGGAATACAGCCATGGAAAGGAGTTTACACAGAAACAATGCTAGGGGCTGCTGCTTTAATTCATTTGTTTGTGCATCAAGCTGAAGTATATGCTGCTGCAGCTACTAAAATACCAAGGACCAGATGAAGAAGAGTTTTCAGACCCCAGATACCTTATCACAACCTACATGATGTGGAAATTTTAGAGCTCTACAGGGTAGATAGAGACACACTACAGGAATGCTGCAACCTCTGTCATCCTCAACTCAGACCAGGGCAAACTGAGGGGAAAACATCCCAGTGGAGGCAAAGGTATGTGTAGCCATTGTAATCCTAGCTATAGGTAGCTTTCAGAGACCAACAGGGGACATGTTGGGGGTGTCACAGGCATCAACATCCAGGATCCTCCATCAGTTCTTGACTGGTATGCTCAAATGTGCTAGTGGCCACATATATTTTATCCATACTCCTGAGGATAGGGCCAGAAATATGCAGGAGTTCTACCCTGTAGCAAACTACCTGAAGTACTGGGTGCCATAGATTGTACATATGTAGAAATTAAGGCATCACCTGGGAAACAGGGAAGGCTCTATATGAAGAGAAAGGGATTCCACTCTATTAACTGCCAAGTCATGTGTAATGCCAAGGGTATCCTCTTGAACTTGTGTTCTGGCAACCCTGGCAGTTACCACAGCTTACATATCTGGCACACCACCCAACTGTATCAGATGTTCACTAGATGGGATATTACACAGGGTCATTTACTGGGGGATTCAGGTGATGACTGATGGCACCCATCAGAAATGCACACACACACACTGAAGAACGCCATAATGAGGCACACACTCAAACGAGAAATATCATAGAGAGTGTGTTTGGGCTGCTGAAGTTGTGGTTCTGGTGCTTAGATATATTTGAGGGAGCCCTGCACTGCAATTCACACACATGTACTGAAATATTTACAGTATATGCCATGCTACACAACATCATCCTGAGTAAACAACTTCAGCAGAATCAAAAAGGGGAAGGTGCACATAACCCACCATCAATACCAAAGTTACATCACAAATGCAGATATGCTAAGCACCAAGTCAGCTATACACCCTGAGCATCAGACACAAAGCTTAGGTATTTCTGAATCCAAAGATATAAAATGCAGGATATGGCACAGTTATCATCACTTTCATAGGGTGTTGGGGGGGGGCAGGAAGCCTAGGCTGACACAAAACGTTGGTGAGTGTGTGTGTGAGTAAGAAAGAGAAACAGGCAGACATTTGGATAAACCAACAAATGGCCAGTGAGACAAAATGAGTTTGAAACTGCACAGCTGAACCATGTAACTGTTCTGTGTGTGTCTGTAGGGGTCCTCCAGGTTAAATTTGTGTGTGAGTGTCTGCATGAACACAGCCAAGCTCTATGCTAGCTCTATGTCTTGGAATGTCAGACAGGTGTGAGCCATGCATGGTAGAGATGGCTGTTCATCATTGTCGTCCCCATCCATCAGAACTTTTTCCGAAGTACAGGCAAAGGCGGAGGGACTGTGGCTAACCAAGTTCGCAGATGACTGCAAATTGGGTGCAATAATTGACTCTCCAGCTGACACAGACATCCTGCAAAAGGGTCTCACAGAGACAAACACCTGGTGTCAAAGTCACGGCCTCAAGCTAAATGCCAAAAAATGCATAGTAATCCCATTTGGGAAAAACAAAGTACCTACAAACTACCACATAGATGGGAATCCACTAAGTACAGAAGAAGTAATTAGGGACCTGGGTACCCAAGTAGATAGCATGCTCTCCTTTGATAACCACATAGGCAAAACTGTCAGGAAATCCTTCTATGTGGCACACCTGATCACAAAGGGTTTCTCATCCAGATCCAAGGATGTGATTGTGCCTTTTTACTCCTCACTCTTTAGGCCCATAATAGAGTACAATGCCCCATTTAGGATGTACCTCACTAGACACCTGCAACAACTCGAAAGACCACAGAAGTACCTCACTAAGAGGATTAAGGGCCTTAAACAATTACCCTATGAAGCATGACTAAAAAAGCTCCAGCTCTTCTCATTCGCTTACCGTCTGCTCAGAGATGACCTATGCCTGACCTATAGGGCCATGTCAAACCCTGAACTAATGGACATGCTTCACCTCAAAAAAATTAGATCCCTCAGAATCACTCGTTCTAGTGACTTGAACCTATGTACAACAATAAACAGGACATGCTGGAGGGATAGATTCCTGTCCCAGTGACTCCCCTCACTCTGGAATAGAATCCGAATCCATATTCGACAGAGCTCCTCTCTGACCCTCTTCAAGAGAAATCTTGATGAGTGGATGGGTAATTGTAAGTTCTACCCTGGGATCACTTCAGGAGCCCTATTGACAGAGGCCCAGGTTACTAATCTAATGGGGAGGCGAAAGCCATCACTCTGTGGCTAGGCTTACAAATGCCCATGGGCAGATAGCCTAGTACTTACCTATGAACCTATGAACCTATGAACTGGCTCTGCCAGGAGTTGCACTGGCACATCCACACCCATGGTCAGATGCACTGCTGCTTCCTGAACATGACTGATGTCTGTTGGATGAGGTCCCTTTACTAGGATGCTCAGGTACATGACCCCATGGCCTGGCACATCTGGGTGTGGACAGCTCACTTACTGTTGGAGCAGTGAAAGTACTGCCACGATGGGAACATAATCAGGTATGGCCACATTGGCAAACAGCAGATTATGTGGTTGACCTATGCCCACAAGGGTGCCATTCCCCCTCCCAGCAGGTGTTCCATTACAGACACTGCTCATTTCAACTTGTCATTCATCCCATCCCAATGGTGCCATAGACTGTACATATGTAGAAATTAATATAAAAAAGAGAAGATAAGCACTTTCACGTTTCCCAAAAAACGCTTCATCAGATCTAAAAACATTAATTCACAATACGAATATATAATATCTAAAACAATTAAACACAAGAATTAACACCCAATCCGAGGCAAAGGCATTATTGGATGCCTAACAACTAATTAGTACTGTAAATAGTCATAACTGGTTGTGTGACCACTTAGTGCACTACATTAAAAAATAATAAAATTACAAACAATTGTATGGTTTCATATTATTTCATATTCCTGTGGATGATGTTGCAGTTGGTTGTATGCAGAATGATTTCAGTTCCTTGCTACAAAGCTGTTTGTGTGGCAAAGGGGGATAAGGCACCTTTCCTGTGTTCTGAAGGTTCCTTGAAGTGAGAGTTCAATTCCAGACCTATGTAGAAATATCTGTGTAGAAGCCTTTGCTAATCAATATATTTATATATATATATATATATATATATATATATATATATATATATATATATGGGTCTACTTTCATTGACCGAAGCGCCACATCACCGACACCCGGAAGACTGGGACAGAACGACCGAACAGGTAGGTTACCGAAAATGCGATATCCCGATGGCTGAGAGACCGACAATGGCAGCGTGTGAGCGTGATACAGTAAGTGTGCGAAAGTGAAAGATGTAGTATTGGGGAGCGGACAGGTAAGTGTACGATAGTGAGGGATATTAGGATAGGGTGTGGGAAAGGTGAGTGTGCGGTGGTGTCGGACTAAGGGTTCCGGTGAGGTAAGTGTGTGGAAGTGACGTAGAGCAGTGTAGGGTAGTGTTAAGTGTGTCAGGGTTAGAATGCGGGTGGAGTGAGTGTGCGATAGTGACGGGCTGAATGTTTTAGGGTGGGTTAAGTGAGTTAGGGTTAGGGTGCAGGTAGGGTAAGTGTGCGGTAGTGACTGTGTTGAGGTTTAGGGGTGGGTTAAGTGAGTTAGGGTTAGGGTGCAGGTAGGGTGAGTGTGTGATAGTGACGGTGTTGAGGTTTAGGGTGTGTTAAGTGAGTTAGGGTTAGGGCGGGTTGGGTAAGTGTGCGTAGTGTCGGACGTTAGGGTTAGGGTTTAGGTTAAGGTTAGTGGATATGTTGTTGTGTGCAATGTGTACTTGGCGTTTTTTGTGTCGGTGTTGAGGTGTTCGGTATGTTGAGTTGTTGGTGTGGTGTGTTTTCGGTTGTTTGGGGTCGGGAACATGTGTGTCGGCGATTCGTATGTTCGGTCTATGAAAGTAGACCCATATATATATATATATATATATATATATATATATATATATATATATATATATATATATATTCAACTATTATACAGGTTTTTCTTAATTACATTCCAGCATAGGCAGTATGTAGCCGACAAAATGCAAGCATAACTTCTCAATTTCAATAATCCTCTGTGCAGATATATCCCAAAGTACTAGCTTCTTTTCTGTGTTGTCTCTATAAACAAGTCTTTTCACCTTCAGTTTCCCTAGCAACGTGGTTGCCTTTTTATGGTGTAGATTCAGAGATTTCAGCACAGTGAAGATGCAAATCAAGTGTGAGCTCATTAGAATTGCTGAATCCCAAATACCTGGCTCCATGTAGCTATTGTAAACATAGTGCAGACACTCCTCAGTGTTTGTTTTTAATGGATTGCAACTGTGAATTATTACTGGTTGTGAGATGGAAAACAAAACAGCCCTGCAGCTTTCCCTACATGTAGTGGGTGTGTCAATTTAGATTTACAAAGTGTTAGATGTAATTGTGTCAAGTTTGTAAATTTAAGTAAACAGCACACAATTCACAGGTTCTGTTCATTAACATCCAACCTCCCCTTCATTTGTTGGTAACTGCATATGATATTATTGCCATTTAATATCCTCACACACTTTAAGGACAATTGTATAGAATGGCTTAGATAATGCATGTCCCAGATTACTAGTCAGAAAAGAGAAGAATGACCAACAAACACAGTGAGGTAGGACAGAGCTATATATTTTCAAACAATAGTCATAACTGGTTATGTGACCACTTAGTGCACTGCATTAAAAATAATAAAATTACAAACAATTGTATGGTTTCATATTGTTTCATATTACTGTAGATGATGTTGCAGTTGGTTGTATGCAGAATGATTTTAAGTTCCTTGCTACAAAGCTGTTTGTGTGGCAAAGGGGGATAAGGCACATTTCCTGTGTTCTGAAGGTTCATTGAAGTGAGAGTTCAAATCCAGACCTATGTAGAAATATCTTGTGTGTACTAACAAACATTTTGTTGTGTTTATTTCACAGATTGATTTGCTTCATTTGAGCACGTTTCAATTCCCTACTGCAAAGCTATTTGTGTGGCATATAGGGATAAGGCACTCTTCCTGTATTCTGCAGGTTCATTGAAGTGAGAGTTCAAATCCAGACCTATGTGGAAATGTGTCATGTTTACTAACATTTTCTAGTGTGTATGTCATAAATTGCTTTTCCTCATTTCAACTACTTGTCCCTTTTTTCTGTTTTTTCTTTTTTTAAGGGGAGCAGTGTTTGTGCAATGCATTGCTTAGCACAAACATGGGAACCAGAGAAAAATGAATGTCAGGTTTGGCTGTGCTTATCTCATTTGTGCAAAGTGCAGCAGTGCACAAACTGGACTAGTGGGCCACCCAGGAAGCAGACAGAACACCTGCAGAACACCTGCAAACAGCGCATCTGTAAAAGAGCAAAGGTCAAAAACAATACATTGTTGCAGGTTCTGTATTTGATTGTGCAAGTGTGCTTAGTGGCATTGTGCATCATTGCACTGAAGTAGCAGAGTTCCACAGCAGCTGCAGCCATTGACCACTTGCAGAAAGGACTCAGGCAGACAATAATTGAAACCAGATACATTCTATTAATTCTGTCAGACACTACGCAAATCTGCTAAGTGGCGTTGTGAGGCGGTTAACACAGAGACCTTAGGAATGATTAGAAAATTAGGTAATTTCATGTAACTAGTCCTGTGGCAGTAGGTGTAAGTGTAGGGGTGGAGTACAGATGGGCCTGCGTTCTAGTACAGGGTGTGTAGCCTAGTTTTACTGTTGTGACAATGCAGTTTATAGCAATGAACTGAAAAATAGATGTGTTATTTCAGCATGCTTGTGGCAACAGGTGTAAGTGTAGTTTTACTGTTGTGACAATGCAGTTTATAGCAATGAACTGAAAAATAGATAAGTGTTATTTCAGCATGCTTGTGGCAACAGGTGTAAGTGTAGAACTGACACACACATAGCTCTGGGTTTTAATACAACAAATAAAAGTACCAAGAACACCACAGTCATAAAAACTTAGAATTTAATATAAAAAAGAGACGATAAGCACTTTCGTGTTTCCCAACAAATGCTTCATCAGATCTAAAATCATTAATTCACAATACAAATGTATAGTATCTAAAAAATTAAACACAAGAATTAACACCCAGTCAGAGACAAAGGCATTATTGGATGCCTAACAACAAATGTGTACTGCAAATCACACTCCAGCAAAGCTGGTTTCAAAGGTACATAACAGTTTATGCCTGCATAACAATCTGCCTGTAGTTTCAGAATCCATGACAGCTCTACTTTTTCAGTATAATTCCCAATGTCCCCCCTTACATTCTCGAATATACTTTGCAAGCCCCCCCCCTCACATTCTCGAATATACTTTGCAAGCCCCTGAAAGAAAAGGAATGTCCATCAAACTCCATTATATGTTTTGCTAAGGCATTTTTCATATCTTTCTTTCTTATATCATATAAGTGTCTTATTACTCTTTCTTTGAGCATCCTATTAGTCTTGCCCATGTAAAAACTTGGACATTGATTGCAGGTGGCTAAATAAACCACATTTTGTGTCCTGCAATCACTATAGAAATTGGGGAAGAACTTAAATTTAAGCCTAGGCTGTTCAAAAATCTGTACTCTAGTAATATATGTGCAAATACAACAGTTCCTGCAAGGGAATGTACCAAGTCTTGGGTCTATATTATAACATCGAAGTCTAAAAACTTCAAATGTTATAATATCGAACCCATTCAATCGAAACACCAGAAAACCGAACAGTTAGAATAGCAAATTTTTTCCCAGGGACACAACTCAAGCACACCAAAATAAATAATCCACACACATACACTTCACCAAACCCTACACTAAACCAGACATACACCACTAGCTACCCACTTACCTTAACCCAACCCTAACCCTAAGGTCCCTAACTATCATACACTCACCTTACCCGCTCCCTAACCGTAACTCACCTACCCAACCCTAACCCTCATGTCCACACAATCGCACATTTGCCTGACCCATGTCCTAACCCTAACTCACCTAACCCACACCCAATCGCACACTCACTTTCATTCGCACACTTACCGTAACCTTCGGTCCACAGTTAAGGAAATAGAGAAGCTTCAGAAACGGCCCACTGAATACTTTCCCTAGGAAAGTATTCGGTGTTCTGCAGCTTCGCTATTTCAAGCGTTCGCTCTACTGGGTTCAGTATTATAACATTTGAAGTTTTTAGACTTCGATGTTATAATATAGACCCCCAAGTCTCATGGATGGTACATATTTAATTCTATGGGGTTTGGCACATAATTGCCTTTTCAAATTCATTGCATTCTTGAAATGAAAGGTGGGGCGACCACCTACCAGGGCTCTGGTCTCACCATCAGAAATTAAGAAATCCCAATTTTTATGTATTATGTCACAAATAGGATGTATGTCACTGGTATATTTAATACCAAGTTTAAGTTGATGTTGACTAGAATTCCTGTGATCAGGGACCAGCCTAGTATTGCAATCAACCACATATCTAGAAAAGTAAGGCTTATATCTGTCAGTGCGCATACCATCCTGCACCATTGTTTTCTGTGTTTCCACCAGGCATTTGTCATATTCACTTTGTAGAAAAGTTTCTGTCATATTACTCATAGCATCTAAAAAACTTGATTCCTGTGTGCATAGCCTAGACATCCTAATGTATTGTACTTTCACTATATGGGGTAGGGATATCTAGGATGCATACTTTCATTAACCAGAAAATTATTCTTCCAGCAGGTTTTACGATGTAATGAAGTGTTCAAAACACCCACACTGTTAATTTCTAGATGCACGTCTAAAAAAATCTAAATCAGATTTAGAACAAACCATACTAAAAGACAAAATATCAGTACTATCATTCAAACACATGACAAATGATTCCAAGTCCCTCTGTGAACCACACCATAAGATAAAAACGTCATCTACAAAATGACTATAAAAAAATCAGTTCATTCGAAAAGGCATTGTTGGAAAAAACATATTCTTCCTCCCACTTACTGAGTACCAAATTGGCATAAGGATTAGCGCAGGGAGTTCCCATGGCCACTCTCCAGTTCTGTAGATAATAATCTTCACCATATAAAAAGAAATTGCTCAATACTAATTCTAAGAGCAGACAAGTGGTATGTATGATGTTAGTCTGAAAACAACTTTTCTGAGATAAAACATACCTAACAGCTTCCAAACCATGCTCATTGGGAATGGAAGTAAATAAACTTTTAATGTTTAAAGTGACCAATATAATATACCTTCTAAATTGCCTTTTTCCTGTGTCACCATGTATAAATCATTGAGAAAGTATTTGGTATCTTTTAATATACATGGAAATAAGGGAAGTAACTTCTTTAATCTTTTCTCAATAAGTATAGAACAAGGTTGTGTGACCCATCTATCACCTGCAACTATCGGTCACAGTTGAGGTTTTGCCAGATCTTTGTGCATTTTGGGTAGGCCTTTTATGGTGGGAATTAGGAGATTCTGTATATGTAGGGCCTTGTATGTTTCATGATCAATTGACCTATTTATCAGTAGCTCATACAGAACATCATGTACATAACTAACAATATTACACACTCTAGCCTTATCTATTTTGCAGGAAATGGCTTCATTACTTAACAGAGACTGCATAGATTGATCACAACCAGTTGCATTTAGTATTACTATTGCCCTCCCTTGTTGGCAGGCATAGTACAGATGGAAGAATTGTTTTTCAAACTATTTAAAGCTAATCGCTCTGCTCTACTCATGTTGTGAAAATGTTTCTTATGAGTAGAGTACAAATAAGCCATAATTTCATCTTCAGGTCTTTTCAAAAGTCTGCACATGTCGAGGCAGTAATGGCATAAAAGTACTTGTTTTTTTATCTCAGTCTCAGTCAGTGCAGATGTTATGTTAGTATTAAACAGTGGTTTCAAAGCCACATTACATGCCAACAGCCGAGGATCCAAAATAACTTCACTTACATTTGATGGTGTTGCTGGTATAAAGGATAAACCTTTATTGAGTAAAGAAATCTCTGAATTCATTGTATAGTCCGAGAGATTGTAAACTAACGAGTTAGTAGATATCATTTCCATATCCTCCGTGTATCCGGCAGCCATTCCAGGGAGTGTTTCCATTACTGATGCCCCCTGCTGCCTGATTTCTCCATTTACCTCGATTTCACCTTTGCTGGTAATTGGTAAAAAAATTATTTCGTTGCCATGGTGAGCTTAGGTTTAGCTCCAAATAAATCATAATGAGAAACAGTTTGCTCAGATGATATAGAGATATTATTACTTAGGTTCGAAGAGCTAGCATCATTAACTGATAGCTCTTCAGCTTGATTAACATCATTGTTTGCAGTCTCAATTACTCGCACATCAACATTAGTATCTCGTAAGTTGCTGTCATCAGTCAGTTGGTCAATAACAGGAGGCATGCTATCTGGACCATTGTTATTGGCAGCCTCTGTATTGACAATATGTTCTTTTTCTCTTGGCCATACAAAGATGTTCCCAAGCTGAAAGTCTCTATAATCGCGTATTAACTTACGTGCCTTAATACACTGTAACTTGCAGTCAAAAGACGTTAAATTGTTGAACATATTATCTATCATTTGTTGATGCCGATCACTAACAGATTATAATTCTAATCTATGAAACTGAGCCTGTACTGCTTCTGATAACTCAGTCTCTATAGGTTTAAAGTAGTCATGCAATAGTTGTTTATAAGACAGCCAATAATTGAAACCAGATACATTCTATTAATTCTGTTAGACACCGCACAAATCTGCTAAGTGGCGTTGTGCAGCAGTTAACACAGAGACCTTAAGAATGATTAGGAAATTAAATCATTTCATGTAACTAGTCCTGTGGCAGTAGGTGTAAGTGTAGAGGTGGAGTATAGATGGGCCTGGGTTCTAGTACAGGGTGTGTAGCCTATTTTTACTGTTGTGACAATGCAATTTATAGCAATGAACTGAAAAATAGATGTTATTTCAACATTCTTGTGGCAACTGGTGTAAGTGTAGAACTGACATACACATGGCTCTGGGTTTTAATACAGGATATTCCAGACATGTTACTGTTGTTTCACTTCCCATTATATTCACTGTCACATATAACACTTTAGATAGTGGAGCTGATATGAATTAAATGTACAAGAGATGAGACACCATTATCGTATTTTCAGATGTATGATTGGGGGTATACTGTCTACTATATTTCTATAAATATAATTCTGCTTTCTGGACTTGCATGGCCTTCACAATTAACTAATACACATAAACAACTGGATCTATATCCAATAACCTTGTCAGATCACAAACATACAAGTGTAACAGCTCAAACTGTCACATGTATTTATGATTCCTGACAATGTCTGAGCCGAACTTCTTTTGTGGCAAAGATGGAAAATCAATGCTCTGGAAGAAAATGTTTGTCTCTTATACCTAGGTTTAAATCCCACACTGTAAAAGTAAATTTTCCTCAGTGTATAAAGACAAAAAATATGTCAGGTCATTACATTTATTCCCCCAGTGCATGTCTGCAAACATAACTCACCCAACAGTTACCTTCAAATTTCCAATATATATTTCCAGACTACATCAATACACACCCATCAAACTAAAGCCAATTGTCAGATTAACCTTCCAGTTTCAATTATTTAATTTCTCCCTGCTTGGCACTGCTGCACTCTGCTTAACATTGTCTGAATACAGTAAGCATCGTTGCTCAGGTTTGCACACTACTAGTAAATGCGATAACTGGAATTGGCGGGAAAGCATCAGTTTCCATTGCTCTAATTTAGCTGGTAGACGTGGTTGGCATTGGAGAAGAAGGTGCACACTTTATGGCACAGAGCTGGGGCATTTAGGAGTCCAGGATATTTATTGGACTCCTGGTAAAACACTGTGTCACTGGAGAGCAATGTTGGCATCATTTTCATTACCTACGCAGGAGAAAAAGGTATACTGTCAACTGCTGATTGCAGGAATTGGAAACTGCAGACATCCCACAGCTGTGTAACTATGATAATAGGAGAGTACTTGTAAGACTTAGAAAGCTAAATATAGGCAAGACTGTCATGCATAATGCTCTTCTGTTCTTTTCCCTTCTTTCTACAGCTCCCACCAAATGTGAGTTCAATTGACAGGCTCATGTTGCTCGATTGGAGAGACTGAGGGAAGCAAGTGGTATGTATGCAGTAGAAGAGAAGTGTTATTGCAGCTTTTAAAGTTAAAGATAGTTTTTCTTGGTCTTTTATAGAGTTGCATCAAACTGAGCATGCATATTCCAACTGTAAAAGGAAGTATGCATTTGTCTGTAGTGCAAACCAATTGTAACAGTCCAATATTAAACTGAAGTTAGAGATTACAGGTTCAAATATCACGATTCATAGCTATACAATACTGTTATTTCTTCAATAATATTTACAGGAAATTAAAAATCTATATCAGTGGCACAAATGGCTGCTGCAAACTGTAATCTGTATAATTGGAACACGCGTATGTGGAATATATGCACATTTCAAGGATTGCTTTCAGCAGTCTGTAGTATAGTGTGTATCTGTTAGGCTGTATACTTAAATGTAATACTTCAGATAAAAGAGTTGGATAATTGTGTTAATGCATTGTATGTCACATATGATGGCACTCATTTTATCTCTGTTTTTCTCTCACCCCAACCCTTATCGCTCTCTTTTTTTTAAATTTTCTATTATGTGTCATCAAAAGGTCTCCATGTCATCCATGTGTGCCACATCACTAAATGCTACACAGCACAGTGAGGTAGGCCAGCTATAGTGGATCAGCCTGCTCCCACTCCACCGGCTCCAGCACCAATGCCTAACATGTCTGGGAGCCAGCCTGCCAGCACTGCCTCTACTGTCTCTGTACTACCTGTGCCCTCAGTTAGTACTGCCCCAGAAGCTGGTGCAGTGGTACCCTCCAGAAGCAGTGGCAGAGGTGGTGCATAGGGTCGTGACCACACTATTGGTGTACACCTATGCCGGATAGAGAAGTTGCTCTCCTCATGGTCTGTAGGAGGAGGAGATGTCAAACACTCCAGCTCCCAGTGGAGTAAGGGGACAGTGATGACAGTCCAGTGGGTGAGGGCTCGATTCTCACTGTCTACAAGCTCGATGTCCATGAACCTGTATTGTCCCCTCCCTCACTCCAATCATGGCATCCCCCAACCTTTTGTATCCATCGCTGTCCCTGTCTCTTGTCTTGTTTGTTTGCACTTGTTTCCTCAACTACCAAACTTACATGACCCAGACATACCTACGTCTCTTACCCAGCAGTCCTCTCTTTCTGAATTAAAAAAAAATGGGCAGCTCTCCCACAAAAAAAAATCTTCCATACATAGTTCTCCATTTCACACATGTATTTTCTTGACACAATTGATTTGGTCCAACTGGCTATACAACACGATTTTGTTGCTGTCAACCCACTTTGTGGAGATGACTGTCCAAATTCAGTTAATATTCTGCACATATTTTCAGTTTTTACTGTTAAAAGAAATTGATAGCTATGGTTCTTTCCTATCTCCCTCCTACACATTCATTCCCTGCTTACCCTTTGTTCTTCCCCATGCTTACTCCCCATTTCACCACTTTCCTATCTACCCATTTTAACACCTATAATCTGGCTAAAAAATAGAATCACACACAACACACCTAAGTAGCAGAAAAAGTGATGGATCCCTTTACTTTTTGGCCTCTATATTTAAGCAGAGTTTTGCATCTTGCATCAATGTTCAGCAATGGTGAGCAGCGGAACAATGCTGCTGTTATCTCTGCACAATGCAGCTTAACCCCACTGTGCTATGCCAGCACACAGCAACAAATGTACTATAAAGAATTCACATCATTGCATTATCACTGTTTATTTAAAAGTCTTTAGAAGTATTGCATACACCTGGATTTGAACCCAGTATCATCTGGGTTCAAAAAAGAAATGTGTTAATGCATTTATACCTGCTGCTACAGAGTCAGTTAAGCAGCAGGATTCAATACTAACTCTCAGACCTTTTGGAATAGGGCTCGTGTTTGTGCATTGCTTAATTATGCACAAACATAGAAAGCATTGAAAATGGGTATCTCGTATGCGCAAATACTTTGCCACCTGTTGCACAAACCCACTGCTTGCTGTGCTATGGAAAAGTAAATATTATTATGTATTACTGATATTTACTGTCCATTTCCTGTCTATGACATGAAAATCACATTTATTTTTTTTATTTTTATTTAGCATTTGTTTAACAGCACATAATTATACAGATTAGAAAATTATACAGATCATAAAGAAGGCATACAGCACATTGGAATACTATTCAGTAATGTTTGTCCACTAATATACAATATTTTGTCAGAAGTTATATATACATCAGAGTAGTAGCTGGTCAGAAAAAAATTACAGATCATAAAGAAAGCATATTATATAATAGAATACTATGCAATATATATAATGTTTGTCCAATAACATACAATAATTTTGTCAGAAGTTATACATCAGAGTCGTAAGTGGGAAAAGAGTTTGAGGATGGGGAAGCTGAGAAATGACAAAGAGCATAACCAGTTGTTATTTAGATGGATGTTTAGCAAGTTTTTGAACTGTGCTGGGTCAGGTGTGTTTAGTATATTCTGAGGGATAGAGTTCCATGTTTTAGAGATGTGATTAGAGTAAAGAGATTCTCCAAAGCTGTTGTTAGATTTTGTAAGTTTTAGTAGTAATTTGTTGGAGGATTTCAGGGACCTGTTATTGAGGTAGATTTGTACTAGGTTGTGTATGGCTGGACATTTGTCAGGTTGGTATACTATATGGGTTAGGGTGAGCTGGTTTAAGGATAACAGGTTATGAAGTTCTAGCCACTTGTTTTAGATTGAGGCAGTGATGGGTTCTGTGGAAATCTGGCTGTCTTGTGGTAGCATGTTTCAAGTTTGCTTAAGTCAGTTTTGCTGAGGTTTGTGAGTATAGGAGAGTCATAGACTAGGATGGATAGTAAGTGGACCCTGGTGATTGCTTGTCTGGAGGGGTTGGTTAGGTAATCCTTAATCCTGTAAAGAGAACCTAATTTAATGTGGGCCTTTTTAATTGCAAGTAATATATACTTGCCAAATTGTAAATTACTATCAATAGTGACATCTAGTAGCTTAGTTTCTGAGACTGGTTCAATTTGTATGTTGTTGGATGAGGTGATTTTAAAGTCCTGGATTAGCATTAGTTTGGTCTTGTTGGGGTTTAGGATGAGTTGATATTTATTTAGGAAAGATTCAATGGCCATGAAAGATCTTTGGGTAACTTCTTGTAGCTGTGACAGGGAGGGTGTGGCACAGATGACAGTTTAGTCATCTGCATATCGTATGATGGTAGCAAGGTTAGTTGCAGTGTGGAGATTATCGGTGAGCACCAAGAAGAGTAGTGCACCAATTATTGAGCTTTGTGGAACACCTGTTGTTACAGGAAGCAGAGAAGAGGGATTATTTTGCCACTTGACTGCTTATAGGTGATCTGAAAGAAAGTGTTGGAACCATGAGAGGATATTTTTAGAAATGTCAAGGAATGCTAGCTCTTGCAGGTGCTGCTTGTGAGACACCATGTAAATGCCTTTGACATATCTAAAAATATTGAGTAGACCATTTGGGCATTGTTTTTTAGTTAGTTTAGAGTATTGGTGAAGTTAAGCAGGACAGTAATGATAGCATGGCCTGGCCAAAATTGGTGTTGTGAGCTGACAAGGAGCTTATTAGTTAGCAGATGGCCCATTAGCTGTGAGTGGATGCAATTTTCTAAAATGTTTGAAAGAGGGGATAGTATGGATATTGGTCTGTAGTTGGAGAGTTCTAGTGAAGAGCCCCCTTTGTGGAGAGGAACTATGTAGGAGATTTTCCAAATTTTAGGTATGTTCTGAGATGGATCTATTAATCAGAATCAATACAGGGCAACTGATGCTGTTGGCTGCTAGTTTGAGGTATTCATTTGGTAGTTTGTCAGTGGCAAGAGTTGGCAGATTTAGCTTGCTCAGTAATTTCTTTATTTGCTTATTTGGATGGATTGGAAGGAGAGTGTGGTATGGGTGTCATTGGTTACAGATGACAGATTTGTTGGAAGCTAGTTTTGTTTTTTATAAGTGAGAGTACAGAGTTTATGAAAAAGGAGTTAAACTGAGATGCTATACTTTCTTCTGAGTTGTGGATATTTGGTGATGGGGTGGAGGTATGGCCTGGATGAATAAGTTTTTGATAATACCCCCAAATTTTGTGGGTTATTTTGATGCTTGTGCTGTAGGCTTGAGTAGTACTGTTTTTTTATTGGTTTTGATTTGTTTTTTGCAAATATTTAAGTGATGAGAGTTAACAAGGGAGGCTTTGGTTTTGCTGGCCTGATGTTGATACCAGTTTGTCTCTTTGTTTTAGTAGTTGCCTGGTTTCCTTTGTCTGCCATGGACAGTAATTTGTTTTATATCCAATGTGTCTTATAGGGGCCAGGGTGTTTAGTCTATCTAGAAATTTATTGTTGAAGTATTGGACTGCTGCATCTAATGGGAGGTGTTTTAATAGGGACCAATTGCAGTTTTGGAACAGTTGTTTAAAAGTGTCTGTGGAGAATTTTTTGTATTATGTACTTGTTTGTGTGATGTAGTATTTGTGCGAGAGTTGCGGTGCCTTTGGAATTAGGTTAGTAGGTGGTCACTTAGGCTGTCTGGCAGACAACCTGTGTGATAGATAACTGAGGGCTCATTTGTCAGGGACCAGTCAAGAATTAATTGCTCGTTGCTGTTTTTGTCAACCCTAGTGGGTGAATGTATCAGTTGGGTGAAACCATATAAGTATATGTAGTAAGAGGGGGTTTTGGGGAATAGGTTTGCCAATCAGTATTAAAATCTTCAACTATAATGGTTTCTTTGCTAAATGTAGTAGATTCACCAATAAAACCAATGAACTGAGAGAAGGCGCACAAACCAATAACCTTCTTTTTCTTCTTCTTCTTCTCCTTTTGGCTGCTCCCATTAGGGGTTACCACAGCAGATCAACTGTTTCCATTTCTTCCTGTCCTCTGCATCTTGCACCTACATGTCTTCTCTCACCACATCCATAAACCTTATCTTAGGCCTTCCTCTTTTCCTGTTACCTGGCAGCTTCATCCTTAGCATATTTTTCCCAATATACTCTGCATCCCTCCTCAGCACATGTCCAAACCAACGTAATCTTGTCTCTCTGGCTTTGCCTCCAAACCTTCCAACCTGGGCTGACCCTCTAATATACTTATTCCTAATCCTGCCCATCCTCGTCATACCCAGTGCAAATCTTAACATCTTCAACTCTGCCACGTCAAGCTCTGACTCTTGCCTTTTTGTCAATGCCACTGTCTCCAACCCATATAACATAGCTGGTCTCACTACCCTCTTGTAGACCTTCCCTTTCACTCTTACTGGTACTCATCTGTCACAAATCACTCCTGACACTCTTCTCCACCCACTCCATCCTGCCTGCACTCTCTTCTTCACCTCTCTTCCACACTCACCATTACTCTGAACTGTTGATCCCAAGTACTTAAACTCATTCACCTTTGCCACCTCTACTCCCTGCATCCTCACTATTCCTCTATCCTCCCTCTCATTCACACATATATATTCTGTCTTAGTCCTGCTGACCTTCATTCCTCTTCTCTCTAGAGCATATCTCCACCTCTCCAGGGTCTCCTCCACCTGTTCCCTACTCTCACTACATGTAGAAAAAATGCACCATGGAATAAATGAGACTTGGTTTGCTGATACTTCATGGTGCATTTTTTCTACATAAATGTAGTGGATTCCCATGAGAGTAGGTTTTCTATAGCAGATGGGTTATTGTTGGGTGGAATGTATACCACTACTAGTACAAAAAAGATTTGACCAATGCATTAGCCAAGCATATACATTATTATTTACATGATTTTCCTGAACATTATTTTAAATTTACCATACTTACTAACATTATATATCGAATTTTTGAAGCACAATGACAGTTTAATTATTTATGCGATGATGGTATAAAAAAAACTTTAATTTTGATTTCTCATTCATCACTACTAGTACAATTATCTGTTTGTTGTTATTGATTTTTAGGCATGATACTAGTAGTGCAGTGTTATTTAGGTCTGAGGGGGTCTATTTTCAGTTACTCAAAGTTAAGATAATCCTTATATATGACTGCTACACCTCTGCCCCACTTTGTTATCCTGTCTTGTCTAAGAATGTTATAGCCAGGGGGTATGATTTCATTGCTGTTTATATGGGGTTTAAGCCAGGTTTCAGTTAGGACAGCAATGTCAGGAGTGTACAGGGATAGTGTAGCGGGTCTAGGACTGATGCTCAACGGTGCTTTTCACAGAAGGCTTAATGGCTGGGCATATTTACGCAAAAGTGCTTTTAACTGAAAAAGCACTTTTGTGTATGTATGCCTGCAGCCAGAGGGAGTTGTGGGGGAATGACTGTTGGGGAGATCATACTATGGTGCGGGTAAGGGAATTGTTTTTCCTTTTCCCCACTGTAGTGCGATCTCAGAGTGAGAATATTAAAGTAGGGAGGTGCGGGAGGCACAGCCCCCCACATGGGGGGTGCAGGGGTGTGTAGCCCCCCCTGTATAAACACCTTTTTGTTGTTTTTCCTTTTTTTTTGACAGACTTTAACGAAAGTGCTTTTTTGGTAAAAACGCTTTTGTTAAAGTGCGTTTGGTGATTTTGGATTCGGACTGTTGAACTTTCATTCAACTGTCCTAGATCCAGTGTAGCATGGAATTCATATACTTTGTTTAACATGCTTCTAAGGTTTATGTTAATAAGGAGGATGGCTGACCTTTTTTTGGGTATGTTGAATGGAAGGATGTTAGGCTTTATTGTAGTTTGGGGTTTCCTTTGTACAATGGATGGGCTTTGTTGGGTGGACTTTGGTACTTGATTAGGGTGTATGTCTCTACATAATTGAAGGTTTGTTTTTTTGTGAGATGGGCAAAAATACTTAGTGGATGTTTGGGGCGTTTCAGTAATATATGTGTAGAAGTAGGTGAATGTAAATATCTTTATGAGACTAGTTCAATTTTGGTGGAGTTATACATTTGGAGTGTTATATTGAAGTTGGTGTGTGCAGTTAGAGGAGGATTTGTAGATGGGTAGGTGTGAGATTTTAAGTAGATAATGGATAGGTTGTGAGGTGTGGTGAGTTTCAAGATAATTATTAATAGTACAAGGAATATTATGTGAATGACTAGCATATTTGAGTTTAGGGTTTGGTGTAGGGGATGTGGTGGATTCTTGTAAATGGAAGGAGAAGAGTAGAGTATGAGTGCTGTTGTGTGAGAATTTGGCAGAGGGGGCAGGAAATTGGTGGGATTATTAAATGGTATGATGTAATAGTGATGTAGTTGATTATGAGTGGGAGGTGTGATGTAGTGGGCTTGGTGTGGTTATTATAAATTTAACTGATGTGGGGTGAGTGGGAATGGGGGTAGGGTAGAAGAGTAGAGTGAGCTCAAGCATAGCGAGAGTGAACGTAGCAGGCTGGGTCAGGTTGCAGTCGCAGCAGACTATGAAAAAAAAACAATCAACCAAAGCAGCTGCAATCCAACACAGCCATAAGTATTCTAAGCCAGTGGCAGGGAGATATTACAACTATGTTAGTTTGATTTACACTAAATAAGCCAGTTCTAAGACCAGATGATAGAAGAAATGGTGGGCTATAGTGAATGGTAGGAGTCTGTAGAAAGTAGAAGAGGGGTGTGATTTTAGGTTTGGTGGCATGCCCAAAGCTGTTATACTTAGATAAATGAAGCAGAAAATCAGGATTAAATGTACATCAAAAAAAGTGTAGAATAGCTGCCATGATGTATTAGCAGAGTTGATAAGGATTATTGAGCTTCGGGCTGGCAGAGGTGTGTTCTACACTACAGAGATTTGCTAGGAGTTACAGCCTATAAAAAGGAAGAGTTTTTTGGATTTAATACTGTAATGGTTTGATCTGTGCCCTTTGTCTTCCCTGCGTATTTTTGGTTTGGTCTGCAGAGATTTTTGTTATACGCTGGAAATGGTTGGGATGGATGGAGGTCTAATTAGTGGCTCTGAAACCCTTTCTGTTTTTTGAAGTCAAGGGAGATGTTTTTGTCTTCACAAATGATTTAAATGGACTAGTCTTTCTCATTTACTGACCTGGATATATGTTCTATGGGAGAATTTCATGTTTTTTAGTTTTCAGACATCACTTTGGTTCACTACGTACTGTTGGGTTTTGCCTTCTAGGAGCATTCAGATGTTTGGCGCCTAGTTCTGCTTTCTACAGATACTGCTCGTTGTGTAACAGTCTATCATACAGACATGGGGTTTAAACAAATAGAATTCATATGAACAAGTTTGCCAAACTGAGACCAATGACTTTTGGGCATTTATATTTTGTTGCATATCATCCACTGAATTGGCTTGTCTAATAGAGCATACTTAATGCTTTATACTTGGCGTTTTTGGTGTGGCAACTACTGGCATCGTTTTTTGGTACACTTTGGTTTACAAGTTCAGTGCTAAAAAGTATGGCTAATTTTGCTTATGACTTCAACAATGTGTAATTACTGACTGTTGGGATATTGTTACAAGTCTTCAATAGATTCAGTTGAAACTTTTGGGTTTTCGGCTTTCTGTGAGGACGCCATCTTTTTTTTCAACTGAGATACTACGAACAAGACATATAACTTTTGCAGAACTGGTTTTCCATTATTATTTTGTTTTATCAAGATGTTTTGATTTTTCTGTATTGATTGGACATATTCATGGTCCAACAAAGAGATTTGGATATATGGGATGATGTCTTGTTGTATTATAGCTTTTTAACCAGATATCTTTATTGAAAAACTGGAGCATCGGAAGCTATACTTTGGACATTATTTTGGACAAATTTTTCAA
This sequence comes from Protopterus annectens, assembly GCF_019279795.1. Taxonomy (NCBI): domain Eukaryota; kingdom Metazoa; phylum Chordata; order Ceratodontiformes; family Protopteridae; genus Protopterus; species Protopterus annectens. The sequence continues at coordinate 1,545,740,105 of NC_056743.1, read as the reverse complement.
TTTTTGATACATTTATTAGTGCAGTTGGACTGTTATTCTAGGTTTATCATGTTCAGATGGATTCTGGTTGTTTGTTAGACCAGGATGATTTATGAATATACATGGCTTTTGCCCATGATATATGTATGAATAGAGTGGGCAGTTCAATGTTTGTATGTGAACTTCCTAGATTATAACATTGTTTTTTCAATGCTGATGTTTATTTTCGGCTGATTCTTTATGGCTTTATTGAGGTCCTGAATAATATTCAAATATATTGGGAATTGTCGTGATATGAACCAACCTACATCCAAATTATTTATCTTATTATACATTTGATGTACATTTTGTAGTGGGTTTAAACTGGGAAGCTATTTTTTCATAATTTTGGGTCACATGGTCTGTTGGCCCCAATTATCTCTATTTTTGAGAATTATTTATGGGGATTGCTCATTTTTTTGGACATATCTTACAGACCCAGGGTATGAATTATTTTTAGTCCTTGCAGGACAAAGTGAAGTCACATATTTCTATGTGTATTAGTCTGACATACTAATTAATGCCTGGGTAGGCATAATGATTTTGTTATGAAGGTGTCAGAGACAAAGTCGGTTACCTTTTATCCACCAGTATATGTTCCTATTAAGAACTTTATTGTGAACTAGTTTAGGTGGAACTGTTTATAGTGCTTTTATGCACCAACAGTTAATAATAGTGAGTGGCAGAGACATAGGTCGGCCTTTTCCTATTTTTATGGTGGCTAAATCTTTATATTCTGGGCCTGAGAGATATTAACACTTAATGTGTGTGATATATTTCGAATGTTTGCAATAAGGGAAGTATTGGGACCAACATTCAATGACTCATAATACGGGTTTATGCAACTGGTTTTTGATCTGATTTTGTTTGCTATTGGCGTCTAATTTGGTTGTTGGTTTGTTCTTTTTCATGGGTGAATAAACATTCAATTTGGGTCAGATATATTTTAATATTTTGGAGAACATTATTTATTTAACTGTTGATACAATTGTTTTGTTATCATGGACCTCACTAAGCTATTACAAGGTTTATCAGCTGATAGAGACAATTTAGAATTTTTTTGGTTTTAAACCATCCAATGTTACTAATACTGTTGCAGATAAGGATGACCCACAATACCTTTGTGGCCAATTATTTCAAAAGCTGACTAAAAATATGAGAACACTTAGGGCCAATATCTGGCACCTAAAATTGTTTAAAGCTTACAAGCTTAAAGACATCACACCATGAGGTTTACAAGTCAGGATTCAACCCCTGGTGGGACAGATAGACGACCAATTATCTCAGGATTGGACCTTAGCACTACACAAAGCATCCATGTTTTTTGTAGACATCCTAATTGCATATTATGAAAGGATGATTGATAAATGCTTAGGGGAGGTTACTATTAGTTGTGACCAGGCCAAAATCTATGAGACAGAAACCTTCTTTAGTGGCTATTTAAGTAATTTGGCCAAATATTTATCTATATTGGAGGAACAGCTAGTTAAGAAGAAAACTCAAAAATTCCAAAGGGACATTACAGATTATGAAAAGGGGAAACCCTTTGTTAGTCAAAAAAGTGTGCAATTTTCAGATTCTGGTTTTAAACCAATTAATCGTAAGAAAAGACCAAGATCAATACTTAGAAAATCAGCACAGGTTTACAGTGGCACTTCTGAGGAGGATTTGTCCTCTGCCACTGATTTAGACTCCCTTTCTACCCAAAAATCTCCGGTGGCTAAAAGGAAACCTCATGTAGACCCTTTAGGCACAAAAAACGTAGGGGGGGGGTAGGAAACATAGAAAAAAACACACCGTATTCAACAACTGTTGGAGAAGATTGTATCTCAGTGAATAATGTACACAATATTTCATTATACCAATTGTCTGATGTACAGATTAAACTACTGAATAGGGGTCTCAATTTTGTGCTGACCTTTGTGGTACCTGAACACACTTTGGTCAACAAACTCAATGATTTTTGTAGACTACATAATTTGAAAATATTTTTTTCAGATACACAAAACATTCAAGGATCTACTGGTTTTCATTTTGGAAAATCCAATTTTGAGCCCCCTATGGACAAGCATGTTGCAGTGTTCAGGGAGTGTGTGTTAAAAGAACTTCACTTTTCTCATGAATATCAGCCAGTTAGATACAACATGTCTAAAGCAGAACAAAAAAGCATTACAATACCTTAGTAATAATCATGATCTAGTTATTTTGTCAGCAGATAAGGGAGGTGGCATTGTGGTCATGGATTGGAATATGTATCAGGCGAAGGCTGAAAATCAATTGTCCGATCCCTGATTCTATATACATATGGTAGTTGATCCAACTCCCAATTTTAAAAAAGAAATTGATTCATTCTTAGACCTAGCAACTGAGGAAGGCATAATTAGTCAGAAAATCTGTAGACAACTAAAGGTTTCAGATCCCATGCCCCAGTATTTATATCTGCTACCTAAGATACATAAACATTCTACTAAGCCTCCAGGATGGCCTATTGTATCTGGCAGGGGATCATTAACTGAACCTTTATCTGCCTTAGTAACAGAATATTTGCAACCTTTGTTATCTATGGTTAGGTCTAGGTTGAAGGACACCACACAATTTCTTAATATTATTCAGGACACACAATTGGAATCAACTTGGTATCTATGTACACTAGATGTAACCTCCCTATACACTAGTATACTACACTGGGCAGGTCTACAGGCTATTCAGTTCTGGCTTGACAAGTCACAGTTATATTCTCCTGGGTTTAACACACTTCTTGTAATCTTAACTGAACATGTGTTGTCAAAAAATGTTTTTTACTTTCATGGAAAATCATACTGTCAGGTTTGTGGTACGGCGATGGGAACATCTTTTTCTCCCATTTACTCTGACCTGTTTATGGGTTTTTTGGAGGAACAGTTAATATATGATGATAATCCCAATATATTTTTGGACCAGCTTGATATTTGGAGACGATGTTTTGACGATTGCTGGATGATGTGGCGTGGGGACCAGCAATATGTGCCTGAATTCATACAATACCTTAATGATAACAAATGGGATATTCAGTTTACATTGCACACTGAATATCAACAAATAACATTTTTGGATGTTATTATAACTAGACAGGAGGATCATGCACTGGAATCACAAGTATATAGAAAATTTCCAGAATATAACACCTTGTTACATGCCTCAAGCTATCATCCTCACCACATCATCAACAATATTCCTAAGTCTCAATATCTATGTATTAAATGCATTTGTTCCTCTGAACAAACTTTGAAAGCCTGCCAGGAAGATTTAACCCATAGGTTACACACTAGGGGATATCATCAGGATCCTATTATTCGAACTTTACATGAGGTTGATCAAATAGACAGGTGCCAATTGTTACAATATAAGAATAGAACTATTCGGACTGATAATCATTTTTCACAGCCAGTTAGGCTAGTCACTACCTTTGGGACCAATACTAATAGATTTAAAAGTATCATAAATAATCATTGGGACATTTTGTTAGCCCAAGATAAATTGAGTGAAACGTTGAACCCCAGATGTCTATTTTCATATCGTAGGGGCAGAACTATGAATTCCTATTTGAACCATTATAAACATTACTGTCCACCCATTAGCCAACAAAGAACCCCATTTGGTGATATACTGTCTGGATGTGTTTCTTGTGGTCATTGTAGTGCTTGCACACATGTATTTCATACTAAGGAATTTGCTAGCTGTAATACATCCAACATTTATGAGATAAGATGTTTTGGAAATTGCAACAGTGATTGGATAGTTTATTTGGCCACTTGTTTTTGTTCTTCATTTTATGTTGGGCAAACATCCAGACCTTTCAGACACAGACTTAGTGAACATTTAAGTGAAATCATAAACAAAAGGGTTTCCAATGCCCTTTATAAACATACTTTAGCACATAAAACTGCCTAATTCACCTTTACTATAATAGATAAAATTCATATGAACAAGTCATGTAAAGCTTCATGGCATAATTTATTAAATCAAAGAGAATCTGCTTGGATTATTAGGCTAGGTGCTTTATTCAAACAAGGCTTGAATGAGTTTAGCTAGTCCTGGTTTAGATTAATTGATGGATTATTTTAACTCAGTGAGATATATAAGCAGTAGCAAGGGTTTGTCCCATTGAATAAATTTTTATTGCACTGAAGAAGGCTATAATCTTTTATCTGAAACCGGTTTGCTTTATTGTATTTATGGGTTTTGCTACATTAAATTACTAAGTATTTTTACCTTTCCCATGTGCTGGATATTTTTTTGGATTTAATACTTATATGGGGTTTAAGTCAGGTTTCAGTTAGGACAGCAATGTCAGGAGTGTACAGAGATAGTGTAGCAGGTCTAGGACTGATGCTCGATGGTGCTTTTCACTGAAGGCTTAATGGCCGGCCATATTTACGCGAAAGTGCTTTTAACTGAAAAAGCACTTTCGCATATGTATGCCTGCAGCCAGAGGGAGTTGTGGGGGAATAACTGTTGTGGAAATCATACTATGGTGTGGGTAAGGGAATTTTTTCCTTTTCCCCACTGTAGTGCAATCTTGGCGTGAGAATATTAAAGTAGGGGGTGTGGGGGGCACGGCCCCTCACATGGGGGGTGCAGGGGGGTGTAGCCCCCCTGCATAAACACCTTTTTGTTGTTTTTCCTTTTTTTCGACGGACTTTAATGAAAGTGCTTTTTTGGTAAAAACGCTTTTGTTAAAGTGCGTTCAGTGATTTTGGATTTGGACTGTTGAACTTTCGTTCAACAGTCCTAGATCCAGTATAGCATGGAATTCATATACTTTGTTTAACATGCTTCTGAGGTTTATGTTAATAAGGAGGATGTCTGATCCTTTTTTTTGGGTATGTTGAATGGCAGGATGTTAGGCTTTATTGTTGGTTGGGGTTTCATTTGTACAATGGATGGGTTTTGTTGGGTAGACTTTGGTCCTGAATTAGGGTGTATGTCTCTGCATAATTGAAGGTTTGTTTTTTGTGAGATATTTGGCAAAAATACTTAGTGGATGTTTGGGGTGTTTCAGTAATATATGTGTAGAAGTAGGTAAATGTAAATATCTTTACGAGAATAGTTTAATGTTGGTGGAGGTATACATTTGGAGTGTTATATTGAAGTTGGTGTGTGCAGTTAGAGGAGGATTTGTAGATGGGTAGGTGTGAGATTTTAAGTAGATAATGGATAGGTTGTGAGGTGTGGTGAGTTTCAGGGTAATTATTAATAGTACAAGGAATATTATGTGAATGACTAGCATATTTGAGTTTAGGGTTTGGTGTAGGGGATGTGGTGGATTCTTGTAAATGGAAGGAGAAGAGTAGAGTATGAGTGCTGTTGTGTGAGAATTTGGCAGAGGGGGCAGGAGATTGGTGGGATTATTAAATGGTATGATGTAATAGTGATGTAGTTGATTATGAGTGGGAGGTGTGATGTAGTGGGCGTAGTGTTAGTATAAATTTAACTGATGTGGGGGTGAGTGGGAATGTTGGAAGGGTAGCAGAGTGGAGTGAGCTCAAACATAGCGAGAGTGAACAAAGCAGGCTGGGTCAGGTTGCAGTTGCAGCAGACAGCTGCAATCCAATGCAGCCATAAGTATTCTAAGCCAGTGGCAGTGAGATATTATGACTATGCTAGTTTGGTTTACACTAAATAAGCCAGTTCTAAGACCAGGTGATAGAAGAAATGGTGGGCTACAGTGAATGGCAGGAGTCTGTAGAAAGTAGAAGAGGGTGTGAGTTTAGGTTTGGAGGTATGCCCAAAGCCATTATGCTTAGATAAATGAAGCAGAAAATCAGGATTAAATGTACATCAAAAAAGTGTAGAATAGTTGCCATGATGTATTATCAGAGTTGATGATGGTTATTGAGCTTCGGGCTGGCAGATGTGTGTTCTATACTGCAGAGATTAGCTGGGAGTTACAGCCTATAAAAAGGAAGAGTCAAAGGAAGGTATGTGACTAGGGGAGATACAGGCTGATTTTAGTTTACTGACAATGGTTTTCAAACACAGGAAAAGGTGTGCATGTTACATGTAGAAACATAACAAACTGAAGGCACTATCTAACAATATTTCACATATTTACAATACAGCCATGTGTTGCCTCCCCACAAGCACTGCAATCCTGGTGTCTTGGTACTTTTCCACACATGTATCACTTACAATACAGACATTAATATCAAATGTTGTGTGATATGCAATGGACATCAGTCCTGTAACATGCAGAACTATATATATTGACTCATAAGCCTATAAAGCCTAATCTTCAAGGCTAAGGAAGGGACTAGCATTGACCTTATCCACAGGGACATAGGTAACATTCAACACACATAAACCGATCCATTTTGGTTTTATCAAGGGTAGATCTTGCTTATTAAACATTGTGGACTTCTTTGATAATGACTCCCAAGACCTGGATGAGGGATAACAGGACATACTGCTATATTTATTTATCCAAGGCCTTTGACACTATCCTCCATTCGGGTATCATAGAAAAACTCTCCCATCTGAGGATTAACCCATACATTACTAGACAAATAGCCAACTGGCTCACCAACAGAATGCACACTTTCAAAGTTGGGGATTATACCTCTATCACTAGACCACTTACCAGTGGAATATCACAAGGATCTATGCTTGTCCCCTCAACTGTTTGGAAACTCTTTCTCTGAAATCCAGGCAAAGGTAGATGGCATGTACCTTACCAAGTTTGCCGATGGCTGTCAACGTGATGCAGTCATATAGTGTCCCCAAGCTATGTTAACATATTACAGAAGGGGCTGACACAGACAAATAATAGGTGCCAAACTCACAGACTGAAAATTAAAGCAAAAAATGCCTCATTTCCCCTTTAGTAATGAAGTACCCTGCTAGTTAAGATATACATATCACCCGCTAAGCTCAAACACAATGTTGTAAGACTTGGGAACACATGTTTATAGGAATCTACACTTCAATTACTATGTGTCCACAGTGGCGAGTCACAGATTTTACATTGGGTACGTCATAAATAAGGCTATCACATCCAATACCAGGGAAATCATAGCATTGCTGTACTCTACCCTTATTAGACCACTAATTGAGTACAATGCTCCCTTCTGCCTGTACCTCATTAGACACCTGCAGCAAATGGAGAAAACACAGAGGCTTGTGACTGAGAGAATCCAGTGCCTCCAAAACATGACAAACATGGAAAGACTAAAAGACTTGTCATTGTACTGAGTATCAAGCAGACTGCTGAAAGGTGACCTATCCCTGGCCTACAGAGCAGTATCAGACTCTGCCCTACTAGAAATGCTGGACATCTGAAAATCAAATGGGACAAGAATAACTTGCTCCAGGGATCTCAACATAGCCTGTGACATAAACAGAACATGTTCAGTAGAGAGATATATCTCTCAGCGATTGCCACTCATCTGTAATAGGCTCCCACTGCATGTGAAGCAGTGCTCCTCAATGACCGTATTCAAGCTCAACATTGACAACTGGAAGGGTAATTGTAAATTCACCCCTGGGGTGGCACCTATGTCCCTCATGGACAGGGCCAGTCGAAGCTGATCACTAAATCCCTCTGCTAACAACAACCATCTAACTATGTTCAATAAGGATACTTGAGTTTTTACTCGCCTAGGCTTATATATGCTCTAAGGCCATTAAGCTAGTAACCACCTATGAACCTATGATGATATGAACCTATGGAGGTTTCCTAGCATCTGCTATTCAACATATCCTGCTGATGTCATCCACTATATTTTAACCTGCTGTTTTGTAAAATTCAGACTTATGCTGTGGTGCATGCATAAAGTACTGAGTTCTGTAGGCTGTGTACTTAGATAGGTATGGGTTCTGTTCTCACTGTAGTTAGCTGGGTGTGTGTGTGTCTAGCCTGAAGAGCAGATATGTGTATCCTTCAGTTACTGCTCCAATCTCATGAATTGACAGTATTTTGATAGTTGCATATGTCTACACATCCATTTCATGCAGATCTCTCAACATCTTCTCTCTAACATATCCTGCTGTTGTCATCCACTACAAGTTGACCTGCAGTGTTGCAAAAGAGAGACATGTGCAGTGGCACTTATGTAAAATACTGAGTTCTGTAGATTGTGTATTTAGAAAGGTAAGAGTTATATCCTCACTGCAATAAACTGTGTGTGTGTGTTCCTGCTCTTGCTTAATATTACAGAAAGCCTTTTACAGCCTCACTGCAATCAACTGGGTGTGTGTGTTTCTGCTCTTGCTTGATATTATAGAAAGCTTTTTACACCAGCATGTGGGATACTGTTATTACAACATTTTCCTCAACAGACACTGCTCATGTCATCATCTGTAAATTGTTATCAGGGACACTCCAAGTCAGACTTGAGTTGTGGCACTTGCCTTAAACATAGAGGTCTGTAGTCTATGTATTTACATACATAGGAAGGGTTTCTATTTTCACTGTAGTGAAGTGTGTGTGTGTGTGTGTGTGTGTGTGTGTGTGTGTGTGTGTGTGTGTGTGTGTGTGTGTGTGTGTGTGTGTGTGTGTGTGTGTGTTTGTGCTCTTGCTTGACATTACAGAGACCATTTTACACTAGCATGTGGGACACTGTTATTACACTATTATTACCATATTCTCCTCAACATACACTGCTGATGTCATCAGCTATAGCTGATTTATGGACATGCACTATTTTCACCAGAGCAGGGTCAGAGACTGACCTTGAGGCCAGGCAGAAGTCACCTCATCCTATAAGATACGGACTACAGTGACATGACTTTCAGTCTATCCACATACAAAATAGCATGGTTTGTAGGTCCTGTGTTTCCTTTGTGAGAAACCTCTGTGGTTTCCCCAACTGCTGCATGTGTCTGGTGAGGTACATGCAAAATAAAGCATTATACTCTATTAGTGTTCTGGTGAGATTCATGTACAGTGCTGTCATACAATCCTAAAATCTGAATATGATGGCATGACTTATGATGTACACTACATAGGCTTTTAATACCAGTGTGAACTCTTGGTGGTCAAAGTTCAGATTGCTATCTACATGTGCTCCCAGTGCTTGTATCATTGGGATTCAGCATTGCAGGACTGTTGCCAATGCTGTAATTAGCACAGAATTCCATTTTTCAGAAGGACAAGATAAATATGCATTTCAGTAATTTATTTGTAGATCATGTAGCTTTGTCATCAGCCATTTGTCTGTGTTAGCCTCTCCTGTAGTATATTATTATCATAGGTGGACTCAGTGACTGCATTCAG